>NC_089493.1:22483424-22790062 GCF_036850765.1 Saccopteryx bilineata
ATTGATTGCTTTCTCATATATGCCTTGACCACGGGCCTTCAGCAGACTGAGTAACCCCTTGTTTGAGCCAGCAAACTTGGGTCTAAGCTGATGAGCTTTTTTTTTCTCTTTTTTTTTTGTGTGTGTATTTTTTCTTAAGTTGGAAATGGGGAGGCAGTCAGACAGACTCCCGCATGCGCCCAACCGGGATCCACCTGGCATGCCCACCAGGGGGCGATGCTCTACCCATCTGGGGCACTGCTCTGTTGTGACCAGAGCCATTCTAGCGCCTGAAGCAGAGGCCATGGAGCCAACCTTAGCACACGGGCCATCTTTGCTCCAATGGAGCCTTGGCTGCGGGAGGGGAAGAGAGAGACAGAGAGGAAGGAGAGGGGGAGGGGTGGAGAAGCAGATGGGCGCTTCTCCTGTGTGCCCTGGCCGGGAATTGATCCTGGGACTCCTGCACGCCAGGCTGACGCTCTACCACTGAGCCAACTGGCCAGGGCGAAGTGCTTAGTGAGTTCTGTGAGTTCTCCCTAAATTATCAAATATGAAGAGTGGTTTGGGGAAACTCCTGAGCTTATAGTTGGTGACAAAGTGAGAGTAGTCTTGTAGAATATGCTCCCTCAAATTTTTCACATATGAATTGTCTTCACTCGGAGTTGGCATGATAACCAAGTGTGCATTGTGAATGTGTTTGGCTGTCTGAAGCTATAAGACCCCAAACAGGGCAACACACTTCCAGGTAAGATGGCAGCCCTTATATTGGACATTAAATCTGTGTTGGACATTGCACAATTCTGGTTTGTAAAGAGACATATTATTCTGACCCTGCATTGATCAGACCTCTAAGTATATGCCATGCACAGATAAACGTACCAGTGACATGTCCGTTTCTTCATTCAATACACGTGTATGAAACATACTGTGTGCCAGGCTTTGTACCTGAACACATAATAAAAAATAGCACAAAATCTCTGCCCTTGAGGAATGTAATGCCTAAGAGGTCATAAAATTATATATACATGCACATATACAAACACTGTAATAGAATATACAAAATGAGGTGGTGTTTATGAGTTCAAAGTATCTGAGCTCCTGAAGGGGTGAGTCACTGACTTCACAGAAAAAGATAGTTGAGTGGGGTTTTGCATAATGAACAGGCAAAAGGGGAGTCAAAGATGAACTCACTGACAATGTTGTGAAACTGAAAGTCGTCCAAATTTAGCAATAAAAATACACTCACAGGAATAAAAAAATAGAGTTGTGGGGGGGAAAAAAAACTTCCAAGTAAACTTTACTAATTATACTGGAGAATGCTAGCAGCTAATAGTAAGCAATTCTTTCATTGCTATGAGAAGATAGAAAAAAAAGCAATGGATTTTATTTCAGCAGAAGAAACTTAGATGAAATATTTAGAAGACCATTCTTACTGCTAGATTTCTTTAAAAAAAATCAGCGACTACTGGAAATCTTAAAATGTGGGTAGGTGTCATATCTGAAAAAGTTTAGGATAATAGAAGAGATGCCATTGAGCTTCTTCTGTGTTCTGGGTCTATGAAAAGTGAAAAAAAGAAAAAAAGAAGATGAAGACCTGAGAATAAGTAGGATCAAGAACGGGAGTCTCTGATGTGAGTCAGAATCCAATCCATAGGAGGCCCACAAAACGGAGCCTGAAGAGTTGCGAGGTGACAGCAGGGCTGCCTCTGTCCAATGTCAAAATTCGAACAGAACTGCCTTTCCCATTTCTCTCTCTCCTGGGTCTCTCCTCCTCCCTCCCCCACCCATCATTCTGTAACTCAAGTCTTCAACTAGAAAGATCGCTTACCATTTAAAAGTTGTTTCTTCTTTTTCTGCTTCTTTTTAGAAACTTGGATTGTGAGATCTGTGGCCTAAATAGATGAACTTCTCCAATCATCAAATTCAAAAGAAATTATTGTGCTGTCACGATGACTTAATTATTTTGCTAGTCTGATATTCATCCTACTCTGCACACATCAAGAGAAAGGCAGATTCTTTGGAAAAGGCAATAATGCTGGGTAAAGCAGAACACATCAGGAAAACAGCAAGCCAAACAGGGGATTGACTGACTCCCCAAAGGTAGCCATTGGCACGAGTCCACAGGAGCTGAGCTGGCTGTTGAGGGCAGGGCATGGCGGACATCACTCCGTCACAGAGTCGCCAGGAGTTGAGCTGACTCCACTGCAAGGAACACACATGTGTGCTAAAGAAGGTAAATAAATGGAAGGGAAAAATATCTAGGAGAGCTTTGGACGTTTGCTTCTTTTCCCTAAGTCTATGAATTTACATACAGTTGGCAGAAATTGGTGGAAGACAGCATTTGTGAATAACTTCCTTGGAACCTTTGGGAAAATGCATTTTTAATTTATTTCTGCTTCTTTCGTTACCTAGATCAAATAAGTGGATAATGCCACGGAGACAGGCGCCATCCCAGCAGCCTGAGAGAGAAGCAATTACACATTCTTTTACTCTCCCCTTGAAATCAGCCCAGATAAGAAAAATACCATTTTGGCAGCACCTGCTACTGCAGGTTTCATGACTTTTTTTTTTTTTTTTTTTTTGTCTTCTTCCCAGAAAGAATGCAAATATCTAAGTTAAAAAAATACATAAAAGCACAACTTGGCCAGCTGATCAATTTTACAGCAGACTCCTTCCTGCAGCAGACGGGCTATTGTGTCTGAATCGTGTCTTCCCAGTTGGATTATAAATGCTTGATTGATTGAAAATACTTACAAATGCATATGAAAAGAAGGCATGCCCGCCTCTCTTTCTGCACAAAAATAACAGACATAAAACTCAAATATATCTATTCAGACACTTAGGCAATAATTTCACTGAGGGTTAGTGAGGGGAATTAGGAATTAAAAGCCATCTTTGATATAGAGGAGGGACTCAAGTGACAGGGAATATCACTTTAGAAAGAGAAAAAATCTAAAGCTGGAAATACAAATTCAATGAGAGCTGAGTCCCAGCAATAACATGGTGCCCTTTTCTTTCAACTATTTTTATGTATTGTATTTTTAAAATAAAAAATAATTTTAATTCAGTATTTTACCTTTTGTGCTTTCATAAGCATCTCTCCCTTCAATCTGATGCTATTTCAGCTTCTTGGGTGTTTTTGTTTGTTTGTTTGTGTTTTTGTTTTGTTTTGTTTTTGCAGCCCTCTGAAAGAACCACCCCTCATTACATCCATATTTCATTTGCTTATGCCTTGGGTTCTTGTTCTCTTTCTCATTCTTCAATCTTCTACTGAGTTTTTGGATTCCAAGCCCCAAGAGGGTAGGCAGCAGGCCTATGAAGTTTTCTGTTTCAGTAGCAAACTCAGCGCCATGCGCAATTAGGTACTTAATTGCTTTGTGATGACTATGATTGATGATGTTTTCCACCTACACTAATTCCAGTGAGGAACACACATCCCCTATCAGATGGACTGCATACAAATGACTACTCCAACTCATGCTGCAACAAATCATTCTAGAAAGTAGGTCTTCATGTTTTTACTGGAAGGCATATTTCACACAACACACTCACATACACACATAAAGTCAGCAGTGACACCACTTTTCTAATCTATTATTTTAAGCAAGAATACCATGTAGATGGGGACATGGGGAGAAATGCCAAGGACTAAGTCATACAACTTACTAACTTTGTTTTCCTTGGGCACTTGTGTCAATTACTTTATCTGTAAATTGAGAATAATAACCCTTTGCCTTGTGTTGGTTTTCAAATATGTCTGCAATTTTTTTTTTAACATTTTTCCCTTCAAAATGCAGGACCTATTTTCACTTTTCTTCATTGTGGGATAGATGTAGTGACTTTCTTCTAATAAGTAAATATGATAGAAGTGAATGTTGTTGTTTTTTTTCTGTCTCTCTGTGTCTCTCTCTCTGTTTTCAGTTCACTCACCTGGGGGAAGCCAGTCACCATGTCTGGGGTCACTCAAGAAGCTCTATGAAGAGGCCTGTGAGCAGAGGAACAGAGGTTTCCTGCCAACAGCCAGACCCAACTTGCCAACCATGTGAGTATAACCTTGGAAGTGTAACCTCCAGGTCTAGTCAAGCCTTCAGACTAGAGCAGCCCTGGTGGACACTGACTGCCACCTTGTGAGACAGGTCAAGCCAGGACCACCTTGCTTAGTCACTCCCGAATTTCTGACCCACATGCACCATGAGAGCTAATGTTTACTGTTGTTTGAAGCCACTACATTCATAGGTAATTTTTTCTACAGACCAGATAACTAATACAATCCTTTTCTCATAGTATCATGCTGAAGATCAAAGGACATAACATGTAAAGTTGTCAGCATAGGATAATAATACTTAGTTCTTTATTCCTATTAGGCAGTGACCAAACACGATTATGATTGCATGACCTTCATAGACACTCCCTAACCCTGTCAGTTTTTGAACTATAAGTAGAACCCTGCCAAAGATAGAGGAGAAATAAGCCTACGTCTTATTTGGCGTAAAGCCTTTCTCTTGATAATACACTTCACTTAGGAAGTTGTGAAAGTCCTTTCTAATAATTGCATCAAGAAAGAGGATACATGGTTAAAAAAATAAAAACAACATGGAGGAGTAAATAGCATTGAAAAGCTGAGGGGAATTTAACTAATGGCTCAGGCCCACCACTAAAAAATAAAATGAAGAAAGAAATCAAGCCAGAGAGTTAAAACTCCAATAATTGTTATACAAAGAGTGACAACATTAGCAATGACGATAAGATGTATCTAGCAATATAGTAATCATGCCTAGCAGTGCATAAGGTATGCACTATTATTATGTACTAAATATTCTGTAAGGCTCCATAGATAGTAAGAGGTAGAACGCAGGTGAAATTAAACCCAGTTTTGCACTCTTTACCTTTATTCTACATCATATTAATAAAGAAAATGTCAGCAACACAAATATCCACTTTGGAGAAAAAATCTAAGACATTTGCAAGCAAATATCACATTATTGGTAGCAAATGCTAATATTCTTCATTGCTTTTTCTCCTTTCAGTTTATTCCTTTATGCTCCTTTCAAATCCCTCCAATTCTAGCTCACACTGAGATTGCTTCTATTTTTTTTTCTGTTATACTATGCAAATTTTGTGGCTGTGGTTTAAAAATAAAAGTCCTGGTTTGTCTGTACAATTCAGGCTGAAGGTACAATATAATGATACATTGTATTGTTGTCTGTTATTGTTATTAATAATATCTCTTATTATCACAATGAAGATTCTCACAGAGATTGGACTTGATTTGAAACCACTTAATATTCTGTCCCATGCCTTCAGCCTGGCCTCCAAGCTGTAGAGGAATTGGTAAAGGATTACAAAATCGGATAAGCAACTACATCATGGACATGGCAGCCCTCCAAGACAACTTCATTATCATCCATCAGCCTTATGAACGGCCAAGAAACCACAAAAGCAGCTGAGAACACTAGAGTTTCTGTGGTCCTCTTAAGAAAGCAGTGCACAAAACACACAAAACTAGTGTTGTCTTCCTTCCTAGAGCCCTCAAGGCGACCAATGGAGATGCAAGGTCTATATCCTGGAGAAGCCAACACTGTATGTGGCCTCCCCAATGCTGGCCCAAGAGTGCTTTGATACAGTTTTGAGCTACTTATACTTATAACTTTCATAAGTTGAGAGTTCCACATAAAATTTCACATTCTATTTCTTCTTGAAAAATTAAAAACACTAACAAAATAGTCTTGCATGGCAGTTGGCGAAGCTGAAAAGCAGCTGCCCACATCGGAAGAACTGCCTCTTCCCCAGCTCTCCTCCACCACCAGCACCTGTGGTCACAGACCCCTGCCCGGTTGTCTTCTTTCACATCACCCCATTGCATTCTTTTAGGCATCTGCATTTTAGTACTGTACTAAAACTCAATGCTCTGTCCCAGCGTGAGGTCTAGCAGATGCAGAAACTTAAATAATTTTTAAATGACTGAATCTATATCTTTCCTTTCCCTTACATGTTTACAAAAAGACACCTGACTGGATCCATCAAATCAGTGGGACTATTTCATTGAAGAGGAGAGAGTTAAAAAAAAATAGCCAATTGGAAAAACACAACAAAGCAGAACTCAACTAGCTCTATAGAGCCTTTCTCCTATAATAAGTGGGCAAAACTGGTGACTCCTCATAATTTACATTCTGGCCCTCTTGAATTATGTACCCAAACATACAACCATGGCTCATACCTCTGAATTGCTCCTTTCTGGTCTGATTCACTCCTATTTGTTCTTTAGGTCCAAAAGGCAATCCTTCATCAATGTCATGCTTTCCCAGAGCCATATCCCAGTCCTCAGACAAATTCATCTGCCTTCTATGTTGCCTTTTGTCTTTGTATGTAGTTATATCATGATACCTGTCACATAATGTCATTACTGTACATGTCTTCTTTCTAGAATATTAGTTATAAAAGATAGATAGATTTTGCCTTTCGTTTATCATCATCCTCAACTCTTAGCATAGAGCCTGATGCAAAGTAAATACGCAATGAACTTAATTTTTACTATTCTCTGAAATAGATAAGTTATGACACTCTCAAAGATGAATCAAGGCAAGGTGACTGTTTTCAGGGTCCAGTTGCCCTGAGCTGGCTTGTTTCTGAGCTGCATCCAAGGAGAGTGCGGTGTTGCGAACCTCCAATGTGGGTATAAATGTGCAGATGGGGAGTATCAGCAAGTTACTCAGATCACTGATGACGATTAAGATAAACCCAAGAGAACAAATTGATGGTTCTGAGAAGTACTAGAAAATAAAATCCAACGTTCCGCTTAGTTCCAAATTATTCCATGGAATCTTCGGAGACACTACTGTGTATGTTAGGTTTTAATGAGAAACCAGCTGTCCTATTTACCCTGTCAATAATAAACAGGACAGTGTAAAAGGATTTACATGAGATACAGAAAGTGTGTGTTTGTCTGTGTGGTTGATGAATAACAAGGCAGAACAGAATCCAGAAAATACACTATTAAAGGGATATACAATGATTTACCATTCTTGAGAGAATTACATGATTGAAAACAATAAACAAGAGTTATGATAAAGTAACCATTCTCAGAACTTAACAATCAACAGCTTATTACTCGTTGTTTTAATGGTCACCATTTAAGGCCTTGCACACAAAAAAAATTTCTCACTTATTGTGTAGAGAAAAGTCTGTTGGGAAATAGCCCATTGAGCTACTTAGAGTGATGACCAGCTAAATGGCAGCCTGTACACTTGATAAATGGAGCTGAAGAGCCCCAGATTTTCCCCTCAACCTTGAGTAAGGATGAACACCTCCTTCTTGTACTCTTTGAGCTCTGGCCTCAATACTTAGGAAATTTCTACCATAGAATTGAACACGTTCATCTATTTACACGCTCCACGAGCACACACGTCTGTGGACATACTTACACAATTTTTTTTCCTGTAATTAAACTAACTTTCAATATTAACACTGCAAACTAATAGGTCAGTTCCTTCTCCAGAAGTCTGACCCACTGAGGATATGATATAATAGATCACTAGATCAAAAGACTGGAAATAGAGCCAAAGGCCCAAAGGAAGCCCTACAGAGGTCCACAGAAGCCTATCTTTGTTCCTACCATCACCCATGGATGTCATTTCCTACTTTAAGCCTATGTTAACATGGTTGTTACTTGCTTTAACTTGTCTAGTGTACTTCGTGCTTAAGTGGGATACTTTAATTGGCTCAATCTCTAAGTGAGGGTATATCTTGCATATCAATGCAGTTTTGCCTGGTACATGTAAAAATTGGATTTTGTTCATTTTATTGGGTCATAAAATAATCTATTTCATTAATAAAAGCTAGCCCAAACTAACATTTCGCTCTTTTCACAGTCACTAACCCATGCCATAACTTATCTAAGGTTTCTGACCTTTAGTGCAGTCATCATTTGAGTGGCAGCTCTCTGTGCTAGCATGTGGAAACTCACTTAAGGAAGAAAAAGAGAATTTCGTTAATGGTCTCTGATGAGTTTAAATATGGATTGTTATATACTCAATGTTTGTGTTCCCCTCAAATTCATTTGTAAAAGCCCAAACTCCTAGTGTGACTCTGTTTGGCGAGATAGTCTTTAAGAAAGTTGTTAAGGTTAAATAAAGTCATAAGGAAGAGCCCTGATCTAACATGTTTAAGGATTAATGTCTTTATATGACAAGACACCAGAGTAAGGGTGTGTCCCTCCACCCCATTTTCTCTGCATCCAAACACACCAAGAAAAGGCCACAGGAGGCCACAAAGAGAAGGGGGCACTCACTGGAAACTGAAAACTGAAGCGACCAGAACCTTCCTCCTGGATTTTCCTGCCTCCAGACCATGAGAAATAAAACTGTTTTTAAAGCCACTGAGTCTGTCATATTGTTACGGCAGCCCAAGCAGACTGAGGCCAGGATTCAGGGCCTGATTGTGTCCAAAGACCTACATGGTCAGCATCTGGAGCTCTGCTCTGCATAAGTTGGTTGGCAAGAGCAGAAAGGAGGCCAATGTGGAGAAGAGCCTGCCACAGTCCTGGTGTGGGTGATAGAATTAAAGAAGGGGCAGTAAAACGGGTGTCTCTTCCTTCGCCCAAACCACATGAGAGTCCTATGTAGCATAGTGTCTTTCCATTTCTGTGAGGTTGAGTTTTGTATCCACTCCTGAAGGTCTTCCAGTTTGGGGTGCAGAGATGGCAGCATTCTCATAGCTTGGATTACATCAATGACAAGTACAAATTCAAGTGCATTGACAGGAAGGAGACATCAACACAGAGGCCAAGAAGAACAAACATGTGTGAGAACCAAGAGAGATCCAAAGTGAAAAACTGGAGGCTTCCTGGCTAAAGAGGAGGTTGGAAGGAAGCTCGAATTAGTGTCCAAGAACTTAGGAGTTATGGTGTAGGAGCACTGAGCCAGCAAATGTTAAGGATTAAATGCCTGATGTCCATGAGCCAGCAGAGGTTGGGGACACTGGTGGATGAGTCCAACTAGTGATGCTTAGAAAATATTGTTCTTTTTTATAGTATATTAAAATATTTTTTCCAGGATATTCTCTCTCTGTCTCTGTCTGTCTGTCTGTCTGTCTCTCTCTCTCTCTCTCTCTCTCTTTCACACATACACACACACATTTATTTATCTAAAAGTCCTTTAGTTTTTTTCCTTAATACTCTTCTCATAGGTTTGGAAATATACACAGTAGATAGTATGGTGGGGAATTTGTATATTTCTAAATTAGGGTCAATGTCACACCCAAGAGCTTACATAGTGATTTTTAATGCAACATCAGTATAATCTATTCTCATGAGATTGAACACTGAAAATCGAGAATGCAATGTCTATTTGCTCTTTCACTCACAACAGGAAGCCTTTTTATAACAATTTTCCCCATTAGTGCAATAAACAGTGACATGAGTAGATGGATATAGTTTTCTCTCTCCTGAAACACAAAGCTACCCAGCCTTCTGCTTGCAGAAAGCAAGAATATAGAATATCTTTCCAGTAGAGTGGCAATAGAAATTCTTTGGCAGGAGGTGTGTATCAGTGTGTCACCAGAATTAAAAATAATGATAATAATAATATGCAGTAGACAAACAGTCACGCAGAAACTAGCAGGAGCTTCTTCAGGCCAGCAGTAACAAATTTTAGTGGGTTTTGTGGGTCATTCTGACATCAAAACCTTACCTGGTATCTCAAAGTCAGAACATTCTGAAAATACCCATTATATTAAAGTCTAAGAGCCACAATCACGTATTTAAAAATGCATTACATCAACATAGCGATTTTAAGTTCAAAGAATGCTCAGGAGAAGCACTACTCTAAGATACAATTACCTTTACCTTACCCACCATACCAAATGGCCATTCTGAACACAATTATTAGCCAATGTACTTCTGTTATTATTACTCTTCCCCTCCATTTCAAACACTGCTTGTGAATAAATGGTGTCTTAGACACAATAGAAGTAATTTGCTCCTTCTGATGGAACTGAAATATGAAGAAGAGCTATGTAAAACAGTGCAACTGATAATATGGGTTGTTCCCTAAGAGTCATGGATAGGGCACTTGAGTCATAGCAATGCAGTATCATAGGAAACAATATTTTCTTTCCTAATAAAATTCCCAGGAAAAGTCTTCTCATCTCTGTCTAAAACACAGTACAGTAGGAAACAGAGGGACTATCGTCTTTGAGTCTGTTAGACATTCTCGTTAGCCTTGGTGAGTTGATTCGGCCAGAACATCTTTCTGAGGTGGTAGTTTGGTGAACCTCTTATCAAGTGGGTAAAAACTGAGGTCAAAACCTCTCTGTGTGGCATGTTTAGAATATACAAGCCATGATCTCCGAGATGTCTGCTTCTTGGAAGTTCTAAGCATCCTGCTCACTGAGAAGGCTCAACCCATAGTGACTAATGAAGAAGATGATTCGTTCATCTGACATTGCTGGGGAATGAATGAAGGTTTACCTAACTTATTTCACTAAGTGATTTTTACACCCTGAGCTTAGATTATGCATAAAACTTGACCTCCCTCCACTTAAACTGCAAGTTCTGCTTCCCAAGGCAAGGGCCTAGATCTGAAGAGTCAGGGACCATCTGGTTTCCTTCAGAGGGATGGAAACAGCATGGAAAACTCAGAGCATAGTTTTCCCTGTATTTTAAGGTGAATAAAATCTTTTTGACCCATCATTACTTTTTTTGTGTGTTCTTTAAATTGTGCTCCATTAAATTGTGATCAAAAGAATTAAAGTATATTTTAGGCTTCAAAATAGAGATATTCCTATTTTGGGTAAGTACCAGAACATGGTGGATCCTTAGATGAGCCTAGTTGTGAGCTCACTTTCACCTCTCTCTGTTCTGTGTCCTGATTTTAGCCCTGAATTGAGAACCACTGAAAATCCAATCTCCCTGAAATTCCTCTCTGAGTTGTCACACGAGTATGTCATGAACCACTGGTGTACCTAGTGCTGCCAAATTCCCAAACACGGTCCCAGAAGGCCCATGTGTTACACTGACAGAACATATTTCAGCCAGAAAAGTTAAAAGCAAACATTTTACAGGGCTTTTGTCTTCTGTCT
Source organism: Saccopteryx bilineata (assembly GCF_036850765.1). NCBI lineage: Eukaryota > Metazoa > Chordata > Mammalia > Chiroptera > Emballonuridae > Saccopteryx > Saccopteryx bilineata. Next base: position 22,494,480 of record NC_089493.1, read on the forward strand.
AAAGAAATAGCAAAACTACTACTACTAATAATAATAACAACTAATCAAATGAGAAGCAAAAGCAAACCACAATGAACATAGACACAGTAATCAGCAGATGTTTTAACAGCCAAAGGCAAAGAGTATATAGTAGTTAAATATTGCTAAGTGAAGAAAAATAACATTCAGAAGCAAGTGCCAGGGGAATTAGGTAGACAGATTGTAATTAGCAATTACCTAACCTGGATCATGTCCAGGACATAAGGTCTAACATCATCCCTACCATTCTAAGAGGCGCCCTGGGGATTCTTAATAAACTAAAGTAATTAGGGACCCCTCCCCCTTTTATCTCCTATTAACATATAAAAGTCCAGCCCTATCTTATGTTCAGGGGTCAGTTCTAATCAGTATGTAGAATTTTATTTTTTTTACACAAATTCAAACCATGTGATTTTTCATTTAGGTCATACACTGACTCCAAAGTCACTAATTTAAAAATTCATGGCAATTTGAACACAAGTGAGCCTGAACCATACTTAAGGACATAGTGTCATGCAAGGGTCAAAAAAAATCATTGTCAAATTAATAGCTTAAACAAAATCAGCAGTGAACAACTTGCTATAATTCTTTGATGCAACCTTGCACCCACCGAGAAGGAGCTGGAAGGGAGCAGAAATTGGCAAGGTTTGGGAGGGTATTCTAGCCTGGTTCTAATTACAGGCAAGTCATCATGAGGTCCTTAAAACAGGACGTTCATAAGCCATGTTTTGTTATGAGTTTATATTATTTGAAAATAATAATCCTTTATTTCCTTAAAGATTATATACAATTATTACCAATATAAATATATCTGTTTCCCTTCCATTAAACTAAATTACTGTCTTCACTGCCAATGTACAATATTAGGAATATTGTGATGATGTAATGATAGCTAACTCTTCTGACGTAGCTAGAGAATGAATTATGTGTTGCAGTTAAGTGATTTTACAGATATATTTATATACCGTAATTCTTTATGTGGGGAGGGGTGGGTTATAAAAATTAATAAACTAAAATGCCAAGCATTTCCTGAGCACTTACCACATGAAGGGCACTGGGCCTGAGGTTGTGCCTCAAGTGGATTGCATCATTTCATACTGAAAATGATTTAATCTTGGTGAGGCACGGCTGCGTATTTATGGTTGTATGACTCCATAATGCAACTAAGCCCCCCCCAGGGTCCCCCAAGTTATAAAGGGTTAGCTATTCCTGTCATACATATTTCTCCATGGGGGCAAGTATCAAAGCAAGATCTGGTTCTAACAGTTTATGCCAGTAGAAATTCTGGAGGAAATTGCAGGGTTTGGAAAAGAAGAGAACTCAGTATTAACTGAGAAGTGGTCATGGGTCAGGAAGAGAAGTAAGAATAGAGAGAGGAAGGGGTCTCCTTATAGGGAAACTAAAAGCAATAAAAGTTTCCATGATCTTGAAGTTTGCTCCCTGTTGAGCCTTAGCCACCCCCCCCCCCATCCCCCTGCCCTGGTAAAAGTGCAGCGAGAATGAGCTTCCTGCTCACAGTAACTGAAATAAAGGGAATTGGCTCCATTAATTTAATTATTGGAGTTCACTTAATTCCTTTGTTCTGATACAGAGTTAAAGAGCCTACTAAAGACTGTCACACTCAGAAGCCACATGGCTGGAATCGAGAGGTACCGCCTATACGGTCTCCAAAATATTCAGAGTAAATTTTTTTTTTTTTTTTTTCATTTTTCTGAAGCTGGAAACGGGGAGAAACAGTCAGACAGACTCCCGCATGCGCCCGACCGGGAGCCACCCGGCACGCCCACCAGGGGCGACGCTCTGCCCACCAGGGGGCGATGCTCTGCCCATCCTAGATGTTGCCATGTTGCGACCAGAGCCACTCTAGCGCCTGAGGCAGAGGCCACAGAGCCATCCCCAGCGCCCGGGCCATTTTTGCTCCAATGGAGCCTTGGCTGCGGGAGGGGAAGAGAGAGACAGAGAGGAAAGCGCGGCGGAGGGGTGGAGAAGCAAATGGGCAGCTTCTCCTGTGTGCCCTGGCCAGGCAGAGTAAATTTAAAACTGAGGGAAAGGAAAAAATTCATGTTAATCTTTGGTTAAAATGATATATCTTTGTGTCTGGGCTGTGGTGCCTGCATTCCTTTTATTTTTACACTCAACTGAAGTAATTTTCTTAACCAATATGAAAGATAATAATTTGTGATCACTGAGTAATGCAGCTTGAAATTTAGTAAGACTCTATTTGTGAAGGAAGCATGATTGGCAGGCTCCTGCACTATCCCAACTTCTCTATCACCCCCTCTAAGAACAGTCTAGGCCTACGTGCTTGGCTTTATTCCCTGCTCACAGACACATCTCTTTCTCTCAAAGGGATCTACCAAGTTGCCTTTGACTTATTATTCAGTCTCTGATTTTGTAACATCAAAACTAATAGGTGTTAACAGAGCTGCCTTTTTCTGGCTACTGGTTATTCTCATAGACCTGTTGACATCAGCAAATGGCAATTTAAGAGAAACTGAACGTGGCAAGAAACCCCTGACTACTGATGTTCACACCCAATTCTGAGTCGATAGGCTGTGAACATCTCCACCGCCAAGCTCCCCAACCTTGAGTAAGTACATGCCCTTTTTAAAAGAAAAGAAAAAACCACCTTTGGAGATGCTCCTCCCTCCCCATCATACCAGTTCTTTTTGTTTTAGCATTATATAAGCATAGGCACACATAAAAGTAGTCACAATCTGCCTCTGCTTAGAACCTTTAGCCAGCCGAAATAGATTTACAAATTAAATACAGATAAATCTATCAAAGTTGTAAATTTTTAATTAACAATATTAAATTAACATGACAGCTGATGTTCCTTAATTTAAATAAAACTGTTATGTCCTGTTATAAACATAATACACCTGACCTCTCAGGCGCAGGATCTGTTGGCGCCTTCACGCTTGTGCTGAGCAAAGCTTATTGTGATTCTATTCGCCCTCCGATTTCCTCCATTTGAAATACTGTGAGACCTCTGTTTATTGAGGTACACTCTGATACGATATTATTTTTTGCATGGCACAAACACATCTTCGATATTCTCAACCTGACTCTGTTCTTCTCTCATTAGCCGTCGACAGCTAAAGCAGGACCAGTTTGGCCCCCATGTGGTCATGAGCCCAACTCAACACAAGCATTAAAATCTTATAAAAACACCTGGTTACTGAGTGGTTGTGGCTGTATCATTTAGAACATGCTTATACTATGGATTTTTGGGATTGTCATCTGCCACTTGCAGAGAACTCTCTGAACTGTGAAAAGGCATCCTTGGAAAACTCCTTCCCTATAGGAGCCATATATGTCTGTGAGCTCTCTATTCCAACCAGCTTCACCATCCTGAAGTCCAGATAAAGGGTGGGGAACTGTGGGGGCCGGGCAGGGAGGTGTTCATGATTATTTCTCACTGTATTTAGCACTTCAGGATTCTCAGCTAAAATTCTCATTTTGTGCTTTTTGTGAGTGGATTGTCAATACTGTTGAAACTCTACCTTGGTCATTAGATAAATCAAGTTCTACTGAAGAGGCATGGTAAATTTGCATAACACCAATTACCATTTTAGACACCACTATCAGATGTGTGAGGAATGGTGTCTGAGACCCAAACCACTTTCTCTTTTCCTCTATGGTCTCCTTTATTTTCAACTCTCTTAAAAGCTAGTACACCCATGAGGTTGACATACCCCAAACCACTAAGCAAAGAAAAATAGTTAGAACCTAGGAACACTCTTTTTAAAGATTCTTGACATGGGTTAAATTATAAAACATATAAATACACTTTTACATGTAGCTTTGCCTATTATTAAAAGCTATAATCCTTGGTCACAGTTTCTCTGTTCCTTTGCTGCCTGACCCACCTAACTGTAATTTTTTTTTCCTCTAGGATGGACACTCTTGGTCACTTATTGCATAAGGACAGAGAACCCACTAAGTAGTCAGCTACCTTAGCTGCTGCTTGGACTCACCTGGGCAGCAATTTAGGCTCCCTACCCAAAGAAGGCAATAAGGGCCAGCTATTTGCAGGAGGGGTGGCTGCTGTGTCCCAGTGGGAATCATTTGAGACCATTTTTCTCTCACTGATACAGGAGAGAGAACCACTTACACTAGAAATGCAGTCAGCTTGCACCACGGAATTCAATGACCCAGCCCGCCACTGGCCACAGTGCACCCAGCAGTTAGAAGAGGGGACACATGATAAAAGGTTTATCTTGCTTTCCCCTTTATATTCTTTAAGAAAAGGTGTCATTAATTGAACTTGTTAGACTTCACATTACTTCCAGGTAGCTCCTCTCTGACAAAATGGAAATTTCTTTAATGAGACCCAGTTTTGATAGAGTGTACTCTTGTGGAAATATTCCTACAGCTAACTAGGCAAATATTAAGGTTGATCCTCACCAATTTTGTGGCCATGTTCTCAAAGCTCAGACAGGGAATGTCAGGAAGTTAAAGATGTTCTCACATAGAATCTTTATTAGTCCCATATGCCCCTTGAAACTGATATCCAAAAAGTACCTTGCTCCCTGCATCCCTGCATCAAAAAGGGGTATCCTCTGTTAATTGAGTAGCTAGATGAACATCAGGGCACAAGTGAAAGGTGAGAGCCCATGGGATGGGCCTGAGTCACGTCTTAATTTTCATACATGGCACTTGAATATGTAACTTTTAGTTTTTCTAATCCTCAGTTTCCTACTCATAAAATGGTAATAATATATTAGATCTTCATTATAAGATGATGCACTGTAAATAGCATTTAAGAAAGTCTGTTGTCTACTTTCAAAGAAGTTATACCTGTATAAGAACTAAAAGGGTTTTGCAATGAGCTAGCTTTTCAGAGTGACTCTGCTGAAATCCCTGATGAGTAGAGCTTATTAGAGCAGGTTAAACATTTTTCTTATATTTTATCCAGGGCCTTCTATATAATGAAATACTATGGATCTAAGTTTCTTCCATGCTCAATGAGGAACTGAAGTTCTTCATTGATTAACTGAGCACAGATTCTGATTATAAGTCAAAACACTTTTTAGAAAAAAATAAAATCACCCATCAATAACTGTGATCTTTTTATCCCTTTTTCTTTTTTCAAATTTGTACAGTCCTAGAAATATAGCCCAGGGATCTACCTGAAGGATAAGCAAGGTAAGTATTTACCTGACTTATTCATATAAACTACTAGTTCAGGCTTTTCCTGAACTCTAACTTCTAAGCTGGAGGGATTGAAATGTTAAACCAAGTCCAAAACTGTATGGCATTTATGTGGAAACCAGTGAGACTTCAGAGTATGTTTATCGCTGGCGATTGGGCAGGAACTAAGGGAGGGGTATAGACAGGGAGTTGGCACCGAGATGGCAATTTGGCAGAGTTATCTGAGGCCGTCACTGGTGTTGATACACTGACTGATCTGTATACCAGGCAGTATCTTTCTATATGAAACAACACACTGGTACTTTTTACAGCACCAACTGCCATTGAGATCAATGGTCCAAGCCTCCTTTTCATTTCAATAATAAAGGCAATGCTGCTTGACATGATAGGCTGAGAGCAATGGAGCGGCCACAAGAGAAGACATTATTCACATATTTAAGTGAAAAATGGCATTCACGTGCATCTCGCTCCAAAGGTAGGGCCTATAATTTGGACTATTACAACACTGAATCTTGTTATTAGAGTGGTAGAATGGGGATAGGGATTGCTGGGTTTTATGCCCAGCTCTGATAAGGAATATAACTCCAGGCAAGTCATTGAAGTCCCCTGCACTTTAAGCTGGCTTGCTGAAATGGGCGTATTGCCACCTGCTTAACAGAGGAGAATCCTATGCAAGAGCTGAAATTTATATGATGCTTAAATATGCTTCAGACCAATTTAACTTGAAAGTCCAATTTATAATGATGAGCAAACTATTTTTGGAAAATAGGTAAACACCGTGAACTGTCATTAAGCCTCTTCTTCAGAAGGTTGATAACAAAAACTAATTCACATGAATGCTATAGATACCACTATATTGAACAAAGTCATTAGATAATATGTCTGGGATTGTGAACAATTAGTATGAACAAACATGACTATTTGGACATGTTTTCCAAAGCTCCTTTCCCACAATGTAGGTTAGCTAGCTTCTTACAAATTCCAATGTTACAACACCCCCTCACTAAATCTAATTATGTGAATTTATCAATCTCAAATAAATGGCCCTACCTTAGGATAAAACCATGAAGAAATTCTACTAGATAAATCAAAAATAGATGCCAACTGTCGATAAAAGTGACTCAATTATCAGGATAGAAACATCTGCCAGGAAAAAAACAGTAAAATGTGTAACTAAAAAGGAATTCCCATCATAGCTGAGTCAAACTACAGGGTCTGTCAATCTGAGTGAGAAAAAAATAAAATAAAACATGTACCTTTCTTCTCAGCTCCAAGAATGAACAAACATCGGTAAACTTGCAAAGATGGCAGATTTGTGCAGCTGCCAACAGATATTTTTTAATGTGTCTTTTATTTCTTGCTACATCCTGACAACATTATTGCTCCGTGTAGTCAACATCACAGTATGGCTCTGCTGTCTATTCCAAGAAAAAGAAAAAGTCAGATCCATATGTCTGCTCGTTCTTTCTCTCTCCGTGACCTCTCCCGTTTCCCTCACGCTCTCATTTCCTCTTCCTTTGCAGTTTTACGGCACAGCGTTACCAGTTTTATTCAGCAACTGGAGAAAAACAATTTGACGGCGCTCGACTATTGCAGCATCCGGACTGACCTGCTTCTCTCCCTCCTCTCTCCCCAACGAGTAGCAGTAATAAAAGCTCAACAACTCTAAAAGCAATCGATTCAGAAACGGTGTGGTGCAATTACCAGCCCGGATGGCAGCAAAGACTTCCAGTAAAGGAAAGGAAAGACAAATACAGTCTCTGCAGTGGGACTGGCCTCTGTGGCACAAGCAGCCCTCTGGTCATAAAGAGGCACTAAGCAGTACATGGTGTGATGGAAGAGGTGAGTGGCTGGGAAGCCGGAGACCCAGGAGGAGAGGGTATCCTCTTTGAGTCCCAGTGGATTGTGGGTAGGCAGCTGGTTTCAAGGTGACAGCCCTCAGCATATTCTATATTGGACCTGTGACCCCTCCATAGATTTTTCTGTAGCTTCCCATATAAGGTTTCCTGCTGCACTGTACTATCACGTCACTTTCTACTACAAGCCCATCCCTCCCATTTACCCCCATGAGGTGAAGTTAAGCGGAATCATTAGAGCATTCATTCTTTCAGAGCTTCAAAAGCCCTGAGAGTGGCCTTAGTAATGTGTACACCGGGCCATGTGTTTTTCTTTAAACTTTGTAAAGCAAGATATCTTAACTACAGTAGGTGAAGAACCCAGTATCTTTCCGCTCTAAACTCTCCTCCATCACAATCCCCTCATGTATGGTAGTAATAAAGCGGCAGTCAATGTATCTGGGATCTAACTAATGGGAAGTTGAGTTGGGATATATTTGGTTCTTTGGTGGGATAGCTTTGTGTAGTTCACAATCATATCCTTGTAGAATTAAGTTGTTGTTCACTGTCCAGGTGTATTAATGGCTTCCAGAATTCTCCTCCCCTGTCCAGTGCTATATTACCCAATAAGCTGCTTTGGTCACCTAGGACCAGTGTTTGTATCTTGATGGAGGTTAGCCCAAAATTGCAACAATCCTTAAAAAATTCACTTGACTTTATCAATATAAACTTGTTTAAACTAAATTAATAAAAAACATGCAATGTATGATCAACCAGGCTAGAGGACAGACTGAATTATGTTTCTCTTCTATCTGTAGAAAATGATATTACAAAATTGTCATACGAAAAGGCATTCAGAAAAAACATAATATCACAGGGAAAAAATGTCATAGAAGTATGTCATGCAGTTAATTTAAAGATAGTATGCTATTTTATGCACCTATGATTAAGATTATCAGATTTAAATTTTTAAATTTTTTCATCATTTATCATATTTTATCATTCTAAATCAAATATTTGGTTTTTTTCTTAAAGAAGTCTCCTCTTGTCTAACCAGACGATGGCACAGTGGATAGAGCATCAGACTGGGACACAGAGGACCTAGGTTTGAAAATTCAAGGTCGGGGGCTTGAGCGCAGGCTCATCTGGTTTGATCACAGCTCATCAGCTTTAACCCAAGCTCGTTGGCTTGAGCAAGGGATCACTCAGTCTGCTGTAGACCCCCCAGTCAAGGAACATATGAGAAAGCAGTCAATGAACAACTAAGGTGCCTCAGTGAAGAATTGATGCTTCTCATCTCTCTCTCTTCCTGTTTGTCTCTTCCTATCTGTCCCTCTCTCTGTCTCTTTGTCACTAAAAGAAAAAAGTCTCTTTCTCTCTCTCTCTCTCTCTCTCTCTCTCTCTCTCTCTCTCTCTCACACACACACACACACACACATTGTAAGCTTCAGATCAGACAAAGTGAAAACATTTCCCATGAACTCTTTTCTCTTTAGTCCCTTTCTCCAGGATATTCTTACTAACCCTTAGGCATTATTCCCCTCTCCCCCTTCAGAAATGCCAATTGGCCTGGAACCTCTATCATAAACACTTATATCTAGTTTACACAATGGCCAACCAAACAGAAATCAGGTGTAGTGTAAAAATCTATCCAACTCTGTTTTCATACAAAGCTTTACACACTGCATATTCACAATATAAATACTGACTTGAGAAGCAGCACTTCACAAAGTACGTTCAACTTTGGCAATAATCTGAGATGCTGATGGGTTTTCATGTATAATGAGTTGTGTGAACCATTGGGTTTGAGAACCAAGAGGTTTTTAAGTAGGAAGGAATGTGGAGGGAGTTCTTTTCCACAGGAATGTTCAGTCTTTAATATGTGAATTGGCATTATGCCTTTCCAAGAGAAAGAATATAGTAGTCAGTATTTCCAAAATTTATCTGATTATGATTTTTATTTCTTATGGAAAGGGATTTTTTTTTTGTGTGTGTGTGTGTGCGTGTGTGTGTGTGTGTGTGTCATCCTGTTAGAAAGAGAACAGGCAGAGACCTGGAAATCAGATTTATCAAGTCTACAGCTAAATTATATCAGTTTTACTACCAATCTCAAGACGTAGATAGATTAGTATAACACTTACCACACTGTAGTGAAGTTATATGACTCTATCTCCTTTAGATCATGAGCCCATACCAGGCAAGCGCCGCAGATTCACTCTCTATTTGTTGTTTTATACCAGCTATTAGGGACATAAAGGTGACCTCAATCTGTAATAGGTAACGAAGGTAATAGGTAGAATATAAAATATAATTCTTTAACAACCAATACGGTAATTATTTTGTTTGCAGAGTGAGGGAAAGGGAAGTCAAGCCAAGCTACAGAGAGGATGTGATGTTTGGGTTGGGCCTTGAAGAAGAAATTGGATGAGCTGAGTTAGTCATCAATGAGTGGGGGCAAAAGGGGCAGAGAAGAGGTGAACAGAAGCACAAGATTACATGCGTTTTTGTTTACATCCATATGCCACGTTCCTGATGTAATGACTAAGACCTAATACCTGCTCCAAAATGTTTGCTAAAATGAAGTGATTTCATCATCTTCCTATCCATCCAATCAGTCAGCATTTCCTTTACTCAGTGTGCCCCTTGACCAAATGGTGATTATGCTCATCCATACTGGTCTCATGGAGAAAGCATGTGAAATGCCACTTAGAAAATGAATTTCCTAAGGGAATGAAAGAGTCCGGTCATGCTTGTCGATACTGACTTTAACAATAGGTGTTACACAATGCCCACTCTCCCTATGATGTTCTGTAAAAGTCAAGCCATTTTTCTCTCCTCCTAGCCACTGCTGTGGATTAAAACAGTGCCCAAGAGAGATAATGTGATAATGTTCCCATTCCCCCGACACTCGGCCATGGAAGAGAGGGGCCTGTGTTCAGTTCTGGAGTGATTTGTATTTCTCTTTCCAATCTCCACTAAAGTTGGCTGAAAGGTAAGGACAAAGCCAGTGACAGCAGCAGGAGAAGAGGGATGATCCATTTCTAGCATTATTTTTGTGGGGTAATTTGGCCAGAAAACCCATGGTAGAGAAAAGCTGAAAATTATGGTCTGGGAACAAAGCAAGTTGGCAAGGTGAAAATATGTAAGGTAGAATGCTAATGTGCATTGTCCCTGGCTTCAGCAAAACAGGCTTTGTTTCTTTAGGGCTAGAATACAGAGAAACATAATTTAGAACTATGCTGTGCCTTTGAACATGCTGTTCTCCTACCTGGGATGCCTCGTCCATCTTCTCAATCCAGTATACTCCTAGACAGCCTTCATCACCAGGCTCATACCTCGCTATTTCTGCATAGCTTTTCCAGCAGGCAGAGCAAGTGGTTCTGTTCTGCATGCTCCCTTGATGAGGTGTATATGTCCCTACTCTTATGGAATAAACGTGTGTTGTAACTTTATCAAAGACTTAGATTCTGAGGACTTGGGGTCAATGCCAGATCTCATATTTCTCTAATCCGTAGTACCTTGCACCCTGACTACCACTGATGTAATCTCAGTAAATGGCACCCTTTACCATTATTACTTTGCAGGGTGATACATAAACTATATAAAGGGGGCCAGCTGAGTTTCTGACATTGTGTCTGTTGAACAAATCCAAAATTACTATGGTCCTGCCCTCCCCAAAACACCATCGCGCCTAGGTATTTGGTTTTCCTTGCTGTTTATATGCATTTATTTGTTTGTCTGTTTGTTTTGAACACATCAAGTTTTTAAAGAGAATGCTCTCTCCTTTTTTCTACCCATTCAAATCTCAGCAATGGTCAAGGCCTTGGTCCCAAACCACCTTCTCTGAAGCAACCTATAAAATTGGAGAAAATATTTGCAAAACACTTATATCTGATAAGGGATTAATGCCCAAAATATATAAAGAACTTATACAACTCAATAGCAAAAACAAAAAACAAAGAAAAATCCGATTTTAAAATTTGCAGAGGGACTGAATAGACATTTTTCAAAGAAGACATGCAGATGGCCAACAGGTACATGAGAAGATCCTCAACACCACTAATCATCAGAGTAATTCAAATTAAAACCACAATGAGATACCATCTCACACCTGTCCGATGACACCTGGCTATCATCAAGAAGGCAAGTGATAACAAGTGTTGGTGAACACACTTGAGAAAAAGGAACACTTGTGCATTGTTGGTAGAAATGTAAATAGGTGCAGCAACTGTGGGAAGAAATATCTGTACTCCCATGTTTATTGCAGCACTATTCACAATAGTCAAGATATAGAAACAACTTAAGTGGCCATCAAAGGATGGATAAAGATGTATTTTCCCAAGTATAAGACGCACCTTAATTTTGGGGCCCAAAATTTGAAAAAAAAAGTATTACAAAAGTTATTGAACTCTAGTTTTATTCATCATAAAATTCATACAACTCAACATCACTGTCAAAACTCCCATCTGTGTTCTCATCTGTCTGATGATGAATCACTGTCTTCATATATTGCCTTGTCCTCAGTTCCATCTATGGCATTTGAAATGCCACACTTCTTAAATGACCTGACAACCACTGTATAAGATGCACCCAGTTTTTAGGCCCCAAACTTTTCAAAAAATTGTGCATCTTATACATGGGGAAATATGGTAGTGTGTATATATATACATATATACATACATATATATATATATACACACACACACACACACAATTGAATATTATTCAACTATGAGAAAGAAGAGAATGTTGTCATTTGTGATAGCATGAATGAACCTTGAAAGCATCATACTAAGTGAAATGAGTTAGATAAAGACAAATATTGTATGATTCAATTATTGTATATGAAATCCAAAAAAGCCAGATTTCTAGAAATAAAGAGTAGAATGTAGTTACCAGTGGTTAGTGAGTGGGGAAAATGGGGAGATATAGGTCAAATGGTATAAATTTCCAATTACAAAATAAGCTCTAGGAACATAATGCAACTTGATTAAATGTATTATATTGAATGCTATTAAGAGAGTAGATCTTAAATGTTCTGACAGCAACAACAAAAATAAAATGGTAACTGTGTGGCGTACTGAAGGAGTTAGTTATAATGCTAGAATGGTAATCATTAAGAAATGTAGGTATAAATATATTAAATCAACACATTATATACCATAAACTCACCCAATGTTATATGTCAATTATATTCTAATAAAGCTGTGGTAAGAAAAAATCACCACGTCTTTGAAGAATTCCCTGGCTACTCCTGATCTTATTGAGGGTTTTCTCTTCTGAAGTCATGAAACATTACAATGAACGTCATCTACTACAACTGTCAACAGTGCCTGAATTTTTCACAGTTGAAACCCCAATATTTTATAGCACATAGTTTATATCAAGTATGTGTGATGCCATTGTCAGTCCACCTCCCTGTGAATTAGACAAATCACCCAAACTACATCAAATGAACTCCCTGAGGAAGTAAAGAATGCTGGGCATTCATCTGTATTGCTCACTAAAAATAACTGCTTAAAAGTGGTATAACTACAAAGACTGGGGGACTAAGAATCTATTCTACTTGTCCTGTTTTCAACAGAGTCTAAACAAATATGCTGTAAGCATTTCTTCTGCAATGACTCAAGCCTCACCTGACCTCTAGAACTTGACTCAGAGAAAATCTTATGCCGGGCAGAGTAGCTGAGTGCCTTTTGAAGAAGAGACTGGGGCCTCTGGCCTCCTCCTACTTTCTCATGAGGATGGCTACTGCTTGACAGTTCTGATGTCACACCCACTTGTGTGGCACACTCATGAGCATCTATGATGCTCCCAGTTGACTTTTAATACATCTCTTTAGTAAGGGTCAAAGTAAACAAATAAAAGTGGAAAACACACTATTTTTCAGTCGCACCTTGAATTGCTGGAGGAAAGGCCTCCATTTTCCAATGAGTAAAAAAGAAGTCTGATTACGTCATGTTCAATAAGAAATTGGACAGCACCCTGAGTAGTTTGGCAGAGAATTAGTAGGGTAGTTAATGCATTTCCACAACCTTGGTCTCCATTTTGCTGCCATATCCGTGCCAATTTGGTACCTTCGTTTCACCCACCCTGTGTTCTTCTCTCCCCTCCCCAAGATTTCATACATCACCTGCAACCCATCAAGTACCCTCGGGTGTCCGCCCATTGGCTCACAGAGCAACCCTCTCTGTTGTTTTTCTGGAGTCTTCTTTCTCAATTATTTTCCCAACTTCCAACCTTTGCGATCAAACCTTCTTTAAACAACAATAACAACAACAAAACCCAGTTAATTTACATCAGAATACAAGTAACTAACATCAAAACTGACCTTTCCTGCCTTTCCTACCCTCAAAATCTTGCTTTCAGCCGTGATACAGATCATCCCATCAGAACAGATTAACCCAGTGAGGACTCCCAAAATAATATATTTCTGTCTCAATGGAGAGGTTTCTGCTCATTCCTAAATAGGTATGGATCTACCGTGCATTGGGCTGAGTGTTAATAAAAATAATAACAAAGAAGACACGGTTCTGTACAGGTAGTTAGCCCAGGTGCGAGGTGGAGACTAAAGGAGAGGTCACTCAATCGAGTGTCTAAGTGTGTATCCAAATGTTCTGCCACTGCCCTGTGCCTGTACAGACCTGCTATCTTCTAAACTCCAGGGAAGACCCGGAGAGATTAGCACCCTTCTCTTGCATCTGTGTGGATCACCCATGGGCCACCTCTCCAACTCTGATGTCACTTAAATAGATTTCCCAGGACTCTGCTCCTAGGACAGTTGTGTGCATGTAGTTATCACAGAATCCAAGGAGTGGGGTGAGGTAGGTGAGATGTGATGGAGCACACCAAGTAAATGCGTAGTGAATAGCAGTTTAGGGTCTGAAATCACACAGATCTGGGTAAGAGTTTCGACAGCACCCCTACCAGCTGAGTCTTTAGGTAAATTAAATGAATCAATCTCCCTGGGTTACTTTCTTTCTTTTGCATTCTTTTTTCTTCTTTTCATAAAAGGAGCTTTCAAAAGTGACCAACTGATATAGGTCAAGTAAAGATTTTAACCTTTTATATTACAATCATATTCAATGGTCGTGACAACCTTACTGGCTGCTATTGTTAAATACACAGAGAATAACAAAGCTCAGAGATATTATGTAATTACCTATATTCACACAGCTCTTAAGTGGCAACCCTATACTCTGCTTCCCCCTGTCACATGCAGTAATCAAACCTGCACACCGTACGGGCTTGCAGTGAGAAGGACATCAAATATTATATGCAAAGTAGCTATACCACTAACTGGGTTCACTTGCAGGCACCCAATAGGTGTTAGCTGCTTTCTCTCTCTTCCTTTTTCCTTGTAGTCAGTACATTTTGCTATTTTGATTCACTGGAGAAACTAATTTGGAAACAACAACAGCATACCACATTTGGAAATAAAAGCACTGAAGCATTCTTAGACACAAAGTAGAAAAAATACTGTTGGTTGGACTTTGTCACTTCTAATGCATCTCTGGAAGGAAAAATTGTAACTCTGTATACAAGGACCCACAAGGCTCTCTGTTCAAGGGACTGGGAACATCTGGAAGAAAGAGCACTGGAAAGTGGGGTGTCCCCTGGGTGTTGTCGGACAGTTGTCCCTTGGTACTGTAGTTTCTTCAGGGGTCAAATGACAACAGCCCTCTGATGCATTTGTGACAAGCTGTGCACTTAGCCATGCTCAGACACACTAGAAATTTCCCAGCGATAGATTTCTTAGCAAGTTACTTACCCTAACCCTGCACCTCCTAGGGTTTTATAGTCCCTTCCTCCTTTTGAGTGCTTCAGTTTCACCAAGTTTGGTTTCTGTCCAAAATCCAGTCCTTCCCCAAGTGTCTGTCCCTGGGGCCTGAGCTAAATGCTGGCCTCATGCCTACCTGAATGAGGACAGACCGCTCCCCAGCTCAAGCTGCACCCCATGTTCCCTAACCTTCTAGGGGAAAGAAACGTGTGTGAGAAATCATCATCTGGAATTTTTTGAAAGGAGAGAAAGAACAAGGGAAAGGCGTCTGGAGGAATGGTGGTTGAGTAATAAAAACCAATGTTTCATTAAAGCTGCATTCCACCCAATACCATTAACATCAAATACTGCTGAGTCCTTTGGTCTTGGTGGGAGACCACAGTCCCTCAAAATCGGAACATTTGGGTTTGCTTTTATCATTTCCATGCTTTTTGATTTTAACATGTTTGCAAACAGTCTCCTAACCATTACTATTCTCCCTCCCTCAAAGATGTTATAAATTCTGAGCAGAAAGTAAGGGGCCAGGAAGTGTATGTGTAAGTGTGTGTGTGTGTGTGTGTGTGTGTAGAAGATGTAGCAGATAAACTAATACTTATTAAGCATTTCTTACATGCATGCACTATTCTGAGAGGATGAAAATAAATCTCCTCTTATTAACCCAGGGAAGTCGCTAGTATGTATCAGCCCATTTTAGAGTTGCAGGAAGCAAAATTCAGTGTGCAAATAACTTCTTTAAGGTCACACAGCTCCTAAATGCTGTAAGTCTGACTAACTTAGTTTTAAATTGAGAGGTTTTTCCTTTAATTTCTAAGATACAGCTACCCCTGGCTGGTGGGCAAGGGGAGTGGAAACGGGGTGTCAGCTCATTGCTGTATGACTGGCGATTGGGCAAGATTAAAGAAGGGAAACACTGAATTTAGAGAGATCCCCCATCACTTCCCTGACAAAATGTCACTTTACACATGCCAGTTATTCTGAGTGTTGGTCACAGTGGTGTCCAATTTGAGGGCCGAGTTAGGTAATAGTTTCGGCATAGAAGATCACTGAGTCAAAACTGTCTTTGGAGCCCTGGCCAGTTGGCTCAGCGGTAGAGCATCGGCCCCGCGTGTGGAAGTCCCGGGTTCGATTCCTGGCCAGGGCACACAGGAGAAGTGCCCATCTGCTTCTCCACCCTTCCCCCTCTACTTTCTCTCTGACTCTCTCTTCCTCTCCCACAGCCAGGGCTCCATTGGAGCTAAGTTGGCCGAGCACTGAAGACGGTTCCATGGCCTCCGCGTCAGGTGCTACAATGGCTCTGATTGCAGCGGAGCAATGCCCCAGAGGGGCCGAGCATCGCCCCCTGGTGGGCATGCCGGGTGGATCCCGGTCGGACGCATGCGGAGGAAGTCTGTCTGTCTGCTGTCCCCCTGCTTCTCACTTTGGAAAAATACAAAAAATAAAAATAAAAAACCCACGGTGTTTGAAAATCGAGCCCATCCACTGAATACAGTGCACTGGCAGCACTCCGCAAGCCAAGTGCTGGCATTGTGCCTTTAGCAGACATTTCCGTCTCTTCGGTTGCTCACCAACTGAAGTTACTAGCTTGCGTTTGGAGACCATGTTGCACGACAACTATGTACTATGTCTTTTAGGACTAGAATTATGCTTTACTCAGGGAGGAAAGATGCTTGGCCTTGAGAGGCCTATAGGAATGCAGAAATTG
This sequence comes from Saccopteryx bilineata, assembly GCF_036850765.1. NCBI lineage: Eukaryota > Metazoa > Chordata > Mammalia > Chiroptera > Emballonuridae > Saccopteryx > Saccopteryx bilineata. The sequence continues at coordinate 22,510,972 of NC_089493.1, forward strand.
AGGGCCTGACAGATTTAAGCCTCCCATTTATTCTGACTCCCAGGCCTAAAGCTTACTGAAGGAAACTGTGGTTAAAAATGCCACACTATTTGAATTATTCGGGGGTGTTCTTACACTGGCTCTCTCTCCCTGCATCTCTTACCCCTTACCCTGCATTATTGACGTCGTCTGAGTCAAAAACATGTATACTGCCATTCCACTGTGTTCACATGGAGAAAGGAGTCACAGGCAATGCACATACAAAATAATAGGCCATCGAAGACTCTTTCCAATTAACTCTGGAAGGCATGAGCTGTGTACATAATCTTTGTTTGAACAGAGGTGCTTCTGGTGTCGGGGAACTATTTAAGCCTTCTGATGAATCAATGAACTCGTTTTGTAATTGCCAAAATGCCATCTGCCCCCACCACCCCATCTTAATGGCTCTCTCCTCACTGTCTTCCACTCTATGAACGTTGTCACTTCAGAGCATCACTATTCATAAAAATGGCCTCTGCATATGCTTGTAGGTTCCCAAATTCCCCATAGAGAAGGGTCCTTATGGGACAACAATAGCTTAAAGTTCATCTCTTTCAGCTTAAGAGACAGACACCTCATGTAACCAACAAGGGAACTAACAATGTCAGTATAATTTGAAGCAAGATTTGGCGAGCTAGTGAACTGAATTTAAATTCAATACGTATCCAGTCAGTCCTCAGTGTGCTCAGTGTGAATGGTATCAGTAGCATTGCTGTTATTTGAAGGCCAATTTCTGGAGGCCATATACAAGGTATTGCCTTCATTTTGCACAGCGTTAAAAAAAAGTAATGTAGTGGGACACTGTTGTTCACAGTGATGCCTTCGGAGTAAAGATTATTGCAGCATTTGACATGACAGGATGTAATTACAAGCACTGATGTTTTATAAGAGCGTCCGATCTTCAGAAACAAATGGCTTAATTTCTCAAAACTCCAGGTGGAATGTGTATAGCCTTGTACAGGGCCTTCTCTACAGGAGGGGCTCTACTCACGTTCGTTGAATGAACAGAGGGGAATCAGATCATTAAAAAGAAAGTCAGTAAATTAGGGGATTGGTGGATCAATATTTGATTTCCAGCTGTAACGAGAGCTTTTCCTGGTGTTTTGCCCCTCTGTATTATTCTAGCTTGCCTGCAGTGAATGGCCATTTCTTCAAGTGCCCTCATTCCTCTCCCTGTCTGAGTCTGCTCCTCTCCCTACCGTAGAAGCAAATGAGCTCCAGCCTTTTAAAAGTTAATAATAAACACTCAGCCTGTCGGGCTTCGGCTGGGGTTATTGATGGGAAGTGGCTTGATGGAGAGGCCTTGCTCCAGCGATAAACTTGTATATCAGAAAGTAAATCTAGTAGAATAGAAAATCTATCCACCACTTGCACTAGCAGTTGGGAGGTTTATATTGAGAGTACAGATTCATTTTTTTTTAAATTCCAAGTAATTTTGAGTCTTCTTTCTTTGTACCCAATATTTTTATTCTCCCCATATCCCCTTCCCCCACGAAAAGGAGGTATTACATGTTTACTCTTGACAGTCACACCATTTTGCACGTACAAATAAATTTTTTATCTTAAACACTCAAACATCGTACATATACTAACACCCATATCAGACAAAAATCCTAGGGGAATGTTTCTTATTAAATGTAATTCATTAACTGAAACACAAAGTTTTTATTTTTTAATTGGTTTTACCCAGCAGTACCGAAATGAGTCTCAGGATTCCAGGAAATAATAATACCATTGATTATATTTCTGCTATAATACTGGCACATTTGTTCTATTTAATTTAAGCAAAACAATCATATGAGGAAAAGATTTTCTCCACTTAAGAATAAAGGAATCTATGGCTCAAAATCTTGTAACTTGCCAGAAGGGATACAGCTAGCAAGTGCCAGTGTAAGAGCGTGAACTCAGGTGTGGATTATTACAAGACCGTGACTTTTTCACTGGATACTGTAAGGTCAGTGGATAATGGGGGATGGTCACATGGGGAACCCAGACCTGCGAACTTTGCTAGGACCGCCCACAACCAAGTGCGCCAAAAGAGGCTTCACAGGAACCGTTTGGAAAAAGCGACCGTCTGCCAGCCAGTGAGATTTCACCACGTCATATTAGCTCGACTTCCCTAGAGGGACCCCTTTAAATATATCTCCCACGTGGTTTAATCCTTGCAACTTCCCTGGCCTCCATCTGGCCTCCATCTTTCTTTCCTTGGGGCCAGATAACCTCACCGGGCGGGATGCGTGCTCTGTACTCAATAAAGCCTTTTGCTATTCCACAGTTTGTGGCTCCGAGCCCTCTTCCTTCCTTCTCGGCAGGGAAAAATACCTTACAGATATCACACAACCTGTGCAGGCCACAGAAAAGTAGCTTATTGGTGTGGATGGAGAGGTTACACATTGCATTTGAGCATATTTTTAGCAAATTATTCTATTTCTTGATGTGGAAAAAAGAAATTATATACTGTCTCTAACTAGTAATCGGGAATGTGGTAAGTGAAATAATGGCTTCCCCGAATATATATGTAAAATCTGAGACTATGTTACCTTCCATGGTACAAAGGGGAATTAAGGGTGCTAATCAGCTGATCTGAAGATAGGGGGAGAGTATCCTGGATTATCAACGTGAGACCAATGCATCCACAGGGTCCTATTCCCTCTAATTTAGGCCAGTATTAATAAGGGGTGTTGTTAAGTCAAAACACTTCCATCATACATGCTGTGTACCCTTCCCACACTTGCTTACATGTTCTCTTAGCATTTTTTTTCTAACTATATCATGCATATTAATATAAAGCTCTCAATGAATTCAGAGATATCTCAAAAGCAAGGAGCTCTGCTTGCTTCATTGTAATGAATATTGTGCTATTTGTCTAGTGCCTGTTTAGTGATTCAGCCCTACCCCCAAGCACCATTACTGCTTAGTTATGGGAGCAGAACTGAGAGCTCCATTGTGCCCCATAATTCAGACACCCTAGCCCCATTGGGACACTGTGACATTGGAAAACTCTTTTCACTTGTATTGCCTATGTTTTTCATTTGTCTTCTCTTCTTGGGGTGAGATTAATTAGTTTCTAAAATTTGAGTCCACAGAGCTGCTCTACAGGTATTAGGAAGCAAAGAAATCAGACTTCAGGGTCCTTAGCTTGAGGTTATAAAATAACTGCCTACAAGGCAACTTGTTTGGCCCAGCCTACCAAGGGATTTCTTAAACACCACTGTTTAAAAGTTGGTCATTTTTTTTAATTTAGAAAATTATATTCAACAGGTGACACTGATCAACAAGAGTACACATAGATTTTGAGTAAACATCTCCACGTCATTTGGACAGCGCATTATGTTGTGTACCCAACACCCAAAGTCAAATCATCCTCCATCACCTTATATTTGTCTCTCTTCACACCCTTCACTCAACCACCTCCCCCTCCCTCCATACACCCTTTCCCTCTGGTAACCACTGCACTCTTATCTATGTCCATAGGTGGGATATAAAGTTGGTGAATTTAACATACGCATAAGATGCTTGGCTTCTCTTAAAAATGTGGCAAATCTAGACCCACATCCCCGAATTATCATAATAAGTGGGACCTGCATGGCCGTTGCCCCCTTTAATGGGGACTTATACTCTCCAGTTTCCCACCTAGCTGGCCTCACTCAGGGGCATTACCTGTCTGCTCCCTATAAAAATTTGAGTTTGCAACCTCTGTTTTCAATGTGTTCATCCACCTCTGCATCGGCTCCAAGTTTTCAAGGTCTAAGTTGGCCTGTGCCAAACATGGCATACCAGGCGAAGCCAGCCCTCTAGGAAGCCCTTCAATCACAGCCAGTGCGTGCTCCATTGCCCCGATACCTGAGGAGCACACATGGCCCACTGGCATTTACAAGGGAAGCCACAGGCCCCAGAATCTGCTAAAACATCCATCTCTCAATCCGGGAGCTCCAGGGACAAACAAGCTTGGGGGACACTGGGAAGCCTCACTGACCACCTCTCCCCTTGGCTTTGATCCCCAACAGAATAACCGAAAGAAAATAGGCTTTGGGATCTCTGCGTTAGAACAGACTGTATGTAACTAAACTGCTGATCAATTTAACAGGATGCTGGTCTATGTCACTGACGGTGCCAGAAGCTCCTGTTGCAACTGATAAGTGATATTACAGATGAAGGCAGAAATAATTTCTTCCTGACTTGAACTGGCAATCAGCCGTTGCCTTAGAATATGACAAATGCCCTGTGCTTATGATGGAACATCCCAGCGTTTAAATGTATGAATGATATCAGCCACCTCACTGTGCTGAGCAGTTTGCCTTGCTCAGAGTCTACAGAAGCCAGTATCTCGCTCGGGCTAATTATAAGTTAGAGGAGAAAAATATTTCCTTTCAGCTGACTGTCTCTGTCTTTAATTTTAGAGAGCCTGTCTTTCTCCTTGAGAGTGTGGGGGGTAGCCTCTCTTTTGTCATTTGTCATTTCCAGGAGCTATATCATATTATACTCCTTTTTTTTTTTTTCCTGGCCAGACTAAAAAAAGCACTTGCCTCTTTCAAGTTCCCTTGCTACAGGGAGGCTTGCTACATAGTTTTATTGGCGATTCCTGCCCTTTCAGTGGCCCTCTCCGATTTCTGCCTTCTTTTAGAAAGATAAATCTCTAACGGCAGAGGCTGTCTGTTCTGAAGGGACCTTTGCCAAGAGAGTGTTCGGGGCTCTTTCCCTTGTTTATTTTCCATTAAAGAGAACTACATTTGAGTCGCTGATCATATTTAAATAGCTGCAGTCCCCCAGGGAAAGGAAGGGAGAAGTCTTGAAAAAGATGGACCACGGGGTCTTTCTTCACAGGGATGGGGTCGGGTGAGTTTCTACGGAGAGATGAAAGGGAACGCTATGCCAACTGTTAGATAAGACAGCACAGCAGTCAAGGAGCAGTTCTGTTAGCTCCTCTTGTCTTTAAAATTGACGCTGTCTGACTGGTGGCTCAGAAGTAAATGAAGTCTGAAGGATGCTCCCGTAAGCAATGGCTGACTGCTCTCTTCAAAAAATATTCTGTGACTTTCATCGAGGCTCTTAAGAAATAGTCTGGATGTTTTGGTTGACATATTTCATTACAACTGCTGGACTTTCAGGAAGGTTGTTTTTATAGTTTGGTATTGAGAAGAAAACAGTAAAATGAGCAGCTCCTGAAATCTGGACAGTAACCTGGCACTCACCACTAGACCCTATTATTCTCCTACTGGACGTGAACAAAGGGCATAGAACACCAATCCCCAAACAGATCACTCTGAGACCATGTTCAAGTGAGACAACACCAAGCGACTTCTTAATTTTGTCTGTGCACAATCTAATTTCCACGCCTTCCCCTGTGTTCCCATAAAAGCCCTTGCTCTCCTTTATCCTGGCTATTTTAATATTACCATACTGTAATCCTTATTTATCTGTTTATCTCCAGCCTACCTATTAGGTAAGGATCATTATGTTTATCTCTTTAAGATTTACCTATGCCATGCCCGGTCCATAATAATTGGGAGGAGAATGAATGAGTGGATGAACAATTTCTTTTGTTCAGAGCACTGTTTCTTATTTCCTCACCCTTGAAAGTAATCCTTATTTCCTCACCCTTGAAAGTAATCCTGTTAAAGCATCTTCTACCCACTTAAGGGCATTTGGACTACACTAGGGGAAAATAAAATATTGCCAGAAACCTGGAAAGACTGCCTATATGTTCAGTAGAATAGTAATTGTCACAAAACAAAAACACAGAATCCTCCCATGAAGTACATTTCGGCACAAGCTGGTTGAGCTTTGGTTCATTTGGAGAACTCAAGGGTCACCATGTGCAGCAGGTATTGACAGGATTGCGTGGGTCTTATTTCCTATGCGATCCCACTGGGCTGTTGATAGCACACCTGCACACAACTAAATCTGTTACAGCCATTCTGGATGCATATCGTACCTTCTATGGCCTTGTTTTACTGGCACCCCTAACTCAACACGGTAGACCTGCCTTGGAAGTCTCCATGGTGTCCAAGAGAAACCAGAAGCTTTCTGTTCTTAAAGCCTTGGTGTCCCCACTTAGCAAGCTGTTCACTGAACTTCAGTGTTCTCAAGTCATTCTGATACCTTCCACAACAAGATCAAAATTGATAAAATATATAAAGTGACTTGTAATAACCCAATTCGTTTAAAAAACATATAGTACCTACTACTGAAAGCCCAAAGTACCTGCATCCTGATTCTGAAGATCAATTCAGAAGCGGAGAGGAAATTATCTAAAAATAGAGGAAGAAAAGCTCCTTCCCATCCTCGACGCAAAAGGCCCCAACCTTTTACTCTGGAGATTTCAATAATGAATTTCTATTTTAATTGACTCTGCAACCGATTCTTGCCTTGCCCTCCAAAACACGCTCTCTCCATGGTGCTATGCAGAAAGGAGCTTTTAAATCAGTCAGTGAGCATAATGAACTCCAATTTTCCTTCAACAAGGGCAAAATTACAAACGTGCTTTTCACTTCCAGACAATTAATTAATTTGTTTACACGATTTCCTTGCTTTGTTTTATTTCACAATTCCTTCCTCTCCACTTGCCTCATCTCAAGAATTTATTATTAACTTTTTCAGGTGTTCCTCCAGGGTAGAGCCAATTATAATTTAAGGGGCATTCTTTGCTTTAATGAATGTTGGATTGAGGGATGAAGGAAAAAAAATAGACCTCAATATGGTGTTGACAGTTTTCATTGCTACACCACACAGCCTTCCTTTAAATATCTTAAGATTACCTGTTAGAGGCCATTTCTAATATCAGTATCTAGAAAGGGATTAATGTTTCTTCCAGGGTGTCTGGCCACAGGAAATGCACGAGTGCTGTATGTTTGGGGACATACATGAACGTGCCCCAGAGGACCGCATAGTTTTCCTCTTTCCAGTGTTCTGGGACATTTCCTAATTTATTCTCATACAGATTGTGTACTTGCCCAAATGCTCATGGCCACTCTTCCATTATACACTCATATGTCAGTGTTTTCAATGGCTAATAAGCTACTCTCAGCAGGCAGGGTTTTATCATGCTTTTCTTTTTACTTGCAGTTTTTTTTTTTAAACATTGCCATGTTTTCCATTGATTTGGGGCTTTCTCATAAATCTGTGTTTTTAAACTCTGAAGAGAATTCACACAGGTTCCCGAAGGAGAGTTTTACTTTACAGAATGAACATAAAAAGCCATGCAAAGTTCTAAGGTCTGTGTCATTGAAAAAGTTCAAATAGAGTTTAGAAAGTCTCAATTTGAATGTTCGTTTATTTCTTCTATACATATAGTGTCCGGTATAGAGGAAGCACTGTGTCTCTAGAAAAAAATAAATGAAGTGTTAGGTTCTTTAGACACAAGACCTCTTTTAATTTATTAATTTGACATGATTATTAGTATTAGACCCTGGTACTCCAGACTTCCTTATAATGATGTATCCAGAGGTATTATTTTTACAAAAGCACCATATTCTGAAGCATATCATGTTCCAGCCCTGGCCACACACTGAACAGCTGACTCAAGTATGCCAGTCAGCATTAATACCAGTGGTCTGAAAGATGACATGAATAAGCCATTGGACTTTTATAAGTTTCAAAGTTTTCATCTGTAATAGGATGCAAGTACACTAGAATGATCTCTAAGCTCTCTTCCAGCAACAACATGACCTTGTAAGTCCCTTTATGATTTTCTCAGTAGGAGACAACAAAAGATGAGAGATAGAAGAACCCAAAAGTCCCTAATCCCAGGCTTTTCGCAGGCTTTCCCCTTAGGAAAAAAATGTGTAAAAAGAAGAAGCACACTCACATCTTAAGTATATGTATTAGATCTTAATTGCTACAAGTTATCAATTATTCTTAATTATTATGAAACATTAAGTAAGCTGAAGATTTTTAAATTGTTTCTCCAGCTCTGGCCAACTAGAACAGATTCTAATTATTTATCTTGTCTTTTGCATCTTTTTACATGTGTGGTCATTATTTGTTACTCATATAATTGACTATTAATAATTGCAATTATTATTGGTGTGTATCAACCTGACTTGGGGGGTAAGGAAATTTACATGTTTTGAACTTTACTGAAGATAATCCATATACCAGAAATTTTTTGGATAGAACACTGAATTTGTTGAAAGAATTTTTATTGTTTTTCAGATGCCAAAATATTCTTACATGAATGTGGAATCACCTGCCAAATGAAAGAGGTGGTGAGACAGTATATAATCTATTTTAGTGGAAAACAACATAACTTTCCTGACAAATATGAGATCTGCGCTGAACTAAGGTGAGCTCTTAAAAGTCAAAATCACACCTCTTCTAAATAATTGTGGGTAGTTAGAGCTGTTTCCTTTTGAAATGACTTTTGGTACTAGGGTCGAGGATGGCAGTTGGCACTGAATGAAACAAAAGTATCAGGCTGGAAACCGCCATCAGTCTGGTAAGAGGAGGCAGCATCGCATCTGGTTAAGAGCTTGGAGTTGGACCTCTTGCTCTGATATGAGCTCTACCACTTGCTAGCTAAGTCTACGCAGTCATGAGCAAGCTCCTAACGTTTCTCTTTCAGGTTTTTAGTCTGTGAAATAGTGATAATAACTGTCATTAGTCACCAGGAAAAATGCAAATTAAAGCCACAATTAGATATGACCTCATGCCCATTAGAATGGTCATCATCAAAAAGAGGAGATATAAAAAATGCTGGCAAGGAGGTGGAGTAGAGGTGACACCCATGCACTGACGGTGGGAATGTAAACTGGCGCAGCCACAATGGAAAACAGTATGCGGGTCCCTTCAGAAAATGTAACAATAGAACCACCATGTGAACCAGGAATTTTAATTCTGGGAGTATTCCCAAAAGAAACAAAAGACTAACTCGAAAAGATATCTGCACCCCATGTATAGGGCATACAATAACCAAGATATGGAAACTACTTAGGTGTTCATTAATGGATAAATCTCAGAACTTCCTATCTATCTATCTATCTATCTATCTATCTATCTAATCTATCTATCATCTAATCTATCCATCTAGCTATGTGTGTGTGTATATATATATATATACATTATATACATATATATATAATGGAATATTATTCAGCCATATAAAATGAGAAATCTCTCATTTTGGGACAACATGGATGTACCTAGAAGAAATTATGATAAGTGAAATAAGTCAAATGGAAAAAGACAAATACTGTATGATCTCAATCATATGTGAAATCCAATGAAAAAACAAAACACCAAATTTATAGAAAAAAACATATCCGATTTGTGGTTACCAGAGGTAGGGACTAAAAGGGAGAAGGAATTGGAAGAAACCAGGCAAAAGGTATAGAATTCCAGTTTTAAAATAAATAAATACCAGGAAGGTAATATATAATGTAATGACTATAGTTAACACTGCTATATAATATATAAGAAAGTTAAGAGAAAAAGAAAAAAATGTTATCTAAGGATACATTTTTTTCTTTTTTTGGTATCTATATAAAATAATGGTTTAACTAAACCTATTTTGGTAATCATTTCACAGTATATATAAATCAAATCATCATGCCATACACTTTAAACTTATATAGTGATGTGTATTAATTATTTTCAATAAAACTGGGAAAAATGAATAGATATGATATCTAACTCATAGGAGTTTAGTCAAAAATAAATAATCTAAAATATGTAAAGCATAAAGTATCATACATGGCATTTAGTAACCACTTGACAAATATAAGGAATTGTTATTATTTAGCTTTTTATAATGAACAGATGAAGACTTGACTAACTTAATTGAGACACCTCATACTTCAGTAGAGTTCAGTTACAGGTTTTCTCATTTTATGATTAAAAAAAAATTAGGAATAGATTGAATTGTTCCTAATTGGGGAGATTTTCAGGACTGCTAGGAAACTCCAGCAGACATACTATGCCAAAGGAAGACATACTGAGGCATGCAGAGTTGCCTCAAATGTACTCTTATTTATAAAGTCAACAAATACTTGCTAAAAGTGCCAATCATTTCAACAGTTCCTTCTCCAATTTCTGTGAAAATAATAACATACTTGGGGAAGAATAGAGATATGTGTAAGAGTAGACATGTTGGTACACCTGGATACATAGAACCACGATACTTCTCTACCTTTTTCACATGATGGCACATATAGAAAATGATAATCTTAGAGCACAGTGGAGTGAGCAGACAAGGCTACTACTCATGACTGACTATGACTGTCTAGATCATCTGGCCTCCTACCTCAACAGACCACCATGGGCTGAGAGGACAGCTGTCTCAGCACACTGGGTCTCATGTTGACATGTACTGGTTGGAGAGTTCTGGCTTTAGAGGCTTTCATGAAGGTCCAAGGCATGATATACAGGGTCTCCCAAAAGAGAAGAACTTTTGGATTTCTCATTTTCTCCTTAGACTTGCATAGTTTTTGTATAACTTAGTTTCTAAATATTATGATTACTGGACTATTTACATAACCAAATTTTAATAACAGTTAGAGCATTTTTGACACATGGTAATAGGATAGACCATGATGTGCTACAGTAACAAATTAGTCACCTGTAACTTAACACACACAAATACATACACACACACACAGGTTTATTTCTTGTGCATTCTAATGTTTAAATATATTTTATTTATTGATTTTTTAGAGAGAGAGAGAGAGAAAGAGAGAGAGAAGGGGGAGGAGCAGGAAGCATCGACTCCCATATGTGCCTTGACCAGGCAAGCCCAAGGTTTCAAACCGGCAACCTCAGTGTTCCAGGTCGACGCTTTATCCCACTGTGCCACCACAGGTCAGGCAATTGTTCATTCTAATGTTAATGTGGGATGATGCCCTGCCTACATCTTATTTAAAACTCTCTATAACACAAGCTCTCTAAATCTCAGAGATGAGATGGCAGGGAAAAAGAGAGATGGAGGAAAAATGGAGACAGCTCTAAACTGCAGCCTAGCAATGATGTGTTTCACTCCTGAGAATTTGCTCCAAATCCAACAGCAGTGGAAGCCAGGGAATGTAGAAGCATGCAAAGATAATTGGTGAGCAATTTCTTCCTCACTTAATCAAAGTTTTCTCAAGTTTTAGATCACATATTATGTTCTGATACCTCAGTAACTTCTATTGTTTTTCTTTTAGCAAACCATATCTCAAGCCAACACAAACTCAATAGGGAGGAGACCCACTAAGTGTAAAATATTATTGAATAAATATTTCTAGTTACTTGCCCTTGGAAAAGCTATTAGACTACATACCGTAGTCAGAACCCATCTCACAGCTTCAGTGAAACATCTTTGGTGGTTTTATTGATCATATGAAAGATCATGCCCTAGATATAAATAACCCTGTTAAGTTTCTTAATCCTAAATTCATATTGCTTTTCCTCTGACCTTATTGGTGTTTTTTTTTTAAAACCTCAATGCAGCATTTTATGAAAAATGTCATGGATATTTTACTATTTCCAACGCATGCTGCATAAAATGTGAAAAGTGACATAGGTTGAGCCATTCTGAAATGGAGCCAGAGCAGCCATTCCAGAGTAACAGATTTGTATGTTTTTCTTCTTTATATTCTGAACTGTTTGAACTGGTCCAGCATTTAAACAGGGCTAAATCAGCATTGTCTTTAAAACAATTGTTTGTTAGGCTAACAGGAAAGCAGGCATCTGACCAAAAGAACCAATGTTTATAAACTCTCTGTTTGGAGATAGAATCAGTAACCAATCATGTATAGCTAAAGAATAACAGTTTTGCCTGACCAGGCAGTGGCGCAGTGGATAGAGCATCGGACTGGGATGCAGAGGACCCAGGTTCGAAACCCCAAGGTTGCCAACTTGAGCGTGGGTTCATCTCGTTTGTGCAAAGCTCACCAGCTTGAACCCAAGGCCACTGGCTTAAGCAAGGCCTCACTGGGTCTGATTTAGCCCCCCCAGTCAAGACACATATGAGAAAGCAATCAATGAACAACTAAAATGCTGGAACAAAAAATTGATACTTCTTATCTCTCTCCCTTCCTGTCTGTCTGTCCTTATCTATCCCTCTGACTCTCTGTCTCTGTCAAAAAAAAAAGAATAACAGTTTTACAGAACCAACAGAAATTCCTTTCTTCTATTCAAGTAATGATACTACTTCCTTTTCTCATGAAAAGTAATTGCCCTCATCCTGTAATCGAGTCACTATTTGAGTTTCTGCCTGAATCTGTGCTCCCCAAAATGCAGTTGTTTAATCCAAATAAATACCTGTTGCTTCTCATTTTGGCTATTTAATTGTAGATTAACAAAAATTACCATACTCTAAAACTCTCACAATATTAGCCCTACTCACCCTTTTCCTACCTGGATGTTATGACACGTAATATTCTACTATCAATGGATATATCTCAATGCCCTACCCTTCCTGCCTTAAATTAACTTCACAAGGTTAATTTGGTGAAAGATGATTAAATGCTTTAATTGAAGCTTAAGTCCAAGGCAACTAACTCCATGTCCTCCACTGAACAACATTCTCCTTTGAATCAAAGTCTCTGGACTTAGAGATTGCATAGGGCAATCATACCCTTGTTTCTACAAAGCTCAAAAATTAGGCTATGAACATAAAATTAGCTGAACTGATGCGATGGGACTTTGCCACTTCAAAGGGGATTGGGAAGGAGGCTGAGTACAGCTAATTAAGCTGTGTATTTAAATACAATTGCAATAAATGGGACTGGAGGGTTGAATTCTTATCTATCTATGTTCTCAATGCAAATGTTAGGACAGTGTGACATTTCTATAGGGAGATAAAGGAAATGGTTCCCAAAGATAGAAAACTTTAATAAAGATAGCTCTTCCTGTTTCTGTGAGAAAAATAGACCAGATCTAAGGGCTACTCATTTTAGAGGGCCAACTTTGATTTATGTTGTTGCTATACTATTTCCCATCAATTTGAAGGTAAAAGGAGCACAATAGATCATTTGATAATAGTGCTATACCTACAAGACCCATTTTCTCTTCTGCAAAGAGTCCTAGCACAAAATTATTTTGTTCACTGGTAATAAACTGCTGACTGTGTAAAGAAGTGACAATCCTACTTCCTCTCCTTGGTTTCATACTAGTTCTGCTTGACTTGTTTTTTTTTCTTCAATCATAGTTAAAATTTTGAATTAAAAAAAGAAAGAAGGGGAAGAAGAAAGGGAGGAAGGGAGGGAGGGAGCAGGAGGAGATAAAGAGAAGAAAGAAAGAAAGAAAGAAAGAAAGAAAGAAAGAAAGAAAGAAAGAAAGAAAGAAAGAAAGAAAGAAAGAAAGAAAGAGGGAGGGACGGAGGGAGGGAGGGAGGGAGGGAGGGAAGAAGGAACTTATTTTTCTTAAATATGGAGAGCAGGAAAACCCAGCAGGAGGAAGCATCAGTGCCTGTGTACAGAAGGGATGGGAAGAGCGTTTCCTTCCCAGTCTGTGTTCAGGAGCCTTCAGAAAGGACCAGTGAAGCATCCTTTCATGGGTCCCTGTGTGTTCACTCACGTATGTGCACCAACCCACACACATACACTCCTCAGGAGATATAATTTAAATGTTTAAATTGCAACTGAAATATAATAATCCCACCTAATTTTTCATACAAGGTTGATTTCTTTTGTTTTTGTTTTTATTTAAAGCCTCCATTTAAATTTGTCTATGTGAATGCTGCTGCTTCTTCCACACACCAGCCTCCCAGTAACTGGACTAAGGCTTTCTGGGCAAGGATTATGGGTGGGGTAGGAGAAGGAACTTTTGAGCAAATGTTTGAGGGTTTGGGGATGTGCAACTCTATTTACAGGGAGAGATGCTAATCAAATTAACTGAGGGACCTTCTAAATGTGCTAATTTCGAAAGTATATTAAAAGTATTTTAAGGTATTTCCTCTTCCCACCCCCACCTTGTGGACACAATAAAAGAAATCATGAAAATACAATTTAAAAGCAAAATGAAATGCAATGGGTTAACCGTAAATAATACTAAAACCAACAGTTACTGGGAGTTCTGTTTGCTCATGCCGTGATAATGAGCACAGGTTGGCAGTTTTCAATTTGGCTTGGCGTCACTCTGCAGGCTGACAAATTAGCTTCATTTCTATTTGATTTGACTCAAGAATCAGGGGGATAAAAATGCACATGTGCGCATGCACACACATACAGTTTTCTGTCAAAAGTCTCTTTAGACCTCATTCTGCTTTGCATGCTTTCCTGCAAATGACTGGCAACGACATTTTAGAAAGAGCTTTATTTTTCTAGCAAAGTCTATGTGAATTTCTATCTTTTAGAGTCTTTTGAGCTTTAAAGTTTATAGTTTACTACTTTCTCACTCTTGAAAAATTACTATTTCTGGTAAGACAGGTGGTCTAATATTCCACTGTGTGACAACCATATTTTCTTCTTTCTCATTTACCTGGGAGATAATCCTCTGGGGTAGTAGGTGCTATGCTGGCCACGTAACACGTGTGTCTGCATTCCTGACTTTCTGAAGAGTCGACTGAGGCTGACATATATTAAATAACTGCAGGGTATGATTTTTTTTTTTAGGAGAGAGGAAGTTCGAATTTAAACCAAGGTCACTGTGACACCAAAGCACAATTTTTTCACTCTGCCCCACTCACTTTTTGATGACAGAGCATACTGTATTAAACATTAAGCTAAAAAAGAAGGGGAAAAATCATGCATTTTTTTTCCCACCCACTAAGGCACAACATGTTTAGAAAAGCCTATTTGTAGTATCTTTTGGTCCTCTTGTCTGTCAAGTAATTTTCTAGATTTACTAAAACTTGAAGCACTACAGTTTCTTCATGAATTTTAGAAAACGCTAAGGAATCAAAATCACTTGTAATCTTACCACTCACTGTCCACATTTAAGTTTTTATATATATCCTCCCACTAATTTATATTATATATTATATATATATATATGCATATCCTTCCACTATTTTTTCCACTGGAGACATACTCATACAGAGATATTACTAAATAGAAACTTTTATAACTTGCTCTACTTCTTGCTGCATATTTTATGAACATCTGTTGATAGAATTAAATATTAGCCTAAATTTTATTAAATTATTCTTGTAAAATATTATATTGAAAAGCATAATATATATTTATAATACCAGAAAGTTTAATCTTTTCACTCTCTCCTTCTCTTAAAAGGAGATGATAATAACAACTACTGTCCAGTCAACTAGAAGGATTATCTGGGCCAGCCAATGTTTTTCTGAATAAGAATGTTCAAGAGCAACTATAATGAGCATCCTGATGACTAAAACTGTGCCTGCTTCCACGGTTATTTCTATTGGATAAATGCCTCAAAGCGGAACTGTAAGTTAAATGCAGAAATTGTTTAAAAGCTTTTATTGGGGTTTTCACGTTTTCTAACAGGAAGATTGTAGTGATTTCTAACCCCACTGGCAACATATGGGAATGTGTTATCCTGGATTATTGCCAGCATTGGGTTTTATCTTTTACTACCGCTGCTGCTACTATTTTTAAATTTCTAATATGAATAGGCAAAAAACAAACAAACAAACAAACAAACAAAAAACCCACACACCAAAATCTCCTTTTTATCTACCTTTATAATGATAGCATTTATTTTTTACACATAATTTGTCACAACAGTTTACTATCTAGAGATTTTCTCTCTCAACAATGTTTTCCCATACTATTCTTTCTCCTTGAAAGATCACTTTCCATTCACAGGTTCTCAAGATTTTGAGATCTTCTGCAAAGCCTCTCTAACTACCATCCCCAATCAGAACAAACTTTCCCCTCTCAAATCCTAAAGCAGTTAATCTTTCAGCCTTGTGGCATCTCCAGTTTTGTTGTTGTTGTAAATAGTAGCTTGATTTTTGCATTAACTTTCCTTTGCATAGGCTTTTCTTTTGTTTCATGACTCAGGCATCTAATGGGTGTAGTAGATTGCTTGCATTGACAATTCTGTAAGTATCTACCATGTTTGTTGCTTTCCTATCCTTCTTAGCTATACATTGTGATATACATTTATTGCCTTGTTTATTATTCTCTCCCTCATTAGATTCTAAACTCTAGAATGTCAGGACTTGTGTCTGTGTAAAACATCTGCCTTGCTCTGTGCCTGGCATACGGTAGCCCCCTAATAATTTTTTGATGTTGGTTGAATTAGAGGAATAATTAATTTATCATGAAAATAATATCCCTTTCCTGGGTCCTAATGAATACATGACCATGAGCAAACTTCTTAGGGCTAGATGAAATCAGTGCTAACAACACACAAAAAATGTACAGTTGAATGAATTCATTTTTTTTCATCATGAATTGGATTAATAGACTACATAAACCAATAGTGCTAACAGTTGTTTTTTTTCCCCAGTAATGACCCTTTGCCTTTTTCTGTGTAAAGCAAAAGTAACTTGCAACTTCAGAGGTGAGACCCAAGCTCAGGCCTGAGAAACTTCTAAAGCTATTTCCTTTATTATCATTTCTTATCCCACAGTAGCCAGACCCTCGGCTCCTCCCCAGTCTATTCAAAATATGTTTAAGTTAACTCCTTTCTTGCATCATCCAGAACTTCTTTTGAGCAATCTCCTCAATTAGAAAGGTAGAGAGCGTTTCATAAGCCTGCCCTATTCTCTGCCCATGACAATAATAAACCACTTTCAGTCTGTCAACCCAGCACTTTTTCCCAGCACTACGTTGACTTAAAACTTTTATAATGTGCATAAAAGGGAGGTTGAAGGCAATAAAACTTAATGTTAATGATGGGAATCTAGCAGTCAACACCACTCCCTCTCCCCACTTCACAAATCAAGTGCAATGCTAGAAGGAAAATGAGCATCAATGCATTGTAACCAGGACACTTAAAAGCTGACCTGGAAGAGCTCTACTGTGATTCGGAAAGGGTATATTTTAGTCTGAGCTGACTGATGCATTTGTGGGGGGTGGTTGTGGGTGCATTAATTTTTATGGCTGCCAACATTAATAAGTGTGTGGCTTAGGGAAAAATAAGTTTCTTGAGTGTTTGGTTTCAAGAAAAACGAAGTGGGATTCAATATGATCATTGTAGGAAATTCTCTGATCATGGGTGGGAGATCTGAACATCCCCCACCCCTCAAAGCAAGTATAGAATAAGATACAGCACTTTTTTAAGTCTCTCTCACACTAGAACTAGCACAAATAATTGAATTTATATATAAAGGAAGAGGGCCTTTGCTAGATGGCATTTACAAATGTCTGGAAACCCTTTAGATCAGTGGTTCTCAACTTGTGGGTCGCGACCCCGGCGGGGGCAGAACGACCAAAACACAGGGGTCACCTAAAGCCATCAGAAATACATATTTATTATACAATAAATTTTTAAATAAAATATGTATTATACAATACATTTTTAAATAAAATATGTATTTCCGATGGCTTTAGGCGACCCTTGTGTTTTGGTCGTTCGACCCCCACTGGGGTCGCAACCCACATGTTGAGAACCGCTGCTTTAGATGGCCATTGAGGAGCCACTGAGCCACTTCACCTGCAGGTGTTGTAAAGTACCAAAAGCTACAGAATTAATAATAATATTTTGGGAGGCTTGAGAAATATTTTGTTGATTTGGGTTAAGATGTGCAGAGAAATTGTGAGAATAGTCTCTATACTGTGTGATTGGCATAGTCAGGATGGCCTTGGCATTTTATTGTAAATGCAAAAGGGAGGAAAACATGGATCCCCAGACATTCCACCATGCCTGTGGGGAAAAGGGTGAATGGCTAGCCAGGTACAGTGAGAGAAAAGCCAAAATAAACCTTTTCTCATAGCAATGAGCCATTTGCGGGCATTTGTCCCCACCGAAACTACCTCTCCTATGTAAATGCGTGTGGTTAAAACGTGTGACTCAGGACAGAGAGATAGCAGATGAACACTAGATAATATAGCAATGCTTTTTAATATGTAAACAGACATCTTTCTACCATTGTGTTGGCTTGTAAACTTTGTTTTCCCCAAAAGGATGTATGGCTTGCAAATTGAACGTGGTCCTATCATGTTAAAGGACATATGACTATAACCAATAGTGGTAAGGGGCTCCTAATTACAATTTTTGCTTCTGTACTTCCCACTTACAAAACTATAAAAACCAAGTAGAACAAAGGGCTGGCGTACTTTCCTTCAAATTCTGTGGGAGCAGCCGCCACTTGGCCAAGCTAGACAATAAAGCTTTGATGTGTAACCGACAGACCTTGTTCCTGTTTTCAATGTTTCGGGTCCCTCCAAATTAGGCTTAACAGCCATGAAGGCTGATTGTAGATCTATTTTGACAATGTTCTTATCAGAAATATTTTTCGTTGGCTAGAATCCTAAAAGTGGTCTTGGATTCCTTTATCATTAATCAACAGATTCTTTGTTCAAAACTGTTTTAGGCACTGGAGAACTGTCTGAAAAAAGTGGAAAATGGACATTTCATGCCTAGAAAATTAGTTTCTTACTTAGAGAAAGAAGGCCCACTGACAAAGTTCTCCACTCTTACCTCTGGTAATGAGTACAAGACTTTACTGAAGGCAGACTCTGTGGTCCTGGAGCAACGGCCTTACACTTGACTGCTTCTCTTAGAAATTTAGAGGAAAAGACAATCAAGATGAGGTTGATTCCCTGCTTCCCAAGTTCTTCTTCAGTGCAAATAATAAGGGAACCCAAGAGTTGGAAATTTGGCTTTAATAGTAGCTTTTAGTTGTAATCAACAGGAAATTATGTGAGAGTTAGGAAATAGGTAATTTGCTTGCTATTTTCTTTCTCTTTTTTTGTGTGTGACAAAGACAGAGAGAGGTACAGATAGGGACAGACAGATAGGAAGGGAGAGAAATGAGAAGCATTAATTCTTCGTTGTAGCACGTTAGTTGTTCATTGATTGCTTTCTCATATGTGCCTTGACCAGGGGGCTCCAGCAGACTGAGTGAGCCCTTGCTCAAGCCAGTGACCTTGGGTTCAAGCTGGTGAGCTGTGCTCAAACCAGATGAGCCCGTGCTCAAGCTGGCACCCTTGGGGTTTCAAACCTGGGTCTTCAGCATCCCCATCTGACACTCTATCCCCTGTGCCACCACCTGATCAGGCTTGCAGTTCTCTCTTAATGACTCCCTGGCCTTCCCCTTTGAAATGCAGTAGAAGCAAGCGCTTGGGAAGAGCCCGAAGATTGAGAAAGAAGATGGCCAGTCTAAACTACTCTGTCTAAGAGCAATGTGAAGACAGAGGGTCCATTGTCTCAAGAACAGAGCACCTTGCTACCCCTTGTCTACATGACTAACTGCATGGACATTGCCTCTTGCATCATTACTAATAGCCCCTGAACCCTATCAAAAAGAGTCAGCACAGTGAGAGTGTTAAGGCAGGTCTTTGGACCTAAAGCCCATTGTCGTCTCAGGTTGCTGGCAATTTGATTAAAGACACTCATATTCCACTCAGTCTTAATCAATGTGATTGGCTATGCAGTGATGGGCAACTCGAATCCCAGCTTGTTTCAGTAACACAAACACAAAAGATGTCCATGAACAAGTTCCACTGAAAATATTATGCCTTATTTTTCTTCTTAGGTCTTTCCTTTTGATTGCTGAGGGCCTTATACAACATAGGCAAGGCCAGGACTCTCATCTGCAAGGTAGTTTTGTCAAGGGAATTCTCATTACCAATTATTCAGACATTACTTTAAATGTGCAGCTAGGCAGTGGTGGGTTCTAACCAGTCTCAGTATAGGCAATACCAGAAGGAATAGAAGAAGCTTCCATAGCAACTGGCCCCCCTGAAACTTGAGGGAGCACAGATGTGATGGCAGCACTTGAGATCAAAGAACATCACCATATGACAAAAAGGTTCTCTACTTTATAAAGACATGAAGAAAAGGCTAGTGAATCTGGTTATTCACCTGGTCTGGGTCTAAAATAGATTCCTGTGATTTGAAAACTAACTCAGTCTCTCTTAGCCCCTAAATCCCAACTATATTTCTTCCCTTCATTACCTAAGTCAGATTAAAATATTTTATAAAATGCTAGGGCTTTGAATTCTAATAATTCTATAACCAACCTCTTTCTCCCTCTCTCTTTATCTCTCTCTCATTTTGTCAACAATAATGCAATTCCTGAAATGCCAACTGAAAGCAGGGCTATGCATGTGTAGCCTCAGCTGTCCTGAGAACTGAGTGCCATTTATTCCTTTAATAGAAGTGGAAGAGAGGCATTTTACTTACACAGTAATTGGAACCGATTTTTTTTTCCCCCATCACTACATTTTCAGAGAATTGGCTTGTTAGACAGCATGGTGGACAAAATCAATTAACATCTTCCAAAACAAAGCCTGCCTTATCTACTTTGTATGCAAACATGGCAAGAATCAAGCTGAGACCCTATTAAATCCTTGCTCCTTTCGGTAACAGCTCTCAACATGAGAATAAAGAAGTGCTTGACTATTAGTCTACAATATATTTTTTTATTTTGTACTTGCTGAAAATAGCTGTATTGAAGGGATTATGAACTATGGCTACTTGAAAATTGCCTTAAGGAGATGGAAGAGATCAGCAGTAAACCATTTTCTAACTGTAGAGTTTAACCACTGTTGGTCCAGCAAGCGCCCACATAGTGAATATGATTTTGTTTTCTATCCTAATGGAAATCTCGCAATCTAGTTTCCAATAGTGCTATTCAACTAGAAAGGAAAGCAAGCAAGAAAGCAATGACAAGACAAGAACAAAACTGAGATTCCAGTTGGCTGTCTGCTAGTCACTGTTTCTATGATGCAAGGAAAATTTGCCTATAAAGGCATGTTTTGCATATGGTTGACTGAAGATAAAAAAGCAATATGGGGCCCTTGACAACATCACTTTAAAATAGTATTTAATACAAAAAGTGTGCTCCAGCTGAAACAAGTTAACTCTGGCAGCTTTAGCATAAGTGACATACGGTAAGTCTGCAAGAAGCTTGAAATGAAAGACATAGGAGAAAGCTCCCATGGGCATCTGGGGAAGAGACTGTTTTAGAACTCTAGTGACTATCAGCTTCATTTGTGAAGGTATTCATGGCATCCTTGTAAGAAAGAGACTTTACAGAATACAAATATATATTCAAGAACTATAATACTGTTTTCTCTTCTTCAGTGAGTCACTATCATTTTATCTTTAAAAAATGATGACTAAGGCCCTGGCCGGTTGGCTTAGCAGTAGAATGTTGGCCTGGCGTATGGAAGTCCCAGGTTGGAAACCCGGTCAGGGGACACAGGAGAAGCAACCATCTGCTTCTCCACCACTTCTCGTCATGCAGCCATGGCTCTGGTTCGAGCAAAGTTGGCTCTGGGCACTGAGGATGGCTCCATGACCTCACCTCAGGTGCTAAAATAGCTTGGTTGCCAAACAATGGAGCAGAGAGTCAGAGCATAACCTGGCAGGGGCTTGCCAAGTGGATCCCAGCTGGAGCACATGAGGGAGTCTGTCTCTGCATCTCTGCCTCTCATTTAATAAATTTTTTTTTTAAATGATGACTAAAATATCCTTAGAAAATTAGTATTAACACCATAATCTATACAGGGGGTAAATGCTAATTTTCTAAATAAAATTTTAAAAATTAATATAAAAAACATTAATGCCAAGAGCAAATATGGGGAAATAACTTAATAACTCTACAATGTAAAAAACTTTTTTATAACTAATTCTCAAAATATAGACACCATAAACAAAAAGTCTGTTAATTCCACCTTATGAAAACCGAAAGCTCAGGAGCAAAGCAATAAGCATAATTAAAAGGCAAATAAATACCAGGGTAGAGCGAGAAGACTGGTCACCAGTCACAGAGAAAGAGTTAGTCTTTTCATTAGAAATCAATTTTAAAATACCCAGTAAACTAATACAAAAGTGAAAAATATATCAATAGACAATTCACACACACACACAATTAAAAATGGCTCTTAAATAGCTATGATAAGAAAGAGAAAATTAAAACAGTGCTGAAATGTAATTTTTCATACCAGACTAGTAAATTTCCAAAGTTTGACAATGCACTGTATTGTTAAGGTGTGAGGGAAACACTCATTCATTGAGGATGGGCTGTGAATTCGTTTCAAGTTTATAAAAGGCAAATTGGCAATACCTGTTGAAGTTACAAATGCATATATGCCCTAGCCTTGTAATTCTACTTTTAAGAATGTCTCCTACAGGTATACCCAAATATGCATAAAAATTAGCCATGTATAAGGTTAACTCTAATGTTACTCGTAATAGCAAACAACGAAGGAACAGTTAAATAAATGTGGTATGTTCATGCAATAAAACATGATGTAGCTAAAAAAGGAAAGAATAAGATAGTTCTCAATATGCTGATATGGAAAGACAGCTGAGCTACATTAAATGAGAAAAACAAGACAGACAGCTGCATTTACAATATGCATCTTGTTTAAAAGGAGATGCAATGAGAACATATGCAGGTATTTGCTTTTATGTGTACAAGAAAACTGGAAGCACACAGAACCAGTAAGTGGTTGGCTTCTTGAGCAGATGAGGGACAGAGTGGAAAAGCACATCAATTGTTATTCTCTTTCTTTTTTGCCTGTTGCAACCATATTATTATCTATTCAGAAATTTAGCAAACAGATTAAACACTAGAAATCTTCCATCACCATACATGAAAAGAAATTATAAAAATTCAAATTTCCCCAAGATGAACACACATCTGTCTATCCAGTCTCTCATACCTTGAGCCTCTCTAAGCACTCCCTGAGTTGAGCAGGCAGTCGCAATTGGAACTTTCAATCATGTTTACAAACTCTTGCGTGAACAGAGAGAACCTGGGTCCAGTATCTACTCTCAATCTGCCCAGAGCAGTAATTGAGGTCGCCCGGAAAACAGGCAACATTAACTTGGCTATAAGCTGGAGGACTTCTGACCCTGGAGGCTCTGTGCCATTTGCTCTGACTCTAGTACTCTGGTTCTCTTTGTGCCATTTGGAGCAGGCCAGCCAGCTCAAGCTCCACGTGGAAATCAACCTTCATTAGAAGGTACACTAATGACTTAACTGATCTAGAAAGACCTATGCTGTCCAAGAGGCCCGGCTCACCTGAGTTCTGAGATGTCTGTAAATTCAAATAAGTTTCTATTTCTCTTGCGGCAGTGTAGCTTGAAAGGTCAGATTCTTACAAGGCACTTTCCCTGTTGCTTCAGCTTTACTCTTAGCTAAGCATTTCTTTGCCCAAATGTGTGTTTTTGAGTTTGTCACTCTGGATTTAAACACATAAATCCCCTGGAAGGGAAGAAAGAAGCCTCTTTAGGCAGCATATGTGTTTTGTGACAAGCTAAACAATGCTACCCATATCCTGCTATGGTTTTCCTGGGGAACTGATGCAGAATTGCTCACCTATCTGTCAAACTGTCATTATTCATTAACGGAAAAAAGAGTTCCCCCTTTTTTCATACTTGGAACACCTCAAGGGTCTCGAAGGGGAATGGTTAAGATTCTTGATATACAGAGAAGGAATTCTGAAAGTAAAACAGACAAACTGAAAAGAAGAGGAAGAAAAAGGGGAAGCGAATGGTGTAGAAGAGGAGGAGGACAGGGTGGACAGACTTGATTGTAAGCACATATAGGAAACGAACTCTTATTATCAGGGACTGTGTAGGCACACTGATGCAGCATCTTCTTTCAAAGAAAAGCCTGTTGCCTCACCTCCTAGGAATGCTGTCAGCAGGTGGCCTATGGCTGTCACCTTCTTCAAGGTTAGCCTCGGTTGCAGTGTCCCTTCTTTCCCACAGCGCTCCACTTCCAGTAACAGCCCACATCCAGAGGCTCATCCTTGCAAGGGCACACAAAGCTGGTCTTTTCAGCCCAACTTGGGACAATTACGAAGGACATCCTGTGAGGCTGGCTGAGGCTACCATTCTCACCTTTTTGCTCAGCCCCATCCACTTCCGCTCTCTCTCTTCCACAGGTGCCCAGCTCCAAGACACTCCTGAGTAAATCTTGCACGCTAAACTCAAAGAGTCCACTCCCCAGGGAGTCCAGCCAGCAAAAGCCAGGGCTCTTCCATCCACCTTCCTCCATCTTCACAGTGCTCTGCCTTAGATGCTATCACATCCCTTCCTTTGTGCATGAGGAAACAAAGACTGAGGAAGTTAACTGATTCTCCCTAAAGTTCACAATGAGTCAGCTTCAGAACCATAGTTTAAACATGTAAATATGTGACTGAGGAGGTCTTTGTGCCCCAGTGCATTGTCCTGAGTCAGAAACAGTGACAGAAAAGGCATCACTCAGTATTTTCTGAAGAGAAACAGTCATTTGACTTTTACACACAAAATGAGATCTCTCTTCTGTTCTTCATCCGGAAGCAGCAGGATCCATATTACCTGAAGTTTCTATTAGGCTGAGCCTCCTACAATGACCTTACCAGGTAAACCACGGTTCCAGCTGCAGCACTCAAGGCAAAGCCATTCAACTCGAAAGTTGTGATGCAGGTAACAATTTCAAATTCTTTACAATTAAAATTGACCAAAATGGACACATCAACAGAATGGTCAGTGAGTCTTCAACATAGTATATCTGTCTCTACATAAGTACATAATCAACATGTCAAATGCTATAAAAATGTTTACCTGAAACCTATGTGCTCTTATTGATCAATGTCATCCTGTTAAATTTAATTTTCTAAATAAAATTTTTAAAAATAGAAAGAAGTTGAGGCTTCAAACGTTGTTACTTGCCATAGAAACTGATGGAAATATTTTAGGTATTTTTCTGAGCGACATCTGCCAAAGCTCATGCTCAGATAATAGTGAGAGGAGGGAAGCAGAGAAGACTGATGTTATTTTTGCAGTCTTACAGAGCACACTGACAGGGCCATGAACTACTTTCAGCCATGAGCTGAAGGGACAGTAACATTCTAGAATCTCTTAGTGAGGGGTCTGAATTTTAAGCCATTATCCACTCTTAAATGCTGCTTGATTTCTCCACGCATGCATAAAAGAAACTGTATACAATTGTTGGAGAAAAAAGAAATCCAAGTATTTAAAAATGTTAAGGAAAAATGTTGGGGTTGGGGCAAAATAAAGTAGAATAAAAATAAAATATATACATGTTTCCTATATATTTATACACATATTGCACATCTTTTTTTTTTTTTTTTGTATTTTTTTTTCCAATCATTTGTTTAATTTTTCCTGATTCAGTCCCATGAAGTAAATGGTTGTTTGGAAACACAGTTGCTGATATGATACATTGTATATTCCCATAGTATTTTTATATAGTACTTTGCTCTATTTAATTATTTTATGATTGCATGCAGTTCCTTTGAATGTAAATATTAATTTATTGGCATAATGGCGTTTTATGTTATTGAGCACATTAAATTTAGCAACGTCCCTATGTGCTGCCAACAGGACAGATTTCTTTTAATCAAATGACTGGCTGGGAGGTCAAATTATTTTGTTGAATTTGCACCCATGGTCGTATGATTTGGTGGCAAGAATGTTATCAGCAGAGCCATTAGTGCCACAGTAACCTCTGTCTTTGCAAATTACAGATTCACATCCTTGCACTGATTAGTTCCTGAAGTGCTGAACAAGAACTTGTAATTATGCACTGCAGTCCACTCTCCTGACAGACTGACATTACAATTTGTACCTAAGCCCATAGAGCTACAGAATGTAAAAGTACTATTGAATGAAATTAGTTCATTTAGATCCACTTGTATTAATGGAATGTGTCATTCATGTTGCGGAACTGGTTTGTCTTCTATTCACCGCTGTACTCAGCCTCCAGTGCTAAGGACAGATCATTCTCTCCCACGGTGTACTAGACTGAACAACTGCTCTCCCTGGGAGCTCAGGGCAAAGGGTGGTTTAGTGGGTGGCACAATGATTCAGAGTCAGAAACTCATGAAACCACCACTAATTCTTTTTGATAAGACAACACAGGACTTCTCATACCTAGACACAAAAAGAAAATGTATGAAGGATATATTTCATCATCCATCATTGCAAGAATCAAGATACACATCACATCTCAGGGAAAGTATCAGATTGGAAAAAATAACTTTCCAATGTTTTGAATACCTCAGAAAAATGCACTATATAATTTATTAACAATTCATTTACTTTTCTTCCACATACACCAGTCTTAGGGGATGATACCCCTGCTTACCGACCTAATTCATTTTACTTTCTCTCCTGTGCCAACTAGCTCAGCCCATGTTAATTTGTTTTCAAATTTGTATATATTAGCATCTTTCTTCCTCTTGCTTAGACTTTAGTGTACTATATTATGTTTCATCAGATCATCACAGATACACATCAGACCTTTACGGAAAAGTATGTAAGAGCCATGCCATACAGAATAAATTACAGAGATGTAATTTCTAAACTGTGGGGATTTCTATTCTAAAGAAGACAGTTGTGCACCAAATGGAGACAGAAAGGTGGCAGTGAATAATGAAGAATTAGGGAAAGCATGTTTGAGCATCAGAATAAACATTGTGGTGCATCTATTACACCTTCTGCTGCCATCCCATTAATGTGGACTATACTTGTTTGGTCAGTTTACCAACCTTGAAGCAAATATGAATAGCAATATTTATATCTGGAATAATTGCCCACTGTAAAAATTAGAAAGAAACATTTTATGTTTTTGACTGAGGTTTAAACATCAGCCTGTCACTTCAATTATTATATCTTAGTTTTATGCTTCTATAATGAGAATGATAGCTAGCATTTTATAGAAGGCTTATTCTATCTATGCCAGGAACAGTACTGTGAGTTTCATATGTATTATCTTCTCATAATAGTTGTCTGGGATAGGTCCTACAATTATTCCCATTTTATGAGAAAAGCAGGAGCTTGGACATACTGGGAAAATTGTCTTTGGGTGGCAGGCATAATTTCTCCACTTGGATTCTAGAGCCCACACTTTACCAACAAAAGACAGTCCCCAGGCTACAAACAAGATAGGTTCTTTAGTTTTGTTCTTAACTTGAATTGGAAGTTGGGAGAGGTACATTTATCTATTAAAGGCAATGTAGGCAGATGTTTGTCTTAACATAGTATTTATTTTTACCTTTCTGTGCATATAAATATTTAAACATTTTCAACCCTACAAACCTATCCCATTCATAACCCAGGGACTGTCTGTTCTGTTTTTAGTGTTTATTAGTTACAATAGAGAAAACTATTTATTACAGAGCTTTCTCCAGATCTCATTTTCAGAAATTATATAAAGTGAAAATATTAAATTAACACATTTTTGAAAAGATATTTTCCCTGAGCTTGGAAAGGTCATCCAATTGCAGCAAAATTCCAAAAGAAGAAGGAAAGTAGGATTTGGAGCAGGATGCAAATCACAGTCCTCAAGTATAGGTCA
Source organism: Saccopteryx bilineata (assembly GCF_036850765.1). Taxonomy (NCBI): domain Eukaryota; kingdom Metazoa; phylum Chordata; class Mammalia; order Chiroptera; family Emballonuridae; genus Saccopteryx; species Saccopteryx bilineata. Next base: position 22,538,315 of record NC_089493.1, read on the forward strand.
ATTTGTTATTTGGTTGATGGAGTTGAAACACTAAATGGGAATACGTGTACAAAGACAAAGGGAGCATAATGTTCATATTGAGATGAGAAGCACTGTTTGGAATTAATTAGTATATTTACCTAATAGGAAGGAATAGGTTTCCCTTCCTATTGGCTGACCAATTTCCTTTGCATTGGCTGACCAATTTCAAATCAGCACTACACTTAACAACAACTACAGTCAGACTTCCACATCCACGGATTCTGCATCCATGGGTTCCGCATCCACGGATTCAACCAACTGTGCATCAAAAATATACAAGAAGTACGACTTTGTTGTTGATGTGTGCTCTATGTCAGTAGGCCTATAATGGCTGCATCTCACTTGCAAGTCAGCACCAGCAGCTCTGGGTCAGCACTGAGTCTCATTCTACACGGAGGCTTCCATCCCTCAGCCTGGATGGGCTCCCAGCACCTTAGATGGCTTGAATTGTGCCTTCCTACTCCCCCTGAGCTGAAAGTCCTGCCTACTCTGGTGATTGCTTTCCCCAGAATTACAGGTTCTTTCACATGGGTGACACTTACCCTGCTGGAGCTCAGGTCTCAGGGGCATGCTTGTCTTTTAAGGGGGAGAGTCAGGGAGTGGCTGAGGGCAGGTCCCCAATTCTTTTGTTATAGTGTGTAAAATTGATAACTAAAATCAAAATGTACTGGTTGGTGTGGTTTGCACCCTGGTTGAATATGTACAGATGAATAATGACAACTATTTATATAGCATTTACATTGTGCTAGGTGTTGTGAGTAATCTAGAGATCATTTAAAGTGTCCAGATGGATGTACATAGGTTATATGCAAATACAGTACTATGCCAATCTTTAGAAGGCATCTGTGGATTTGGGTATGCAAGTTGAGGGTCCTGGGATCAATCCCGGCAGATACTGAGGGTCAATCCTGATTGATCCCGGCAGATACTGAGGGACAACCCTAGTGTGCTTCTGGGAACCTGGGATGGCCAGTGGTAAGGAAAGCACTGGGAGAGCCAATGCTTATGCACTTTTAGAGCACATAGAACATGAGGAGAAACAACCCAGGGACTCAGCTGGGCTTGGGAACTAAACTCACTTTTTTTTTTTTTTTTAATGAAGTACCATTTTATTTTATTGGACTTCTCTTTTAAATTTTTTATTGATTTTAATTTATTGTGTTTACATAGATTCTAGTGTTGCCCCATATGCATCCCCCTTCCCCCGTATTCCCCTCAACATCTCCCTTGCCCCCCTCCCCACATTGCCCTCCCCCTTCCCTTCAGGTTAATCCCATCCTATCTTTTAATTTTTAATTAAGTTTATTGGGGTGACATCAGTTAATGAGATTATAAGTGTGTGATTCTATGATACACGATCTGTATATCACATTGTGTACCCACCATCCAAAGGCAAGCCTTCTTCATCACCCTATATCAGGCCCCCTTTACCCATGCCCCTCTGCCCCCCTTTCTTCCGGTCACCACTGTACTGCTCTGTTTTTGTTCTTCTTGTCTGTTCATTTGTTGTTTTCAGTTTTACATCCCATATAGGAGTGAAATCACATTGCTCTTTATTTTTTTTTCTGTCTGACTTATTTCACTTAGCATGTATTCTCAAGATCCATCCATGTTGTTGCAAATGGCAGCATTTCACCTTTTCTTGCAGCTGAGTAGCATCCCATTGCATATCATGTCCTTTCCTCACCTCCCTGTGTGCACTGGCGTGCCAGATCCTGACCTTTGGGGAAGAAATATTCTTGGGCCTCTGTTTATGTCTCCAGCAGCTCTGCCAGCAATCGTTCCCATGGAGATGTGCTGGGGAACTGAAACTTCAATACACATTTCACATTGCTTGTCCAGAGACATTGCCTCACTTGCTATGTTTCTGATACAACTGCCCAGACTGCCAAGGCAGTAATCAGATGACCTTTTCTGCGGTAGAACTGGGGTGGGCTCTTCGGCTTGCATCTTCCTTTGTTCTTTTCTTACTTCTTTTTTTTTTCTTTAACAGAATAATTAAGCATCATTCCAGAACCTAGAACCAAATACTCTCATGTCATTAACATTGTTTCGTGATAAACTCAAGATGAGCCCCAACAATGGGCCTCTTGCTCCATAGCTGAGGTCTCACAACAGAGAGGGTATGTGAGAGGAACACAGATGAGGCAGGGACAGTGCTCTCCCCGCCGGAGCTAGGAGTTGTTTTTAGTTACTCTCTGCTTCCTCCCCCTGCCAGGCAGCCTTGAAACATGGCTAAGCTGGAAAATCTCTTATTTCCCAAAAGGCGGCAGGGATATATGTTGGCAGGGAATTGTCCAGAGACATCCCTCAGAGACTAATGGTAGAATGTTTTAAGCGGAGTCAATGTGTGTGAGAATCAGACTGTTGAGTATTTCAAAGACGGGAATATGTCTCTCAATTGTGCACTCCTAGGTAGTTCTGGTTATAACTGGTCGAAAAATTCATTTTGCTTACTTCTCAGGCTTAGCTTCTTACAGTCAGGTCTGCGTTCCTCTCTGGCCTTCAATTTATGTTTATTAGTGTAAAGAACCCACATGTTCCTATCACCCTGGAAGGCTGTGATGTGTCAGAAACAGGCAAGGTGTTTCTTTCTTATGATCTCTGCTGGTAAAATCTTCCCTGACTGTGTTTGATTCCTTATGACATCTTCTATACACATACTTTTCTTTTCTTTACTTTATTAAGTGAGAGGCAAGGAGGCAGAGAGAAAGACTCCCACATGCAACACAACTGGGATCCATCTAGCAAGCCACCTAGGAGGCAATGCTCTGCCCATCTGGGGCCATTGCTCCATTGCCAGGCAACCAAGCTATTTTAGCACCTGAGGCGAGGCCATGAAGCCATCCTCAGCACTTGGGGTCAACTTTGTTCAAACCAATCAAGCCATGGTTGCAGGAGAGGTGGGAGAGAAAGAGAGAAAAGAAAGAGAAGGAGGAGGGATAGAGAAGCAGATAGTTGTTTCTCCTGGGTGTCCTGACCAAGAATTGAACCCAGGACTTCCACATGCTAGGCCAATGCTCTACCACTGAGCCAACTGACCAAGTTCCACATACTTTTCAAGAGCCCATCAACTTCCTTGCTTTCAGTCATACCAAGTCCCTTAATATGGTTATGCCTTCCTGATCTCTCACTTACATGCCTGTGTCCAACAGTGTACAGTGAATCTCCACTTTTTAGCCATTGCTTCAAATTCAAATAATCCCAATTGTCCCTCAGTACACTCCCTGTCTCAAGAGACCACTTTGACCACAGTATTATCTAACTTTGTTTTACTTAGGGTAAACCCTCTGAAAACATCTTTGGCAAATGGAAAAGAAGCTTTTGATTTTCCCTCACACATTTCCTATTGGCATGTGTGTTCCGGTTTGGTCAAGGCAACTGGGATCTACAGGTCCCTGAGGACCGCATTGAAGACAGGTGTCCCCTGTACTTCTGGTGCTGCACATTCCAAAAACACGTGAAGGCAGGTTGAGATCAGCAGATCCCCGGCCGAACGTGTGAAAGGAAGGGTCTTATCATAGATCTATTCTTTTATGATTTTAGAGGGTGTTGTTTCTCTGTTTTATTTTCTAAAACTTTCAGTTCATTGGTTGAGTAGCAGAAAGAGTCCATTTTTGTCCTAATTTTGATTTTTGGATCACCGCTTCAGAGAAAGAATTCAGTTCACTTAAAATTTAATCAAGCAAACAAGGGATCTAATAATGGTCAGAACAGTGAACTGGCTGTTTATTCCTTTTGACTAGAATAACAAATAGTGTGTTTCATGAAAATGGGTTAACATTTTTTTAAGAAACTAACAGGACTCAACTCAGAAAAAATATCTCTGAATGGCAATAGGGCTATAGTCACCGGAAATCATAGAATTTCGGATGATGTAAAGATAACACTGATAATGACAACATCTATCATTTATTAAAAACACGTTAGGTGTCAAGCTTGGTATTAAATATTTTACACACACACATCACTTCACTAGCTTTTGTTGGTAGATATATGAATTAGGTATTATTAGTCTCGTTTCACCAATTAAGAACCTGGTCTAAAAGATCATAAGAGATTTGTTCAAGGTCATGCAGTTCAAAGTGGCAGAGCCCAAAATAGAGCCCAAGTCCAGCTGAATTCAAAACCAGAGCTTTTAATTACACCCTAAGACATGCTGATGACAAAGTATTTGCTCACTCCAACACTGTGATAATGAATATGAAGAAAAAGTCCCTGAATCGGAATCAAGGTGAATGTGCATGGGCCCAGACGTCACAACAGAACATCACAGATCTTTCAAGAGACAAGGGAGGTTAATTTTCTACTTTACATAGTTCTATCTGCATGCCGGTCTGCCATGTTCTTTAAAGAGTGGAAACAGAAGTATCTAATAAGAACAGGTCCTTTACCCTCAAACAAATATTTAATTTACGAATTTAGTGATGCAAAGTTCCCCTGAAGTTTGTTTTGGGCTTTATTAAGGTAGAGTCCATTAAGATAATTAAACAATGACAGTTGGGGCCCTGCCCGGTTGGCTCAGTGGTAGAGCATCAGCCCAGTGTGTGGAAGTCCCAGGTTGGATTCCTAGCCAGGGCACACAGGAGAAGCGCCCATCTGCTTCTCCACCCCTCCTCCTCTTCTTCTCTGTTTCTCTCTTCCACTCTGGCAGCCAAGGCTCCATTGGAGCAAAAGTTGGCCCGGGTGCTGAGGATGGCTCCATGACCTCCGCCTCAGGCACTAGAAGGGCTCCAGCCACAACGGAGCGACACCCCATATGGGCAGAGCATCGCTCCCTAGTGGGCACACCCGGTGAATCCTGGTCAGGCACATGCAGGAGTCTGTATGACTGCCTCCCCGCTTCTAACTTCAGAAAAATACACACACACACACACACACACACACACACACACAAAAATGGCAGGTGGCCCTGGCCGACTGACTCAGTAGTAGAGCATCAGCCTGCCATGTGGATGTCCTGGGTATGATACCTGGTCAGAGTACACAGGAGAAGTAACCATCTGCTTCTCCACCCTTCTGCCTTTCCCTTCTCTTTCTATCTCTCTCTCTTCCCTTCCTTCAGCCATGGCTGCACTGGAGCAAGCTGGCTCCAGGGGCTGAGGACAGCTGCATGGCCTCACCTCAGGTGCTAAAACAGCTCAGTTGCCAAGCAATGGAGCAACGCCCCAGATAGGCAGAGCATTGCCCAGTAGGGGGCTTACCCTGTGGGTCTTGGTTGGGATGTATGCAGGAGTTTGTCTCTCTGTCTGCTGGCTTCTCACTTAAGAAAAAAAGAAAAATGCCAGGCATTGTGTAGTTAGGTAACCACACTATAAGGCCCTTATAACAGTTGAAAATCTCTATCTCTCTATTTTTTCCTCTCCCTATCTTTTCCTTTCTTCCTCTTGCTGGTATTTTACTAAACACAGAATAGAGATTTGGATGCAGAGAAATGGTTTGCCTCCACTTTACTAGACTTCTTCAATGGGAACTACTTTCCAACTCACTCATTTCTTTTATTTGTTTATTTGTTTTTCCTTTTACAATGATTTTGGATGAAATATTACAGATATTTTCTGTGTACCCTTCACCAACTCATTAGTTTTAAGTCATGTCAAACAGATAAGAATTGTATGAAACTAAAAGATAGATGGGCTAATCTAGAAATGAATGCCTGGCAAAGAAAAGAGATTAATTCCAGTGATGTCTATTCTATTCTTCTCTCAATATAACTCAGTGCCATTTTCCCTTCTAGGTTAGCTTTGGTATTAAAAGTTCAGGACTGTAGGAACGATTATTCCTGTATTTTTAGCTATTCGCAGAGTCAGAAAATAGCTTTGAGTTGGTTTTTCTTTTCAGAAATGTAACTCTGTATCAGAGCCTTTATATCTTGCAGTTTGATGCACTGAACTTTTACATCTTTGAGACTGTTTGGAAGATGTCCTGGAAGAATTGACCATAGAAAGTCACTATTGAAGATTCAAAGACTGGGTGGGAGTATTCAGAAAAGAAGTTCTTCCCACAGTTGACATATAAGTAAAGGTGCCCAAATTCTCAGTTTCACCTGTGAAAAGATCTTGCTGGTTTGAGGAAAAGTTTGAAACTGGAAGAGCGACTGATACTATACCTCCGAAGCAAATGAGACACATAAACTAAAGTATCATTCTGGAGTGTCTCTTCAGACTTTCCCCCAGGAGAAATGCTATGGGGGTGCTTCAAAGGATAACTGGAATTGGAAAGGAATATGTCAAAGAGAAAGACAAAGAAAAGAAAAAAAATCAATACCACCTAAGTTTGCTGTAAAAGTAGAAAAATGAAGGCCAGAAAAGACAAAAAAAAAAATCAAAATGACATCAGGGTTACAAAATACCTTATAAGGAGGGTGGTGGGGCATTACAGGATTGGGACTTGTTTGTAACAGGTTCAAGGTGGTCCCATTTTATTCTGAATCCAGTTGTAAAGATGATCACGTGAGTTAAGGTTGATACTGACACAGCTTAATAAATACAGTTCCTGACCATTTGTCTTGAAAGCATCATCACCAGCTCTTGGCCAATGAGGGCCATTATTCTTTGAGATCTTTAATAACTCTCCAGTTTTATATGGAGAGACAAGTTCAGAGAAAGTGGTGGTTCACTGGCTAGCGAAGAAAGACTCCTAGTTTTTCACTCACTTACTGTGGTCAACTTGCCCTGATGATTACTGGGCTGGGCTGACTTTCTGGTATTCACTGCCTTGTATAATCTTCTGCCCTTGAGTATGAACAGGGCCTGTAATTTGCTTATAAAAATACTGCACAGGTGTTGGGATATCATTCTTATGCTTATCTCACATTATATTAGACTCTATCTTGCTAAGAGTCTCTCGTTGGCTTTGAAAAACCGAGCTGCTACCAGTATATGAAATCTGCCAACAACCTGAGTGTCCCTGGAAGCAGAACCCCTCTAGAGTTGAATCACTGAGTGAGAAGCCAGTCTTGACATAAATATTTTTTTTAAGATTTTATTTCTTCATTTTAGAGAGGAAGGGAGAGAGATAGAAGGGGGAAGGAGCAAGAAGCATCAAATACCATATGTGCCTTGACCAGACAAGCTCAGGGTTTCAAACTGGCGACCTCAGCTTTCTAGGTTGACACTTTATCCATTGCATCACCACAGGTCAGTCAGGTCTGACGTACATCTTGATTGTAGACTTAGAAAGGACCAAGCTACACAATACACAATGCCCAGACTCCTGCCCCCTGGAAACTGCGATAATAAATACAGATTGTTTCAAAGCATCAAATGTGTGGCCATTTTTGTTGCAAAGCAATAAAAAATTAATACAGATACCAAGTGAAGTGCCTAATTTGCCTAGACCTCTATAGTAGACACTGTGAGGCATAAAAAAAAGTAGTGAGAAACATTTCCGCAGAGAGTATTCATAATTTATTAGGAAAGACAAAGGAAAAACCAGAAATGATTTTGAAAACTATGCCAGGTAATATGTAGAAGATCTGTTCTTCAGTATAGCCATTTCTTCTTCCTGGGAACACCTCAGACTACATTTCCCAGCCTCTAGTGAAGTTAAGGTTGGCCACGTGCTTGAGTTTATTTGATAGAATATTAATGGAATTATTGTGGGTGACTGTCAGGCCTTGCCCATAAAATTCTCCCATATAAATGTATTCATGTACTTTCTCCTCCCAAAAGCTGGATTTTGACACCAGGAAGTCTTTGGAAGAGATACTGGCTGAAGATGATAGCTTCTCTGTTTACCAGGTCTCAGAATGACAGTGTAGAGCAGGGCTCCCAGTCCCACCCCTGCCTACTGAAGCCACATTGGACTCTACATATAAGTGAGATAGATTTATTTTGTTTGATAAATTAACATTTTTGGGGCCTATTTGTTACAACAGAAATAGTCTTTTCTATTTTTCACACCTCCCTTTTAATGTGATTTGATATTTCAAAGTGAGTCAAATATTATGAACATAAACAAATTAAAGTGATGATAATTTTACTTTATGCTTTTTAAATTCCAAAGATACTAATATACCCTACAGGGAAAGAAGGAGGAAAATGGGTTACATACCCTCTTGAGAATCCCTGATTTGTAAACCAAATAAACCATCATTTTCAATTTGAAACACTTTATACTCCATCATGAAACATCCTAAATGTATGACAGTCTTCTTGTAAACTCCATTTTTAGATACGAGAAGGTCAAATAATCTTTGAACACACACACACACACACACACAAAAGCAAAGTTAAAATTTAAAATAATAGTATGTCAAATCCTATTTATAGAAATATGGAATAATAAAACGATGATACAGGAGGTATTAATCCTGAATTAATCCTGGTAGACTTCTTGGGAGATGTAAATCTATAACCTGGTTTGGAATAACTAAAATTATATAGCCCATTATAAGTAAGCCAAGGACTCCTTCTGAATTGTGAAGATATGAGCACAGGTTATTGAGAGAACAACAAGCTGTCTGTGTTGGATGAATGTAATGGATCGCACAGCGAGAGGTAAGGAAGGAATACTGAGATGAAAAAAATAGTCTGCTTAAGTGTTTAGAATAGAGGCTTGGTCTTCATCGAATAGGAAATTCAATTCAGAATCTCCCCAGAGAGGGAATGTAGTATACATGTGGCTTGAAATAACTTACTGGGTACCTGGGAGAAGGGTGCATTATAGTAGAAACATACAGAAGACAGGTCCACCAGGAGGCTATTGCAGAATTCCAAAACTGAGATGAAAAGATTACAGATTAGACTGGTATCTGTGGAAATAGTTTCATGTTTACCAAAGGAATGGAATTGGAGAAAAATAAGCTAGTAAAAAAGATTGCACATGAGAAAAATTCTTCTTCTTATTGATTGTTGAATGCAAAGTAGAGAAAGAGGAGGGAAGGAGAACACAAGTCCCTTGAGAAGTCTCAGGTGATGAGGAATAGGAGGATTGATTCATTTATCACTTCTTTCAGCTACAATGACGCAGTATCTCTGTTTTAAGCCTTAAAATTTAAGGCATCTGTGAGGCACTAAGAATTCAAAAAGGAGTAAAAGTTCTTCCAGTTGAAGTTCTTCCAGTTAAATGGGCTAGAGTGGCAGGAAACTATCACAAGGTTATCAGTAAAGTGTCATGAGAAAACAGGAGACAGAACGTCTGTTTTTGCCATGGGCATCTGAAAAGGTGTACCAGACCCAGAACAGATGGCATTTCTATTAGGCCTTAAAGAACTAGTCTTAATTTTCTAGGCGAAAGGTAAAGGGAAGGGTATTCTTGGCCAAAGAATAGCATGTGCAGAGGCAGAGGCAGAGAGGTGTGAAGACAGTTATTTGGCTGCCCTGGTAAATGAGGTCACTGTACATGGGGGTTGGAGAAAGAGAAGGCCAGAGAGTTAAATTTCATTCAAGAAGCACTGTAGATTCTATTTATGTTGTTTCTGGCAATGAAGTTTTAGGATTTGTTTCCAAAAGGTATTATCAATTCATTCACAGATAAATTGGGATCTATTACCATTGGAAACTTATACCCCTACCATGGACATCCAGAAAGAAGACCCTTGAAATAAAGTCAACTAAGGGGAATACATTAAACTGGATATAGCCTGACCAGGAGGTGGCGCAGTGGATAGAGCGTCGGACTGGGATGCGGAAGGACCCAGGTTTGAGACCCCGAGGTCATCAGCTTGAGTGCCAGACTCATCTGGTTTGAGCAAAGCTCACCAGCTTGGACCCAAGGTCGCTGGCTCAAGCAAGGGGTTGCTCGGTCTGCTGAAGGCTCGCGGTCAAGGCACATATGAGAAAGCAATCAATGAACAACTAAGGTGTTGCAACGCGCAATGAAAAACTAATGATTGATGCTTCTCATCTCTCTCCATTCCTGTCTGTCTGTCCCTGTCTATCCCTCTCTCTGACTCACTCTCTGTCTCTGTAAAAAATAAACTGGATACAGTAAAAGGCGCAGAAAAAAATATCAAGATGACAAGTAACCATCAAATAATTCAGAAGAAATTTCTGTGTTGTTGAATGATAACTCAATCACTTAAACTCTGAAGAAAATAAATGAACTTTCACCACAAAACCCCCAAATGTCATGTCACGTGGCTGGGCAGGCTCCTTTGTCATTGCTGATGAGCAAAGGGGAAAGAAATGGCACCTTTCAACTTACTCAACTGCTCGCACCTGATTCATTCTTTCATGTCACAAGCCAGTCAGTCTGAATCCTGGTGACAAATGAGAAATGAGCATGTGTGAGCTTGCAGTGAAGGGAGCTGAGTGAGAAGAAGTGAGAGAGGCAGTGACAGTGTGCAAAGTGAGTTTGTAAACAAGGAGTTTATCTTAATGGGGTAGGGAACAAAGACCTAGTCCCTTTTGGGGTAAATGATGAAGACCAAAATGAAAAGAAAGTAGGCAGACACAAAGTCAGATCTCTTCCCCTTGAGTCTTGACCAAAATAGAAAACAACTCAGGACAACTGCATAGAGAATAGAGAAATCTAGATTAGTGCTAAGTATTGATGTTTTCAAGAGACAGGGTCTCTTTCCTAGAGTTTTAACTATTCTTTGAATTTTACAGAGAAGTGTTATAGTTCCCCAAAATGTTGAATAGGCTCAAACAAAAAAAAAAAAAAAGGAAGAAGGAAGGAAGGAAGGAAGTTAAATAAAAGAAAAGAAAAGGAAAGAAAAAAGAAAAGAAGGAAAGGATACTTCACTCTGAGGGTCTGCCCTCTCTCTGCACCTGCTGGGCAAGCAAAGGAGAGCATGAATGATATTACTGCCTATGTGGTGATGTCACCTTTCCATTTTAAGAGAAAATAGTGAACATTTTAACTTAGCTTCTAAAGGAGGATTTAAAAAGTTAGTCTACTTCTGAATAGCTTCTCTTCCCACTGCTTTCTCACTTTCAAAGTGTCACTTTTTTTAGTTGACTAAGCCCACCTGGAGTTAGTCAATGATACTCATTCACTGAATATACAAGAATCAGGTCCTATGGGTAATGGCAAAACACACACACACACACACACACACAGAGCACATCCATGCTTTCATAGAACTCTTTCCTCAGAATCCTATGAGGAATGACAAATACACACGCATGCGCACGCGCGCACACGCACACACACACACACACACACACACACACACCATCCACGCTTTCATAGAACTTTCTTCAGAATCACCAAGTATTAGATATAAATTTGAAAAGTACTCTTTACTACTGTGCATTTACAACCTTTTTAAGAGTGTCAGAATATTTTTTCTAAATACATTCTTAAAGCAACTTCTATATACCAACCAGAGGAGAGAAGAACGAGAAAAGGGAGCCCCATTTCTGTTCTGTATTCCCTCTTCACCACTGCCATCACGGTGGCCTCCCAGGCACTTCCAGTGAAGCCTGGGTCTCAGAGAACACATTTTAGAGTCATTGGTCTAGTCTAATAGGCTTCTTCCTAAAGAGAAAACTGAGGCTCAGAGCGGAGGCTGACTGGTTGTGGGAATCAGGGAATCGTATTGTAGACAGTTAGGCCTAGAGTCAGATTTAGTACAAACTCTCCCTCTAGTTCACCATTTGACATTGGCAAGTCCCTCTATGGCCTCTGTTTCTTTATTTTTATCACTATCAGGTTGCAATGGCTGACCTCCAATGGCCCCTTTATCTGTAATATTTTAGAAGTCTGCTACTTGTCCTAACCCTTAACTTCTATCAAAATAGACTTTACAACATAAAACATTCAAATACTTTCAAAGTACAGTTGGTTGAGCTCAGTTGGTGAGGCAGCTTTGTTGACAAATGTCATGAGGCCAAAGTACGTTGTTGTAACACTGACAAAGAGGAAGATGTACTGGTGGTTTCATTTATTTGGCTTAATAATAAAAACAGAAAGAGATCTTCATCACAGAATACTCTGCATGAGTCTCTCTCTCATAGTACAGGCAGTGGGCACTGAAAAAATTCAATGTGGGAGACACTCTGACATTTTCATCTAAATTTAAGCAAAAAAAAGAGATCCAAGTATTGCCCCAAACAGTAAAGCATCAGGCAGACATGGAAACAACCCAATTAAATATTATTAGCACAAGTTTTCCCAGACTTCTGTTGTTCTAATCACCTAGAGTGCTTGTTAAATATATTGTTCCATAGGTCTGTTGAAACCTTTGATTCAGTAGGCTTGGAGTATATTTTAATCAAGTGCTACAGTTGATTCTGATGACCAGTGATCAGAAAACACGGAGTTAATAGAAACCCTCTCCATCTATTACTACTTATAAGAAGAGACCAATATAAATCAAGTACCTGTCAGGCTGCTAATCAAAGCTATAATGATTGGCAGAGGTTGCAGGAAAACTGCCAATGTCTTGATCTAACCTATATTAAGAGAAGTTCCCTTTGTAACTGAAGCACACATGTGGTATATATTTAGTTCTAGGATATATGTATTTTTAATCTCTTCTCTGCCATCTGAGTGCATACGATTGACCTCACGGCAACCTACAGAGGAGAAAGGTTTAGAAGCAAACTGATATGACAGGGAAATGGCCCAATTATACTAAGCCTTGATGTTCTCTTAGCAAAGAAGACACAGACAGCATGCTAGGACACGAAGGGAAGTGGGAGGCAGTGGGAGAATGTGGTTAGATGAGAAAGATGAAAGGACAACAATTATTCTAATCATCTACAGAGAGGGTGCAGTAATGTTCCCTATAATTGTCAAGTGCACCATGAAGTCAGTAATTTCAACAGCCCTTTAATAAAAAAATTTTTTTGGAACGGAAACTAATTTTGCTTTTTACCCTCTGGGCTAGTGAAAGAAGGATCACTCAGTCACTCATTAGACTGTAGCCATCCTAATCTGTTTCAGCATTTCTCACTTGAGATGAAGAACAGAGATTACCAGAGGTCCACTGGCAGTTTCAAATGGTATCTGTGTTATTTGGATGAGTGGCCATCAGCCTCTTCATATTTGTTGTTTGTTAAAAGTTTGATTTAGGAAAAAATGACCTTAAGAGAAGTTCATCTCTGTGATAACATAAAGATAAATATTTATAAAATTTCCTTTTATGTAAGCAGAATCAGTGGAACCTCCCTTTGTGTTCTCAAAACAATGTGCCCACAAGTCAAGATACATAGTCATTATTTAGGAAAACTTTCTGCACGGCATTGGTTGTTTATTTACTTGATTCTCTGTCACACACACACACACACACACTCTTACATAGCCATTATTTAGGAAAATTTTCTGCATTGCATTGGTTGTTTATTTACTTGATTCTCTGTCACACACACACACACTCTTATTATCTTGGCTAAGATATTATTATCTTATTATCTTAGCTAAGATAATAAGAAAATACCAAATAGAGGAGACTTGTAGACAAATGCCTAATAAGTGAAAATGATGAATGAATGAATCAACTACTCAATCAATGGAATTACTTTGTTCTTACAAGTAACTGGTTCTTTTTGATAATTGTGCCCTAGATCAGTGGTCCCCAACCTTTTTTGAGCCACGGACTGGTTTAATGCCGGAAAATATTTTCACGGACCAGCTTTTAGGTGGGACAGATAAATGTATCATGTGACCGAGACAAGTGTCAACAGTGAGTCTTAGCTGGATGTAACAGAGGGAATATGGTCATTTTTAAAAAATAAAACATCGTTCAGACTTAAATATTAATAAAATGAAAATAATGTAAGTTATTTATTCTTTCTTTGCAGACTGGTACCAAATGGCCCACGGACCGGTACCAGTTCGCAGCCCAGGGGTTGGGGACCACTGCCCTAGATTACAGAAACTGATAAAACTGAAAATATATTGTCAGAACTGCACTGGTCATCATCTCTAGTCTCCATCCACAAGTTACAAAAGTTCATGCTCTTAGCTATTTATTCCTTCATTCAGTGACTACTATGAACCTCTGGACACTGAGGTCAGAGCAGTGATTTCAACGGCCCCGTTCCCTCTTCTCACGGTGCCTTCATTTCAGAGCAATGCAGATATTACACATGTAAACAGGTGAAGTAGATAATTACATGTTCTTACTAGAAATAACAAAGAGGCACAAGATAGAGTGATCGGAAGGGAAGGAAGGAGAGCTTTCTAAATTAGGATGATCAAATAGGTCAGTCTGAAGAGGTGCTCTCTGAGCTGAGATCTGAAAGAACTATCCATGGTGCTGAGGGGAGAAGTCTCAAGATGAGGGAAGCCCAAAGCTGGAATAAAGTGGGCATATTTGACCAACAGTCCAGAGTGTGCTGGTTGCAGAGGAGATTGGCAGAGAATGAGGTCTTAGGGGGATTGAGCAGTCAGATCCTGTAGGATTTTCAAGTCTATGGTAATTTAGTACACTTAGTTTTTATTGGTCATATAATATGAAGCTTCATGAGGATTTTAATCAGTGGGTAAAATAGGCTGATTACATTTTTAAAAAATATCTGGCTTCTTTGAGGAGCAAAGGTTGGCAGAGCACAGGAAATGTCAGACAAGAGTAGAAACAAAGATACCAGTAGGAAAGTGTCTGCAAAGATTCAGTGAAAGATGTCTTAGTTGGCTACAGGTAGCTTCTATGAAATGGGAAGCAGTGGTAACAGGCAGCAGTAGGAAGTGATCTGATTTGGGATATATTCTGGAGGTAGATTCAAAAGGGTATCTGATGGAATAGATACAAGCATTAGGAAAGAGAAGTATGAATCCTAAGGTTTTGGCTTGCACAACTGGGTGAATGCTGGGTGTATTGAGACCAGGATCACTGTTAAAGAGCAGGTTGAGAGTCAAGAGCTCAGGCTAGGCTCTGATGCTTTTCAGATGCCTACTGGGTTCCTGGTGGAACCCGTTAACACTGGCAGTCCCATAAGTGAACCTCCCAGTTAGGATAGCTGTCAGGGCTACAAGCTGTCTGGTGAGAACAGGAAAGGAAGGATCATTTTATAGATAAAACTCTTCCAAGGGACCCCTGCAATAGCATCTCACTATGTATAAAAACCACACAAAATAATAACACAAACTTACCAAGTTTCTAAAATGAGATTGTGATTAATTTTTTCACTTTAGTTTATTTTTTATTGTCTTTATACTGATTAGACAAGAAATGCATGGTCATTATAGAAAATTTGGTAAATGCATGCTTTAAAAATAATCATATAGAAGGTGACAGAGGACAATCTGACTTTGGGTGATGAGTATGCAACATAATTGAATGACAAGATAACCTGGACATGTTATCTTTGAATATATGTATCCTGATTTATTGATGTCGCCCCATTAAAAAAATAAAATTATTTTAAAAATTAAAAAAAAACAAAAAAAAATAATCATACTTCCCACACTAAAATATAACCATTCTAATATTTTGGCATGTTTTCTTCCTCTTTTAAATTATTTTAAATGAAAAAATATATATTGAACCCCTATGTGTCAGGTACCATTAAGAAAGTCACTGACCTCTTGGAACCTATATTCTAGTGTGGGAAGGCAAAGAGCAAACACAAAAATCAAGTAAATATATAGTATATTGAATGACGTTAAAAATCTATGGAGAAAAATAAGTCAGGGTAAGAAATTGCAGATTGTAGGAAGGTGAAGTGGAGAAGAAGAGCTACTAACATTGTATGGTCTAGGAAAGGCTTCATTAACAAGGAAACATTTGGGCAGAAGAACAGCGGAGGCCAGTATGGTTGGAGTAGAGCGAACAAGGGAGTTAGGATAGTATTATGATCTGGCTTCATTACCTCCAGCAGCATTGGCAAACATGGTTCATTATACTTCTTCTTGTCCCAAGACACTCCATTTAAAATTAGCCACATTTCTATAGGAACTTCGTCTGCAATACTAAGATGGAACTTAAGGGCTCACGTACTAGAATCAGTGTACTTGAACTTAAGCCCTGCTCAGCCACTTAACCACATGCATGACCTGGGATCGCTTAGCCCTCCTCTGCCTTCTTTCTCACCTGCTACATAGTCTCTCCTTCAAGCGGTTATGGTGATGAGTCAGCAAATGAGTTAATACAGGCAGAGTGTTCAGAACAGTGTCTGGTACCTAGCAGTGTTCATTTAGTATCAGCTGTTATTATTGCCATGTTATTATTATTAAAATTATCCTCTTCCTCACTGGGCTGTAACTCCTTGCTGGTGTTGTCACCTTTTGGATTCCTAGGACTTAGCCTGGCATGTGACAGTGAAATGTGAGTTGAACTAATCTGAATTCTACTCAGAGCTACCCAGTCTATCCAGTAAACAAATTTACTAACATAGTTTTATCCCTAATTCTCGCTCATTCCAAAACCAACATTTGGATTAAGGAACACCGCTCATTAGAGCCATCCATCTAAACACAGTGTAATTATAGCAGAGGCTGTCTCATCCAGTGTTCTGTAATTGCCCTGTCCTATTCACTAGCACTCTCCCAAATTCCTACGATTGTTGATGCTCATAACGACAGGCCCAAGGGCATGCAGAATCCTTCCAATAACCAAGAAGAGTCACGCTGTGTTCCCACCAGCTGAGGGCATTTCGCCATCTTTCTGGACTTTGAAAATATGCAATCCCGTGTTGTTATCCATGGGAAATCAGATTTCTCAGAGTACGTGCCCCTCCTGATCAGATCAGATAGCAGTTGATGTACTAGAAACTGGGCAATTGAGCTCACCCCAGCTCATGTGCCTGATACATAATTAGGTCAAAATCTGGTCTTTAAGGAGCATAATGATCCCATTTTTCTCTTCCTTTTTTTTTCTTTTCTCAGTAGAAAACTCTGTAAATAAGCCTACCAAAGAAAAGCCCTCTTCCTCCCAGATCCCGGGATCATGGAGATTGTTTCAAGGTAACCAAGCCCCGGCATTGCTCACTGCTTTGCCTCAAGCATTTTAAATTTCAGTGTATGTCTACTCTCTTTCATTTGAGTATGAGGCTAACTGATGAAGATAACCCCTTTTCAAGATAAAATGACTACTGTCAACCCTGATGACAGTGTTGATGGCTTCCTTTTTGGTATGTACCAATTTAATTTGGGGTAGAGATGTAATAACACTATTGCTATAGACATCTTTATAAATTATCTTAATTGTCAAAAAGAAAAAACAACCCCATGATTCTGAATAGAAATGCTTTTGAAAGAGAACTCTGAATTACTAGCTGTACCACTTTGGGCATTTTTCTTATCGACGGGGTGTTTCAGATTTCTCATCTGTAAAATTGTAGGAATAATCAGTCCTACTTCACAACATTGTTAGAATTACATGTAAAGTGTCCAGGATTAATAAACATTTAATAAATGTTCGCTAGTATTCATAGAATTTATCCTCAATTTGTATACTTTAGAGAAGTGCGGGGTCTTTGGAGGTTCCCTTATATTTATTATATAATTATAATTTTAGATTGCTGGAAGAGGTGAAACTTCCTTAAAAGCACAATAAAACAACAAAGCATCACCAGCTGCAGTTTCTCATCTGCCTGCTCCTGCACTGAGGTCTTGAACTCAGAACCCTGCCTCAGTACACTATTCTTGTTCACAGGAGATAAGTGGAGTTAAGTTTTCCTTTCAACGTATTTCCCTTCGAACAGAAGGTGGTACGTCTATTTCTTTAGTGGAAAAAAAAATCAGTTCCTTGGTAACTAGGCAGAAAATCAATGACAAGCCCAGCCTTGGCATCCCCAGTGTCCTCTACACTCTGGCCCTCAAGAAAGCTCCTTGGCCACTGTGTTGACTTGCAGAATCTCAGAGCATTGGGCCCAAGGTGGCAGGATCTCACTTAGAGAAAAAGCAAGGCACAGCTTCTTCTAAAAGTTCTTTGGAATAACGACTGTAATAAACAATGTCAATGTAGAAATGAGGAGTTGAGGTGGACAGCTAGCTCACCACTCCCCAAGCCATCTTTTCCCTTTATCCCTGCCCTCTATGAGTATTAATAAAAAGCTTGGAACAGTTTCCAGTGAGCCTTTAAGTGGGTACAAGTATGTTATTCTCTTATCCAGGGAGCTTTGTCTTCCATAACCACATTATTTGGTTGAGCTGAGGAACACATATGCATGAATCATCAAAAGCTTATGACCAACAGAAACCCTTCCCATAAACCTATGCATCTTCAGCTACTGTCAAGACCCACCCAACTGCATCGTGAGGCTCCCCAGACATTCCTGCTCCAACCTCGCCCCCCAAACAACTTCACTGTCATTGCATAGGTTTGTATTTTACATTCTACAAAATCCTTTCTCATGCCTCATCTCATCTAATCTCTAATGTAGCTCCTTGAAAAGCATAGAGCACATATTATTATCTCTGTGTTAGAATACAAAGAACCCTACCTAGCAAACATGGAGCCAAGATATTAACACAGGTCTTCTGATGCAGAATTGTTCTACTACCTTACACTGATTTCCATCATTCATTTTTATGGTCCACAGTAGCTATAATAAGAGCTTACGCATACCACTGACCATGTGCCAATTAACTGCTCTGAGTGCTTTTCATGTGTTTATTTCTTTCAATCTTTCATGACTCCCACTTTACAAATGCAGAAACTGAGGTACAGAGAAATTAAGTGACTTGCCTAATGTCACAAAACCACAGTGGGGATTCAAATCTAAGCAGCCAGTCTCCAGGGTCTGTGTTCTCACCCACCATTCTATACTATGTTCTCATGATAAATGAGAAAGTGGTTTGTTAAAGCTGAAAGAGTGCTTTTATATGTTCTATGGATTTAAGTGTGATACACATCCCAACATGTGACTACATTGGTACACTTACAATGATATGTAATGGAAAATTCTCAATATATATAATTTAGGCTTAATAGCTAAGGAATGAATAATGTCCAATTTCAGTGGAGAAAGAAAAGATAGGAGAATAGGCTTGACATAACAGATATGCCTTTAAATATAATTATTTTAATTTAAAATTATCTGTTGACTGTCACTGTTTGGAGGAGACTAAAGAGTCATAAAGACTAAATAAAATGTGATATCCTGATTTGGATACTGGAACATAAAGAGAACATTAATTGAAAAACTAGAAAAATCTGAGTTGAATCTGCAGTTAAATAGTACTGTACAGATGTTAATTTCTTAGTTTCAATAAATGTACCATGATTTTGTAATATGTTAACATTAGAGAAAGTCAGGTTAAGGGTATAAAAGAACTCTCTACAATATTGGCCACTTCTATAAATCTAAAATGATTTTAACAAACATGGGGTACATATATTCTTTTGAATTAGTGTTTTGGTTTTCTTTGATCAAATTGCCAGAAGTGGAATTGCTGGGTCATAAGGCAGTTCCATTTATAATTTTTTGAGGTAACCCCATTCTGCTTTCCACAATTCCTGGATAAAAAACATGTGATACATTTATACAATGGAATACTATGCAGCTGTGAAAAAGAAGAAAATCTTACCTTTTGCAACAGCATGGATGGACCTAAAGATTATTATGCTAAGTGAAATAAGCCATTCATCCTGACCAGGCTGTAGCACAGTAAATAGAGTGTCAGACTTGGATGCAGATGACCTAGGTTTGAAACCCCAAGGATGCCAGCTTGAGCAAGGGCTTATCCAGTTTGAGCATAGGCTCACCAGCTTGAGCATGAGGTTGGCGGCTTGAACATGGGATCATAGACATGATCTGATGGTCGCTGGCTTGAAGTCCAAGGTCACTGGCTTAAGCTCAAAGTTGCTGGCTTGAGTAAGGGGTCACTCACTCTGCTGTAGCCCCCTGGTCAAGGCGCACATGAGAAAGCAATCACTGAGCAACGAAGGAGCTGCAATAAAGAATTGATGCTTCTCATCTCTCTCCCTTCCTGTCTGTCTGTCTGTCCCTATCTGTCCCTCCCGTTGTCTCTGTCACAAAAATAAATAAATAAATAAGCCAGTCAGAGAAAGACAAGTACCATATTACTTCACTTATATGTGGAATGTAATGAACAAAATAAACTAACAAATGAAATAGAAATAGACTCTCAGATACAGAGTACAGACTGACAGATATAAAAAAATGGAGGTTAGGGGACTAGGTGAAAAAGGTGAAGGGATTAAACAAAGAATAAGAAGATTTATAGATACAAACAACAATAGTGTAAGGATTGCAGAAAGAAAAGATGGTGGGGGCGTGGAGGAGGGTAAAGGGGGTGTAGATGGTGATGGAAGGAGACTTGACTTGGGGTGGTGAACACACAATGCAATATACAGATAATGTATTGTAAAGTTGTGTACCGAAAACCTGTATAATTTTATTAGCCAATGTCACCCCAATAAGTTAAATAAAAAACTTAAAAATAAATACAATGATTTTAAAAAGTTAAAATATATATGTAGAAAAATGTATTTCTGACATTTGCAAACCATCTCTTTCAATAGCTACAACTTTATTCCCTGTTTTTCTCAAGATTTGAATCTTTTCTATTGACATCTCTCAAAGACTACTCTTTTTTTTTTACCCCTGCGTAGAAGATCCATCTTAATGATGTTCTCCTACCTTCCTTTATGCAAGGACGCTAAGAAAGGTGGCTTTGGAGGATGACCATGTTTGATGAAACTGAAACTTACTTCTCCCTTCTGTTGCTCAGTGAAGGTTTCAAGATTCTGGGAGACTATTTGAAACTTTGACAGAATGAAATGTTTCCCCAGAGTTTCTGACCCATAAATGTAGCCATTTCTCGAATGCCAGACATCAAAGATATATTTAATACCTACTTGCTCAGTTTGCAATAAATATATACACTTCTGAAGTATTCTTTCAAAAACATATATTAAGCACCTCCTGTGTGTATAAGGACAAACAGGATTAGAACTTTGTTTTTAAGGAGCTTGGTCTGGAAGAAGAAATTTGATAAGAAAGCAAATCATGACACTTAGACACTGTCCTTAGTATGAGCAGCTTTTGACATTCCGTGTAGATCAGAAATTTTCTTTATTAATTACTACATAAACTATGAAAATTTTTGTCTGAATACAATAAAATAACACACACCTTATAATGTCAAGGTTAGTAATAATATACTCCTGTCTAACTAAATCCCAAAAAAGATTTCAAAGAATAAAGAGGCTCTGAGTTTACATCCTAGATTATCTTCAAATCTATTATTTAGTTCAAGAAAGCATGATAGATCATAGCTAGAGTAAAATCCACACTCATTCATCCCATAGTGTATCTCAGGTTTTTTTTGTAAACTAGCTTTAAGACAATTTAAATCCCTGTGTTTTTTCCCCCCTACATATTTGACTCTTTTTTTTTTTTTGTATTTTTCTGAAGCTGGAAACGGGGAGACAGTCAGACAGACTCCTGCATGTGCCCGACCGGGATCCACCCGGCATGCCCACCGAGGGGCGATGCTCTGCCCATCTGGGGTGTCGCTCTCTTGTGACCAGAGCCACTCTAGCGCCCAAGGCAGAGGCCATGGAGCCATCCCCAGCATGCGGGCCATCTTTGCTCCAATGGAGCTTTGGCTGCAGGAGGGGAAGAGACAGAGAGGAAGGAGAGGGGGAGGGGTGGAGAAGCAGATGGGCGCCTCTTCTGTGTGCCCTGGATGGGAATCGAACCCGGGACTTCCGCACACCAGGCCGACACTCTACCACTGAGCCAACCGGCCAGGGCCTTATTTTTTAATCTACACAGCTAGAAGGCATATCTCATTTGCACAAACTGTTTTTGGATGCTTTCCCAATAGAAGATTTCAACATGCATCTCTCAAGGAGACATTGTCACCACTATAGCTCTGTCTACTTCCGTAGGCACTGTTCTGAGATAAAGTCCTTCTGTAAATCTCTACATTCATTATGAATGTATAGCTTTCAAGCTTTCAGTTTCTATTCTCTTGCCTTGAATTGTCAGTTGGATTCATTAATTACCTTTTTGTGGAAGAAAAAAAAAGAAAAGAAAAGAAATCTCTTTCAATTTCCCTAAAGCCCAAGCCCTTTCTTAGGATTCACCAAGAAAAGCAATTATCTTTTTGTGCAGTATTGATCTGTCTGGCCATCGCCTCCCACTGGATCATCCATTTCGTTCTGGAATTTAAAAATCTTTACGATGTCTACCTCTGTGTCACCACCAGAATCAACATCCACTCCTTGTCAGCTGGCCAAGTTCATCAGCACATTGGGCTACCTCACACTGGTCCTTCACGCAGGAGGGAAATATTATAGTGTTCATGTTCTGAATGTTTTTGGCATGTCTTCACTTAACACCACTTAAGACTTTACCAGCCAACAAATCCCCAAAATTCAAAGTCTTCTCTTTGGGAGGAAAGACACATGATATTATTCAGTGAAGCCTGGTAGAATTTACTATGTCACAGCACTTTCCATGTATAATTGATAAAAATGTGTCAAGAGTACCTAGCCACACAAAGCCAGCAGTAATCTTCTGAGATTTCACATAAATCACAATACCAATATAATTCTTTCAAGGTTTCATTGGTAAGTATATCTTAGAAAAATTACACATTAGTATTAAAACTGAATGTCTTGCAAAATCACTTTAAAAAGAGAGACAGCAGTGGAGAACAGGGTTCCATTGACAAATTCAAGATTTTTACATTTATTTTCTTGACCTTCTGATGCATCAACTTTATGTTTATACTGATTTCCTTTTCTAGTTGAGCAACTCTTTTTCTCAGTGTTAATATTAACTCAACGTTAATATTCAACTGAAATTTTAATTGATTCTTTTGGAGTGTGGGTACATAGGGATTCTGGAGAGTCTGTCTGACTTGACCAAGCCAGTTTAACCACAGCCAAAAAAGTGACATCTTCTGGATGTGGCCCTTGAGTCCAATAGGTGTACAACACATTCTAGGAATTCATCTATGAGAAGGCAAGAAGATGCTCATTTTCTGGTCTGTGTAACAGTTAATCTGGTCTATAATTACCAGTTGGTTATGTCTACCAGATAATTCATTGTCTCCTGAAATAGACATCAATAATCTTAAAATTATATAAAAATGGCAAAAGTTTGCCAGAAGCAATACTTACACAGAATATGATTGTTCTTATTGCTCAAAGATACCCCTCCCCTGAATTTACTATTCACTTAGGATAAAATAGATTGCCCTGCCCAATTTACCCATGTAGGGACTAGGAAATCCCAGGACGGAGAAAGAACCTGGGCTTTACCTCTAGGCAAACCTGTATTTAAATCTTTGTCTCAACTGTTTGCAAGCAGCAGGGCATTTGGCAAGTCACTTAACCTCTCTGAACCTGGGCTCCTCAACTGGGAAATGAAGATAATAGTTTCCACCTCTAGACTATTGAGGGGATTGTAGGGAAAAACAAAATAAAACAAAAGCAGACAAATGCACTGTGATATACACCTCCCTTCATTCAGGGGATGCTTCATAAATAGCAGGCATTTTTATAAGATAATATCCACTCTGTTTGAAGGATGTTTTGATTCTTATGAAGTATCTGAATAGGGTTTGTACCTCAGTTGGAGCTTTCTCATGACAGGGGAATTATTCGATATTTGAAAGTATGTCTAATTACTTCTTGAAAAAGGTCTTTTTTCTTCCCAGGTCAACTCCCACCAACACTCTAGCGGAGCGAATGCACACATTTGTGATTAGCTACATTAATCATGCAAAATGTAATAAAAAGGAAGTCCTAAAAGGGCTTTAAGAAAAGGGAACTCTAAAAGGAGGTCCTTCGCATTTATTTTTGGGCTCTCCTTGAGCAAAATGAACCATGTGTTTTTTGGTAAGTGATTTAAAACCAATGCAGATGCTAAATTACCTGGTCTACCTATTGCAAATTCCATTTTTTTCTCCCAGACAGGACAGAGGTGGGCTTTGAACTTAGCTGATTGGGGTGATGTATGATTGGCACCAACTCAGGAGCATAGGAATCACATAATGTGATACTCAGTCAGAAACCCAGTTCCTTTATCCACTCCATAACATTAGGCCATGAGCAGAGAGAAAAGCGTGAGTGCAGAAACATGAGGCATAAACAGCACTAAACCTGAAGACAAGCCTCCGAAAGGCAAGTGTACACACGTATAAGAATATTATTTAATCCAACTACAAGTAGATAGGCCAACACAACCCAACTTCTAAATTGGGCACTCTTATTTAGTGAGTTCTCTTTCTTTTAATTTTTTTTTACCTTGCTATTGAATTTATTGGAGTGACATTGGTTAATAAAATTATATATATTTGATGTGCACAATTCCACAACACATTATCTATACACCGTACTGTGTGTTCACCATCCCAAGTCAAGCCTCTGTTCCCCCTATATAACACTATATCCCCTAATACACTCTTCCATCTCCCCCAAACTCTCTTCCCCAACAATCACCACACTGTTGTCCATGTCCATTAATTTTTCTCTTTATTTTTTTGCTCAAACTCTCTACTCTTAACCCAGCCCCCAACACTTCCACCTATCATCATGCTCCTAATTGATGAATTGGTTTCCATTTTGCTTGTTAGTTCATTTTGTTCATTAGATTCCACATATGAGTGAAATCACAAGGTGTTTCTCTGACTGGCTTATTTCACTTAGCACAGTGCTCTCCAGGTCTATGCTGTTGCAAAGGGTAAGGTTTCCTTCTTTTTTAAGGTTGTGTAGTATTCCATTGTGTAAATGTACCACTGCTTCTTTATCCACTCATATTCTGATGGGTATTTGGGCTACTTCCATATCTTGGCTATTGTGAATAATGCTGCAATGAACATAGGAATGAATATATTCTTTTGAATTAGTGTTTCAGGTTTCTTTCTATTTATTTCCAAAAGTGGAATTGCTGGGTCATAAGATAGTTTCATTTTTAATTTTTTTTTTTTTTCATTTTTCTGAAGCTGGAAACGGGGAGAGACAGTCAGACAGACTCCCGCATGCGCCCGACCGGGATCCACCCGGCACGCCCACCAGGGGCGACGCTCTGCCCACCAGGGGGCGATGCTCTGCCCATCCTGGGCGTCACCATATTGCGACCAGAGCCACTCTAGCGCCTGAGGCAGAGGCCACAGAGCCATCCCCAGCGCCCGGGCCATCTCTGCTCCAATGGAGCCTTGGCTGCAGGAGGGGAAGAGAGAGACAGAGAGGAAAGCACAGCAGAGGGGTGGAGAAGCAAATGGGCGCTTCTCCTGTGTGCCCTGGCCGGGAATCGAACCCGGGTCCTCCGCACGCTAGGCCGACGCTCTACCGCTGAGCCAACCGGCCAGGGCACTTTTAATTTTTTGAGGTAACTCCATATTGCTTTCCACAGTGGCTACACCAATCTGGATTCTCACCAAATAGTGCACGAGGGTTCCTTCTCTCCACATCCTAACACTTGTTTGTTGGCATTAATGATAGTCATTCTGACAAGTGTAAGGTAGTATGTTACTATGGTTTAAATTTTCATTTCTCTGGTAATTAGTGACAATGAACAACTTTCTTATGTCTATTGTCCATCTGAACGTCCTCTTTGAAAAAGTGTCTATTCAGGTCCTTTGACAATTTTTTAATTGGCGCTTTTTTTTTTTTTTTTTTTGGTGTTGAGTTTTCTAAGGTCTTTATAAATTTTGCATATTAACCCTTTATCAGATGTGTTGGTGAAAATGTTCTCCCATTTACTGGGTTGCCTTTCATTTTGATGATGGTTTCCTTTGCTATGCAAAACCTTTTTAGTTTGATGTAGTCCAATTTGTTTATTTTTGTTTGTTTGTTTCCCTTGCCTGAGAATATATATCAGAAAAAAAATATTGCAACAATTTTAAGTTTATTTTGTATATGGTGTAAGAAGGTGTTCTAGTGTCATATTTTTGCATGTATCTGTCCAACATTCCCAACACCATTTAGAATAGACTATCTTTGTCCCATTGAATATTTTTGTCTCCTTTGTCAAATATTAATTGATTATAAAAGCGCAAGTTTTTTTTGGACTCTTATTCTGTTCCATTGACCTATATTTCTGTGTTTATGCCAGTGTCATGCTGTTTTGATTACTATGGCCTTTCAGTATAGTTTAATATCAATTATCATACCACGATTCCTTCAACTTTTTCTTCTTTCTCAAGATTGCTGTGACTCTTCAGGGTCTTTTGTGGATCCATTTTAATTTGGGGAATATTTGCTCTAGTTCTGTAAAATATGCCATGATATCTTTTTCTTTTTCTTTTTTTTTTTTTTAAGCTGGAAATGGGGAGAGACAGTCAGACAGACTCCCGCATGCGCCCGACCGGGATCCACCCGGCACGCCCACCAGGGGCAACGCTCTGCCCACCAGAGGGCGATGCTCTGCCCCTCCGGGGCGTCGCTCTATTGCGACCAGAGCCACTCTAGCACCTGGGGCAGAGGCCAAGGAGCCATCTCCAGCGCCCAGGCCATCTTTGCTTCAATGGAGCCTTGGCGGTGGGAGGGGAAGAGAGAGACAGAGAGGAAGGGGTGGGTGGAGAAGCAAATGGGCGCTTCTCCTATGTGCCCTGGCCGGGAATCGAACCCGGGGCCCCCCGCACGCCAGGCCGACGCTCTACCGTTGAGCCAACCGGCCAGGGCCTATGCCATGATATCTTAAGAATTGCATTAAATTTATAAATTATTTTGGGTAATATGAACATTTTAATTATGTTAATTATTCCTATCTGTGAACATGGTATACATTTCCACTTATTTGTAACTTCTTTAATTTCCTTCTTCAGTGGTTAAAAATTTTCTGAGTACAGGTATTCCACATCTTGGTTAAATTTACTGCTAGGTATTTTTTTTTTTTTTGGAAGAAATGGTGAATGAGATTGTTTTCTTAATTTCACTTTCTGAAACTAAGAACAACATTATTGGTGTATAAAAATGTAACTGAATTCTGGATATTTATTTTGTGTCCTACTTTACTGAATTCATTTATCAATTCCAGTAGTGTTTTGGCAGAATCTTTAGGGTTCTCTATACACAGTATCATGCCATCTGCAAATAATAACAGTTTTACTTCTTCCTTTCTAATTTGAATGCTATTTATTTGTTTATTTATCTGATTGCTATGGCTAGGACTTCCAGTACTACGTTGAGTAAGAGTGGTGAAAGTGAATATCCCCGTCTTGTTCCCGATCTTAAGGGAAACATTTGCAGTTTTTGTCCATTGAATATGATGTTGGTTGTGGTTTTGTCATATCTTGACTTTATTATGTTGCTTTGTGTCCTAATGTGTCTATCCTAGAAAATGTTTCATGTGCACTTAAAAAATACATATTTCTCTACTTTGTGGTCAAATTCTATGAGGATATAGTTTAAATTTATCTGATTTGCTGTGTTACTTAAGGCTACCATTTCCTTGTTGATTTTCTGTCTGGAAGATCTATCCATTGATGTCAATAAAGTATTTTAAAAAAAACCTATTATGACTGTATTACTGTAAATCTCTCCCCTTATGTTCATCAAAATTTTCTATATCTATTTAGGTGCTTTTATGTTGTGTGCATAAATGTTTACAAGTTATAGCCTCTTGTTGAATTTCTCTCTTTATCATTATGTAGTGTCCTTTTGGTGACTTATTGTAGTCTTTGTTTTAAAGTCTATTTTGTTAGAGATAAGAATTTCTACCCCATCTAATTTTTTTCCCTTTCCATTTGCATGAAATATCTTTTCCCATCCCTTTATGGTTAGTCTGTATTTATCTTTTGTTCTGAAGGGTCTCTGATAGACAGCATATATATATGGGTCTCATTTTCTTATCCATTCAGCCACCTTATTTCTTTTGATTGGGAACATTTAAACCATTTATACATTTAAAGTGATTATTACTGATAGGTAATTATTTCTTGTTATTTTATTTTTTAATTGTGTTTCTCTTTTTTCTGTTTGTTTGTTTTATTTTTCTTTTATTTAAAGCAGGGCCTTTAGTATTTCTTGTAATGCTGGTTTGGTGGTAACAACTCTTTTACTTTTTCTGTATGGGAAGGCCTTTATTTCTTCTTCAACTTTAAATGATATCTTTGCTGTGTATAATATAGTCTTGGTTGCATATACTTGCTTTTCATCATTTTGAATACTTCATGCCAACCCCTTCTGGTCTAAAAGGTTTCTGTTGAGAAATAAGATGGCAGTCTTATAGGAGCTCTCTTGTAGATAACTATCTTTCTTTTGTAACTTTTAAGATTCTCTTTGTCTTTAACATTTGCCATTTTATATTATGGTATGTCTTGATGTGGGCCTCTTAAGATTTGAAATTCTCTTCACTTACTGGACTTTGTTTCATTTCCTTCACCAGGTTAGGGAATTTCGGTAATTATTTCTTCAAGTAGGTTCTCAATCTCTTGCTCTCTCTCTTCTCCTTCTGATACCCTTATGATGTAAATGTTTGTTACTCTTCATGTTGTCTCAAAGGTCTCTTAATCTATCCTCATTATTTTTTTCCTTTTTGCAGCTCTGATTGTGTGTCTTTTCTACCTTATTTTCCAAATCACTAATTCAATCCTCTGATTCACCCAACCAATTTACACCTTCCAGTGACTTCTGCATTTCAAATGTTGTATTCTTCATTTCTGACTGGTCTTTTATTATAGTTTTTATGTTCTTTATCATGCAGTTGTACATCCTTATAACCATTACTTTAAACTCAATATTTGATAAATTGCTTGCCTATGTTTATTTAGCTCTTTTTTTGAATATTTCTCCAGTTTTTTCATTGGAGCCTGTTCCTATGTCTCCCAATATAGTTTCCGTTTTATTTTTTTTTCCTATGTAACAGATATATATATATCTGTTATGACTCTCAGTCTTCACAGAATGGCCTTATTGAGTAGGTGTACTGTGGTCTCCAGTGGTACCATCTCCTTAATAACTTTGGCTAGGTGTTCCAGGGATATCCCTGTGTGGGTTATATGGGCCCTCCTGTTGTTTTAGAGTCTTTATTGCTGTTGACCCAATCATGCATGGAATTGTCCCTCAGGCTGGCTGAATGTGAGGTTCAACCTCAACTGTGGCATAGGAGCTGTTGTGCAGATGCTGGCCACACAAAATACAGTTACTGACACCCCTGAGTCTGCTCAGCATTTTACACCAGGGCAAAGACAGCTGACTCCTCAGCAGGATGTCAGCTCTGCAGGGTGGGATGAGAGGGATTTAAAAAGGTAGAGCTATTGCTTTTCCCCAGGTTGGTGCCATATGGAAGGGGGTGTTCCACCCAAGAAAGACGGCATCTGTGGTAAGTGAGAATGACTCAGCACAGGGATCCTGACAGCTCTCCCCAGCTCTCTCCACAGAGCCACGAAGCCCAGACTACCCTCTCACCATTGTGGTCCACTTGGGTCTCTCCCTGTAGGAGCCCAGGAAAATGGTGGCAAACCAAATTTGTGCATTGGTGCTTTAAGAGGGCACTTGTGTCTCTAATGGACTCCTCTTTCTCCCTTGTGGACAGAAACTCCATTGCTTTTCACAGCCAGATGTTATGTAGGCACCTCTCCCTGGCTCTGGTGCTCTGGACTGGGCAGCCAAGCTTGGAGTTTAGATTGCACATACCTCAGGGGGAACCCCACAACAGCTGAGATATCCCTCCAGAACCTCAGCCACCACCCACAGGAGCCGGACCAGTCGTTTTCTCATCTCTTCCATTCCTACCAGTCTCCATGTGGCTCCTTTTGTAAATCTTTAGCTATAAGACCCCGCTTCAGCTAGCTTTCACTCATGATGATTATTCTGTAATTGTAATTCCAGTCTGGTCCTGGGAGGAAGTAAGTGTAGCTCCCACCTACTTCATCACTATCTTAAATCTTGTGCTCTCTTTCTTTTTTTCAATGCCAGTGGCCAATGCCCAGGGTGACGATTTGGCCTTTCAGGTAAGGTCACCACAACAAGTTCCACTTTTCTTTTGTCTCTGGACCATGGAACCTGCCTCATATATAGAATAGAGCTGCCAGTCCCAAGTGCTGGGCTTTGCTCATGGTAAGTGACGTATCTCTAATTATCGCATTGCCCAGACATCGTAATCTGGCCTTCCAGGTATGAAGGGCCATTAATAACCCTCTGGGGAAGGGCGGCAGCATCTCAGATGCAGTTCTGTCACATGAGTTGCTCTCTGATATGCAGTTTCCCTAATCAGCAATAACATGCCTTCTAACATGTCACAGCACTCATTGTTTCTCACCTGCTTGCAATATTTAACCAGGAAGCAAGCCCCCTTATCATTTAATAACACTCCCTGATACTGAAAGCTGAAGAAAATGGAAACACTCCAAAGGGGGTGCAGAAAGCTCGTTATGTGAGGCGGCTGTTAAGGTTGTAAAGCAAGCTCTCACACCACCGGGAGTTCAGACAGAGGAACAGATACTCCTTTAACCCTCCTGCTGCCGTTATCCTCGGGCTGAGTGGACTGTGGCAGGATAGAGCCCCAGGGAGAGGGAGGAGATGCTTCACGGAAATGAGAAGAAAAACAAAATCATGGGTTCTGTGTTCAGGCTCTGCTAAACAGGGTTTTGACTCACTGCGTTCATCTGGAAGGAAATGTAGTTTGATATGGAACACTTGGTTGGGTGTCTGTCCTGGGATTCAGGACTGATTTTGGCCAGAAGTATAAACATGAGCCTCAGCATGCATGTTTGTAAATTAGGCAGAAATTTTTTTTCTCTGTTTAGCATGAGGAAATGCTACAAGATAATACAGAGTGCTTTAAGCTTCAGGAGGAATTATTAATGAAATGCTAACAATAACAACAGAAGCATTAAAAGGACTCTTAGGAAGGGACCAGGTGGTGAGCTGAGGACTTTACAGGTACCATCATCTCATTTAATGCTCACATCAACTCATAAGAAAAATTGTTATCCTCAATTGCAACAGATGAGGAAACTGAGGCTTAAAGAAGTCACATAACTTGCCTAAAGTCACAAAGCCACTAAGTGACACTGTTAAGTAGTAGAGTCAGGATTTGAACTCAGAAAGTCGGGTTCTAGCACCTATGCTCTTGTTATAAGGTCTGCCATTAAAGCATAGGCTTTGCATTTTAAGTTGGAGACAGACAGGCAACCTGTAAAGAGGGCTCAACAGAAAGGAGCCTGAAAGAGCACAGTTTACTTAGGTAAACAATACTTCACTAAGAAAACTGGGCATCTTGTCCTCTCCTGTTCCTTCATCCTGGAGCTCAGCCCCCACTTTCCTCAAACTCCAGCAGAACAAGCACAATTGGTCTGTCTTTTCATTATACATCACAACCTGAAAATCATGAGGCTTGCTTTTACCCCTAACTTTCTCTTTAGCCAAATCTGTGACCCTAGTAGGTAAGTCTCTGGGCTTCCCAGCTTCAACTTTAAAATGACTATGTGAAGAACACATTCTCCTAAGTGCCTCCGGTACTTAACTGCTCACCCTGGGGTTCCCCCTGGCAAAAGAGGCTCTCTCTGGCTACACGGTGATGCTACCAGAGCAGTGGTCTTCAAAGTGGGGTTGGCATCCCTGGGGTGGGAGGACAAGGTTGGTTCACTGGAGCTATAGGAAAAATACTGAAACACCTAATCTTCTAAGAATTCTGATGTTTCTGTGTCTTTCTTCTTTTCTTTTCTTTTTTTTCTTTCTTTTTTTTTTTTTTTTTTTTTTTTTTTTTTGAGAGGAGGGGAGATAGGCAGACAGACTTTCACAAGTGCACCAATAGGGATCCACCTGGCAACCCTCCTCTGGGGCTGTTGCTCAAAACAAGTGAGCTATCCTCAGTGCCTGGGGCGGACGCTCAAACCAATTGAGCTGCTGGCTGTGGGAGTGGATGAAGAACAGAAGAGGGAGAGGGATGGGGAGAGAAGCATATAGTTACTTCTCTGGTGTGCCCTGACCAGGAATCAAACCTGGGACATCCATATGCCAGGTCAACGCTCTATCTACTAAGCTAACCAGCCAAGGCTTCTGTGTATTTTTTAATGCAAACAACATACTATCGCTCTTCAGAATAAATAAACATTTAGTTAGTTAAAAGTCGTGCATTGTTTATTTTTTCTCATATGTATGGACTTTCAAAACTATTTGAAGACCTTGGTAGCAGAGAATTCACCAGGGCCTTTGCCTTTTGCATTGCCCCCCCTCCCCCAACACCAGAAGTCACAACCAACTTCCCGTTTGATGAAACACCGCCAAGGCACTCAGGCAAGGACTGGAACCCAAAGCTAGTACCAAGGTATTTCATGTTGCAATTTTTCTTCCTCAAATTAAATGCCTAACAAAGTTTCTTAATTTTAAGCCACAGAGCCAAGTATAATATTATTAAAAACAAGAATATTAACAATCCCTGGCCGGTTGGCTCAGTGGTAGAGCGTCGGCCTGGCGTGCAAGGGGTCCCGGGTTCGATTCCCGGCCAGGGCACACAGGAGAAGCGCCCATCTGCTTCACCCCTTCCCCTCTCCTTCCTCTCTGTCTCTCTCTTCCCCTCCCGCAGCCAAGACTCCATTGGAGTAAAGATGGCCCGGGCGCTGGGGATGGCTCCTTGGCCTCTGCCCCAGGCGCTAGAGTAGCTCTGGTCACAACAGAGCGAGGCCCCAGAGGGGCAAAGCGTCGCCCCCTGGTGGGCGTGCCGGGTGGATCCCGGTCGGGCGCATGTGGGAGTCTGTCTGACTGTCTCTCCCTGTTTCCAGCTTCAGAAAAATACAAAAAAAAAAAAAAAAGAATATTAACATTAATATTTGTTTAAACACTTACGTGCTATAGGGGAAAAAAACCTTTCTATTACACAATCAATTTTGAAGCCCAGATTTTTAAGGAAAATCTTGTAATGGGCAGGTACAGGTATCTCCCGAAAACAAGATGTTCTCGCTCAGAAAAGTCTTCTTTCCCCCTTCTGCTTCTAGGATTACTCTAGCAATATGTTAGAATATATGAAAACATGTTGACAGTGCCCTGTTAGCTTTTCTTTACCATTTTGTCTATTTTTCTGAGTCACAAAATAGATTTAAGTTTAGTTGTGAGGTAATCCTCTCCCTTGATTTCCCCTCTAACATCAGATACAGTAATGTGGGGGGTGCATGCTACTCTGACCTCTCTAGTTTGGGAAGAATGTTGAAATATCAGAGAAGCTAGGAAGATAGGCTTGGGAAAGAAAAAAAGTGCTACAAAGGCTAGAAGATAAAACATATGAGGAGAGGTGGCGAGAGCTAAATTTATAAGTCTGGCAAAGAGGGGACTCCAGGGGACTAGATCACAGCCTCTAAGTACCTTCAAGGTGACAATGTAATTGAAGGGAAAGACTTATATTCATAGTCTCAGAAGATGATATCACTGGAAGCAATGGCCCGAAGCAATGGGAGAAAAAATGTGGGTAAAACTGTCGGGGGGGGGGGGGGGGGACGGGGGGGGGGAATTTCTTGACTGTCTGAGGAATGGAACAGGCAAAGCAATCCCCTGAGGAAGTATCTGAAGCACTTTGGTACAGACAGCCCAAAGCCCTTGAGTAAGAAACAGATTAACAACTGCGTTCTTCAATAATGTGTTACCTTTCACTCTTGTCAGAATTTGGAGCTTCCAGAAAGAGCCCTGAAAGGCAGCCCTCTAAGACAGGCTAAGTCATCAGAGATTTGTGTGAAGATTCTTACTGAGAGGATGATAAGAGTCCAAAAAACAAACAAACAAACAAAAAAAACCGCCAACATACCAATATAGTAAAATTATGAACTAAAATGTAAGGAAAAGGTGTTATTTGATGCCTAGTCTAGGCCAGGCATGGCCAACAGACAGCCCGTGGGCCGCATCTGGCCCACGTAATGAGTTTATGCAGCCTGCAATTAAATCTTTAATGTTCTCCTTTACTTTAAAATCTCAGCTACTCAGAAGTGGAAGCGTCTTTGATTATTGGAAATCGAGATATTTAAGAAGATAGTGATACGCGGAAAAGGATTCCGTGTGTGACTAATCTAGGGTTAACTTCCAATAATTGGTCGAATGGATTCACGATACTTATTTTAAAAAAAATTCCATTATAAAGATTAACAACTTTTGTACTCGTCTGTACTCAATATGAACTGTTTAATGTTTAGCAGCGATGTGAAACCCACATTCTTTCAGGTGGAGTTTGCCAGTGCGCACCCAAGGTCAAACAATTCGTTATTTTTGTGGTCAAGTGTGCTGAATCAAGTGGCATTGTAGCAGACAATAGCTGCAGTTGATAACTGAAACTGTGTCCAGGCTGTTTGTAAAACAAAATAATTGTTTTATTTGCAGTATAACCCCTTCCAGCTCATTCTATTAATTAAATATTGTTTTGATTGATTGTGATACAGTTTGGATATTTATACAGAATGTAATTATATTTTTATTAAAATATATTTTTATTAAAATAATATTGTATATTAAAATTTTTTTCACTCACTTACATTATTCATAAATAAATTACATAATAAAATTTTGTTTACTTAAATGAATCATTTTTGTATTTAACATTTTTTAATTTTAATATTTCATCCAGCCCGTGAAAGAAGTTTTCTTTCTAATCTGGCCTGGAGGCAAAAAGTATTGGCCATGCCTGGTCTAGGCAATGTCATATTTTAACATCTTATATACTTATCTTAAAGATATTAATAAAATCTTTATTTGTACATTACCATTCTGCACTCAATACAAAGGTAGAGCACCAATAAGTTAAATTATTGCATTAGTAGTATTGTTAAATGTGTTAGGCCAACTAACAAATGAAATGCGTGAAATATATGACTATGTGAGCTCCAAATACTTCTGAGTAGGCAACTATACACCCTTTGGATATTAATGAAAAAGTCAACTTCTAAGCTCCTTTAAACTACATGGTAAAAATAGCTTTGTCTATGGAAGTGTTTGAGGTCACTGTTTATGTATAATATGTGAGAGTATAAACCCAAACTATTAACATGTCTTCTGTTGTGAGGGGAGGCACAAAATCAGATGTCTGTAGGACTAGCTTGGGTGGGCAAACGTGTGAGGGAGAGTGTGGCTGGAGAGTCAAGTGCCTGGAGAGGGTATGTCCATAAAAATGACAACTTCTGACCAACTGGTCTGCAACTACCCAGTGCTATGTAGAAACTGGTCCAGTGTAGCTGAACCTTCCACTGTTTTTTAGAGAGAACCTGGAAATCTCAGTTTCTATACAAAGTACCTAAATACATTTGTATCTTGGATGAGGCCCAGGGGAAACCGGCTGAGCACGTTCTCCAAGCCCCTCACACTGACAGTGTGGAAGACAGAGGATGCTCTATCTTCCGAGATTAGGAACCAGAAATGGCATGGATGAACCAAGTGGGAGAATGGGCTTGTGCAGTATCGTTAAACAATGGGGAAAATAAGAGAAGAAAAGATTTCATTTTTTGCTCTTTTGTGAATGAATCCAGGAGGGAAAAAAGGTATTCCACTGGGGAAATTGGAATAGTTCTATTAATATATTGTATTTTAGATGCCCTCACTGAGCAGCCTTGTATATGCTTAAGAATAGATGTGAGGACCTGGTTTATGACCAGTGAGGAGGGCACAGTTGGGCTGGCCTTGTGGGCAGTCTTTATAAACAGCAGAAAGTCCCCCTGATAGAGAATCAAATCTTCAACTAGCCTAAAGACAGAAGCAAGCAGACTATGAGTGGTTATGGACATCCCCAGTGACTTAGCAGCAGTTTGCTTCCAGAAGGCATGGTGTGAAAAGCAGTGGCTGAGCTTCCGAAGTTTACAAGGTGGCTTTCGGTGGAGTTCAAGTGTACAGAGTAGTGTTGCTCTGTTTAGGCTTTGTTGACACACATACACATTTTTCCTGCTGTGTGAAACGAACTGTTGTCTGTCGATCCTGTGATCTTGTCATCCACAGTACAGAAATGTCACAGTGCTCTGACCAGCTCACGTCAGGTATAACAAGTACTCAGAATCTGGCATGAAGTCTCACTGTTTTGCAATATTGATTGTTACCAATCTGCATGCCTCCAAGAGAAGTTGGGTGTAATTGTTAGGGTTGGGGTTCATATACTAGAAGCCTCCTCTGGTAATGTACTGTTCATATCAAACACTCACTTTTAACAAAGAAGCAATTTGTAGAATCTTCCTATTGAGTCATCTATGTTCTCACATTGAATATGTAAAGTGAAGGGTTTTGTTCTCTTTATCAAAAATTAATAGTAATTTATAAGGAGAGAGCTAGTGCCAAAAATAGGATCTGTTATGATATGGTGAATATGGAATTTTGGATGAAACACATTTAACTGCTCTTTGGAGAATCATTGTAAGTAAAATAATATTCTATTCTTTTTCTATCTTTTTTTTTATTATTAAGTGAGAGGCAGGGAGGCAGAGAAACAGACTCTCCCATGTACCTTGACCAGAATCCACCCAGCAAGCCCCCTACAAGGGTCTACCAATGAGCCAACTGGTCAGGGCCAATAATGTTCTTTGAATCTCTATAAAGATCTTGCTCAAATGAAGGATCGAGATTTGGAGGAACAGAAAAGACTTCTGTGGTTTTCCCCAGAGCTGACTTACTAGGTCTGCGTTTCAATCCAGTATTTGCATGTGTTTAAGGCATGAACACAGCTTGAAGGGGGAAGCACACACTCCATTTTGCAATGTTTTGGTGGCATCAACGTGAAACATGTGGTTCCATTCTGTCTCCCCTAGCACTCAGTTAAGTGAAGGGGAAAACCAAATTTGCACTGATTCTATCATCACAGGGGGTGATCTTGTAAATAATTGGGATTGGGAAAGGGAAGGGCTAGGTCAATACGCAGACATGACAGTCTAGGTAGGCTTGAACACTATACTGAAAATAATGCGTCTGTCTCCCAGGGAGGGTGCGTTTTCATGCAGTCCATTTTGTTTATTTATTCCCCCCCCCCTGCCATTAGTGTTATATGAATGCCTCTAGCAATTTGCTTTCTGTGAAATATAGATAGATGTTCTGAAGGAATGTTGCCGAATTACAAAATGAAATGACAGGAATGGCCACAGTCATTTAAAAAAATTTTTTTTAAAGAGAAACAGAAATTGAGGATGAAGATACAATTATTTTGTTTTCCTTTGGTACTGAAAATAAACTAGAGTGGTTGATAGGGTGGTTGCAGTAGGAACCCCTTCCCCCCCCCAACTAGTGAGAAGATCCTTTGTTCTTTTTTGATTAAAAGGGTAAGAGTGTTTCATATGGAGATTTGGGAAATCCATAAAGACACAAAGATGGAAATGATATTTTGGTGGGGGTATTCTCACCAATTTGTTAATAAGTTAATGAACTAAATATGCATGATGTCATGTTTTCACAAGGTTCTATAGAACTTGAGGACAGGCTGCCTGTGTGCACTGAGCATTTCCCTACTAGAGCAGAGCCTCCACAAGACAAGTGGCTTGTCTCTCTCATTCACCATGTATCCCCAGAACCTAGAACTTCCCTGACACATAGTAGCAATCAATCAAAAAATAATAAACAAATTGTTTTTCACTGCAGTAGGTTACTACTAATCTTTGCTTGCCTGGACAATTTTATTTTTAATTATTTTTTATTTTTTATTTTTTGTGGCAGAGACAGAGAGAGTCAGAGAGAGGGACAGGATAGGGACAGACAGGAAGGGAGAGAGATGAGAAACATCAATTCTTTGTTGCGGTTCCTTAGTTGTTCATTGATTAATTTTTCATATGTGCCTTGACCAGGGGGCTACAGCAGACCGAGTGACCCCTTGCTTGAGCCAGCAACCTTGGGCTCAAGCTGGTGAGCCTTGCTCAAACCAGATGAGCCCGCACTCAAGCTGGCGACCTCGGGTTCTCGAACATCCCAGTCCGAGGCTCTATCCATCGCCCCACCGCCTGGTCAGGCTGCCTGGACAATTTTAACTTGGAAATTCCTCACCTGTCTCTCATCTAAAGTTGTTTCTCATGTTAAACATTTTTTTATTTTCTTTTGCTATATGCCCCTGTATATATTCCCAACAAAACCTCGGGGATATTTATGTCTTTTTTCTAAAAGGTAGCTGTGCTTTTCGGACAGTCGAAGACACATACCCATCATGCATTGTGTTCTAGAAAATATTGCAGACCAAATCATTTTCCTCTTTTCACTCTTCAGTACTGAATTTAAGCTTTCCTGTTTAGCCATGCAACAAAATCAGCTCCAGTGTTGCTGATCTAAGTGGCGAACATGAAAGCTTGCTAACCTTAGAAATTAGACATCAAGTCAGGGGAAAACTGAATTGAATCTGCTCCCACTTCAGGAAATGTGATTTCCACTGTTAAGGTCTAGCTTTCAAGTTTTTACTATACTCTGCCAGTAGACATTAGAAGCTAACATACCAGTGAGTGACAGCCCGGGGCTGTTGCGAAGACATTAATTTTTGGTTTTAAATTAGAAATACAAAAAATTAAATACAGACTGCAGAGAGACTAAGTGTGTTTCTGTATTATTTAAGATGATTTGGAGTTTTCAAATAAAAATATTTAAAGACTTCTGAGGCATTTATCACACACGGGAATATAAGAATGAATTGATCCATAATCTCTGCTCAGATATACTAATTTTGAAAAAATGTTTGTTAAAATTTGGGAACAAAAGTTATTTCTGAACTTCTTGGTCTATCAGACTACATTCAAAGCCTCAGCTTAGCCCTGGCCAAGTAGCTCAGTTGGTTGGAGTGTTGTCAAGATGGGTCTCGGTTACAGCTTCAATCCCTGGTCAGGGCACATAGAAGAATCTACCAAAGGCCCTGGCCAGGTGGCTCAGTGCATAAAGTGTTGGTCTGGTATGCCACAGGTTATTGGGTTCAACCCTGAGACAGGGAATATATAAGAAGTAATCAATGAGTACACAACTAAATGGAATAACTGATTGAAACAATGAGTTGTTGCTTCCCTTTCTCTCTCTCTCTCTCAAATCAATAAATAAGAAAAAAAATTCAAAACCTCAGCTTAGTTTCCAAGCCCATTTTGCACAGGGGTGTTTGTGAAAGAAATTTGGGCATAATTGGGTGTCTTAATGTTACTGAGACAAAAAAAAAATACTGGGAAGCAATAAAGCATAATGAAAATGAAAAACTGAATTCAAAAAGAAAGTGATTTAGCTCTACTTACGTATTCGACTTTAGCCAAAATTCTGTGCTCCATCTCCTTATCTCTGCTAACCATTTTTAACCGTGTGAATTTAAAACATATCACAGGTCCTGATAAAATCACTGCATCTGAGCTCAATAGTAAATAGGTAATTGTTGAAAGCAGTATATTTGACATAAGAATCAAACCTACCAATATTTTAGTCCTCCTTCCTTCCCTTAATCCTGTGAACAAATGATTTAATAGTCTGAGCCTTAGTTTCTTAATCTCTGAAGTAGAGGTAATTCCACTAATTTGACACTGTCCTGAGGTCTAAATAAATTGTTACATATGAAGTGGCTAAGATACTGCCTGGACAATGAATAAAACAGCAAATACAGAAGAGATTACTAAAACAAGTATGTCATCAGGAAAGAATATGAGTTTCTTGCCATGAAAAGTCAATCAGTGGAGTTCATTTCCAAAAGAATTTACTAACCTAAGTACTGCAGTTTGCATTTAAGAAAGAGCTGGATAATTTTACAACTATTAGTAACATTTGTAACTATCCAAGCTAAGATAATGGTAAGACTAATCAGATTCCATGCCTCATCGCACATGGTGATCATTGAGACCAGAGGATTTGTTCTTCCGGGAACTGTAGTATGACCTTAAAAACAAGCTGCCTCCCACTAAATGACACTCCAAGGAGTAAAATGCAAGGTCTGAAGACACACGCCAGATACAAACATCATCTGAGGACCACAGCATTTCATGGGATCTGGCAACAGGGCTATCTACATTTTGGCTCTGATGTGCCATTTGCCTGGTTGCTAACCCTTCTGTTAAAAACTAAAACCATTTTGGCATCTCTTAGGTTCTCATTTCTAGATCTCCAACCACAATCTCTTAGGCACAAAGAGCTTTGCTGGGTGGTAGGCATACCAATGTTATTATGAAAGCACTTTTCTTAACTCTATAGATTTTTCAATAGTAACAAGGCACATTCACATGCATTCTTTCATCTTGCCTTCCCCATAAGACTCTGAGATTGGCAGAATAGTATCTACATCTCTACCGTTTATATAAGATAACTGCTAGTTGGTGGCAGAGCTAGGACTCGACCCTGTGTCTTCTGGCTCTGAGTTAGTTATGCCCATGACGACTACGAAGGGAAGAAATGAAAAAATGACTAATGAGAAGACTGGAATGGCAAAAATTATATGCCTTAATAAATGCCAATAAAGACAAAAAAGACATCCCCACAAACTCACTTCAAATGAAAGAGGTGTAACTAAAAGATATGAAAACAAAAACAAAAAACTCCGGAATGAACTACTTGTACCTGAAAGGTATCTTAATCCTTTTGATTCTGTAAAACTTCACTACTTAGGTTTCCTTGACCCTCTAGCATTTTCTTTTGAAGTTCCTTCATATATATATTTCCTAAACTTCTACTGATTTATCTCCCTGGAGATTTTTAGCAATTCTCAGAGGTTTTACTGTTATTACCAGGCTGAAAAATACCAAGTCCCTACTTCTAACCTGTATCTCTCATCTGAGTTCATCACACATTTTCAACTGGAAATCCCTACAGATTGACTCTGAGATGTCTTACATTTTGCATCACCAAAGTCAAATTCTGACGTTATCCTAAAATATGTTTTTTAAAAGAATAAACTAGAAGATGTTCCTGTTTTAGTGTTGTTGTTAATGAAATCACAACTTTCCTATTCTACACATTCCTTACTTCTCTCTGTATCCTTCCCACTAGCTGGCAACCAACACCTGTTGAATCTGTCTCCGAAATGTCCTTTTGTTTCATCCTCATTACCTTCCTATTATCACCTTCATTGAATAAGTCCTCAAAAATGTGTTGTTGTTTTTTCCTGGATCACTTAAACCATAACCTGCAATCTATTTTCCTTGAACCCAGTGAAAAGCATTTTTTCAAGAAGGCCAAAATAATCTTCCTAAAAACTAAGCTTTGGGCATTTCATCTTCCGCACAACAACTTCCAATGTCTTATGGCTTTTAGAAGTAATCTATCAGTATGGCATCCAAGTCATCCTTTCCACAGGCCTAAAGTGCTTAGAAAGGAACAAATTAGCAAACCTAATATCATAACTGTCATTAGCCTTCCTATCTACTGTGAACCAGAGACTCATTAAGCATTTTCACATGTATTATTCTTCATTCAGACTTGCAAGGTGGCATTATTATCACTTTGTCAATTCACAGAGCTGTCAAACAATGCATCCAGGTCAGAGCTGGTTGGAGGCAGGGTAGATCTTGAATCACCAACCACTTGCTTCTAAAACAGATGCTCTTTCTGCTATTCCATACTGCTTGCTTTTGCTGCCAAACAGTGTATTCTATTCAAACTGAACACCTCACTCAATGGAGAATCCAGCCTGTAGTTCCTTCCTTTGAGGTTATCCTCCTGCTGGTATCTTCATCTGACATGTTCTTTCTTCAGTTTCCACTAGTCAGAATCTGACCAGCCCTGTCTTGGAACATTGCTTTAATCTGTCCCAACAATAATAGTCCCATCTTCCTTGGTATATAGCTGATGACACCTGAAAACCAAGTTATATGTACAATTTTTATTTCTTTCCTTTTTGTGAAGCTTCTTTACATCTCCAACAACACCAAATAGATTGTTGCTCTGTAAATATGTGTTGAGTTAAAGTGATCACCACTACATGTTCTACTCTGATATCTTCACTAGAAGTATGATAG
Organism: Saccopteryx bilineata; assembly: GCF_036850765.1. NCBI lineage: Eukaryota > Metazoa > Chordata > Mammalia > Chiroptera > Emballonuridae > Saccopteryx > Saccopteryx bilineata. Next base: position 22,579,940 of record NC_089493.1, read on the forward strand.
TAATTAGAGAGCCATGATGAGATTTGAAGACCTGCTCAGCTGTTTATTAGCAGTGCTATCTTGGGGAAATGCTTCAGCTTCATTAGGGATTAGTTGCCTCACTTACCAAGCAAGGATATTAAGAGTGACTACTACTCCAGTGAGTGGTTGTGAGCTTATAAAAAGGTAATGTAAACAAAGTTTATGGACAGTGTCTCGTACCTGGTATTCTGTCAATCAGTATTCATGTTTAAGTGATAGGAATAGCAGTAATGATCTCTAATGATATGAGCCTAAATCACTGCAGAAAATAATCACATATGACATTCTATGTCATTAACTTACCTGCCATTTTGTTGAACATGAAGTAGAAAAATAAACTGAATTAACGAAAGTTCACTAAGGAGTCAAGAATAGAACATGAGGCTTTATGGCCAATCATCACCTGTTATCCTGAGTATAAAATGACTTCAGGATTAAAGTTAGCTTGGTCAATCAAACAGGGCTTATCTAAATGTCTTTAAGTGATTCTAGGCGCTAAAGGTGTCATCTCAGACTGGGAAATGACAAGTCAGGCTGTCAGTATTATCTTTGAAGCTAATACAGTGATACAGTTTCCTCTGCCATCTATCAAAGAAACACTAACAAGATGAAACAGCAGCAGTGACAGCATCAGGACCCAAGCATCTGATGCTATGGGGTGGGTGGCTAATGAATTCCCCCATCAATACAGCAAGCTTCCATGACTTCTGAATGCAGCCAGGGATTGAAAATCCATCATCTATAGCTTCAGGGAGTCAATGAGTTATTTCTTGCCTTGTTGCACTGAACAATATCCCAGGAGTAATGACTAGTAACAGTGTAAGCGGTGGGTCAATGAGATAATTCATCCAACCGACAGTGCTAAGATAGGCTTGCCATTAAGTCACATGAGCCAAACCAATCGCTTGATAGTGCTGGGGGAGTTTGCCTTGATTGCAGCACTTTGGATTCAGATGTTTAAAAGCCTCTGCTACTTTAAACTACTGGATCGCTGCCATTATCTAAGATACCACGAGACTGGCTTTACATTGGTAGCATCCTGACTGCTCCCAGAAATTTATATTACTTAAGTTAAAATCTCAGAGGTCTGATTAAAATGTATTCATTATTTAGAAAAAATAATAAATATATATTATATATATATTTTTTAACTTATATATAATATATAAATAATATATATAAATATATAAATATATATAAATTATATATATAAATTATATTATATGTATATATTTTAACTTTTAAAAAAATGTTAAATGAAGTAAAAGTACCAATAATATTAAAGCTATCCATGATTGAAAGCCAGGAGTTTGCAAGCGTTTTACATACATCATCTCATAATGTGTAAAAAGAAATCTAATTTCTCACATTCTTATCACTGTGGTCTCTCCAGTCTCTTAGCTCTCGGTAAGCCAGGGTTGAACACAGTATCCCAAAAAATGTAGCACTTTGCCTGGCACATTAAAAAAAACCACTCAATTTACATACACTTAATAACGCTTATAAGCTAAATTCTCTTAATCCTATTTTTTCCACATTCATACTATGTATACAGTAAGGACTCTCAAACATGACTATCATCAGTTTATACTGAAAGAGTCACTGGTGTAAGTGACAAATGAGAAAGATACGGCCATCCATCCTCTGCTTCTCACAACTGTCTACCAGCCATAAAATATTTTCTACACATTTTGTCAACTCAGTTTTTATGATGGCATTATTGTATATTTCATCCACATGCTAAATTCATTTTTCTTTCTGATTTTGAGAAATTAAAATCTATGAAATGCTTTTATTTGTATTTTATATGTGCTTTTAAACTTCCAGTTGACTTGGTGGTAACAGCTACTCATCTCCACTAAACCTCGCTGTATGGGCTTTACAACTTAGGTCTAGCAATGACTCTTTGGGCTCTAATAATCCCCAAGTATAGGGCCAAGCCTTTTATGTCTTTATCAGGGCCCTATGGCAGGGCTTCAACCACTTTCATACCAAGCCTGCCTAGAGAGGTTCTGTTCTCCTGAAGCAACTACTCCTCATTGCTGTTTTATTCTTTCCTTTTTTCTCCTTCTCTTCCCATTTTCTCCTTCCTCCTCCTCCTCCTCCTCCTCTTCCTCCTCCTCCTCCTCCTCTTCCTCCTCCTCTCCTTCCGCTTCTTCTTTTAAAAAGATGGGACGGTTATATTTTCCATGGTTCATACCATTGAAGAAAAAAAAACTTCAGGGCAAGCTGGATTACTCTTTCACTGTTGAGTAGAGAGCCCTTTGGAACATTACAACAAAGGGCAATAGAGACACAAGGCATTGCCTTGTGACACTGCATAAGGATACAGTGTCCTACAATGAGACACCAGGAAGCTGCAGAAGTCCACTTACCTTGCTGGCCTAACCGGGCCTTTCACAGACAGAGCTGGTTCTTCACTATATGCTAAGAGGACAGTCTAAAAGTCTCATTGGTGGATCTGATTAATTCAGAAAAAAATTGCTTTTGATCAGATAAAATAGGAATTTGTTTGCAGAAACAGTCCTAACACACTTTTTAAATATACTTGCAATGAGATTCTACTTTCAATTTTGAAACCTATTCTTCCTTTCACTGATTTCTTTCTCTGATATAGTCATCACCTTCCAGAAAGTTCATCAAGTAAACCACCTCTCTGCATATGTGCCGTCCCTGGCTCATAACAAGCAACTTCTAAATACTTTATTTCATGTGAACATCCAGAAACTCTGTAACACAAGGTTTTATGTGTGTGCCCCTTTAAAAGAGGAGGGCTGTCTCACTCCAAGCCAAAGAGCTAACCGGATGCAGAGAGAAATGAGACTCCAATTCAAATCTTTCCATTTCAGATTTAGCACACTTTTCCACTGTAGCACGCTGCCCTCTCACAACCAAGTATGCAATCAAAGGAACCAGACTGAAATAGAAGTAGCTTGGTAATAATAGAGATCGGAGAAAACGCACCATGCCGGCCCCATGCCAGGGGCTGCCTCAGGTCCGCTTTCCACAGGCAGTCGCTTCATCAAACCCCCACTCCCACGGCCTTCTCCCAGCTCCTCCTCCACCTGCGGGGTGGGGGTGGGGGCGGAGGACTGAGCTGGGAGCCGCAGACCGGATCCCCAGCAGGCCCTCTGCACAGAAGTGCCTTGTAATCTGGAAAAGCTCTTAAACCCGGAACACCCAAAGAGGCCATCCTCTCGGAGAACAAACAGCACTGAAAGGAAGACAGAGGCGACCTGCGGTGCGCGGCGTGCGGTGGGAGACAAGTTGCGTCTGTGGGCACGTCTGTGGTCTTTTTGTCCTTTCCCCTCTGGACTTGCTTTAGCAGTCTCGGAAACACCAACATTCTTCTGGACTCCTCCACTCATTCCCCCAAACCCAGTCCCTAAAGTAAACCCCGTCCTGCTTCTGGCCAAATCCAGAGAGGAAGCTAAACTCACAGCCACCTCACCTCACTGAAGACGAACCCGGCGGATGGTGAGGGCTCACTCTATGTACTCCACACAGAGACGGCCCCATGAAGCTTCCAGGCCAGCGATTTGTAGATGCAACAGATGTGACAAACACCATTTACCCTTTTCAGTTCTGCTCCCCCTTATTATCCAGGAGTCTCTTTAAATACCATAAACTATGGGACAACAATAATATGCAAACCAAACTTAACAAATACTCTATTTCCCTGCATACAACGCTGCAAGTACTCTCAGCGTTTTGGGGGAGAAGACACATTACCCAACTGAAAAGGTGCTCAGGCTGAACAGCAGTCCTCTGTGCTCTCCTCCCTTGTTTTACGTGAGCATTTACATTGCAAGTCTGAAGGGAAACCACTGGGGAAGGTTACAGAGTCTGATCAAACCAAACAGATGCCCTGACACATAAATTTTCACTGTTCCTGAAAGGCTCATAATTAAAAAATGAATCCAAGAGGATTTACTGTAAATTACAGACAAGGAGAAAGAAATTAATAGCCTGCTTTTTTCTTTTCCCACACTCTGCAGTAACGACATAAAGAAAAGCAAATGGCCTGACCAGGAGGTGGTGCGGTAGATAGAGCGCTGGACTGAGACTTGGAGGACCCAGGTTCAAAACCCTGAGGTTGCTGGTTTGAGTGTGGGCTCATCAGCTTGAGCACGGGGTTGCTAGCTTGAGCGTAGAATCAGAGACATAACCCCATGGTCTCTGGCTTGAGCCCAAAGCTCACCAGCTTGAGACCAAGGTCACTGGCTTGAGCAAGGGGTCACTCAGTCTGCTGTAGCCTCCTGGTCAAGGCACATATGAGAAAGCAGTCAATGAACAACTAAAGAGACTAAGGAGCTGCAACAAAGAATTGATGCTTCTCATCTCTTTCTCTTCCTGTCTGTCAGTCCCTCTCTGTCCCTCTCTCTGGCTCTCTCTCTGTCTCTGTCAAAAAAAAAAAAAAAAAGTGAACGGTTGCCCAGTTCTCCGTGACCTTCTATTCTGTAAGTGGTGAAAGGAGGTTGTCAGAGTTTCATGTCAGCAGTCGCAGGCACTCCATGGCGATCCCTTCTCTGGTCCCAGTCAGCTGTTTCCCTACTGCATAAATGAAGGTGAGTATAACATGACACAGCTCCACAGAGCCGAGGTGGGAGTCAACAGGCAGATGTCATGTGCAAGCAATGGCAGCTGCTCTACAAGTGTTCACTAGGTTAATTTTTCAACGATAGATTTCAGTGGAGGAAATTTACCCTTGAAGCGCTTCTTCCTGCTTTAAGGTACCCTCCCCTCAGAGAATTTCACTTCCTGCACACAGAATTCAACAAACACTTTTTCGCCTTTGTCAAACACCTTGATCTGTGAGTTCATTAACATTAACTCACTGACACAGAAAACCGTGCAGCCAGGAAGTATGAACCAAAAGTGAAGACATGCGGAAATGTGGACTGCTTTGAAGCAAACAATCCTAGATTAGTTGATCTCTTGGCCTTTTCTGCTCTTTCTCAGTGATCTAATAATCTTAGTCTTGTTCAAAACTTACTATGAAAGCCTATTTGAACACCATTAGGCCCAGCAGAAAGAGCTTCTGCTTCTTTGGCCAGAACAACAGGCAGTCTTAGCAAACGGAAACCGGAAAAACCGTGCCTAAGCACCTACCCAACTTTGCCTTCCTGCCCCTCCTGCTTTTGCAATAATTCTTTACCTTCGGGCACCAGGGCCTTCCTTCTGCCCGAGATATCTCCCCCTATTTGCGCTATATCTCCCCCTATGTTGTATGTCCCCACATTAGCCATGCTCATTTCTCCTCCTTTTTCCGCCTCTCAAACAAAATGCAAATTCTCCTTCAGCTGCAGGCCTTAGCCTTGTGTGAGAAGGATCACAGAATAAGACTTGAACCAGGCAGCAGATGATTCAAGGGCCTCCAGTGGAATCTGAGTTCAACAAGATATCTATTTTCTTAAAGAGGTTTCAGTGTGTGGGGAGGAAGTTCAAGTCTGCAAGGGAGGTGAGCGCGGAGCCTGAAGTGACTGTAATGACAGGTGCAGTGGACGTCCATCCGTAGCACCCCGTTCCTGCAGAGGTGGCGGGTGCGGCTGGTGGCAGCCAGAACGCCCGCCTGCTGGACCTGCCTGCTGCCCTCACAAACCTTTCCCAAGTGATGCTGGACATGAGAGGCGCTGAGAACCTGCAGGCCAGGTGAAGAGTGTGTGCCCTTCCTGCTCGGGAGGGGGAGGGGCTCCCTGACAGGCCGGCAGGTCTCTTCAGGACTGGGCTCAGCTCAGGGTCAGGTTCCCTGGTGTCCTCGGAACAGCGTTTTCTCTTCCTTCCAATGAGCTAACTCGGGGGTAACTAGGGCTTATTTCCATGGCACTGTTACTACTGCCACTCAGAACACTTCCGAAATTTCTAGAAATCGCCTGCAGCACCAGTGTGTAAAACAGAACCTCGGCTTTCCCCTCCCCCTCTCGCCTCTCTCTCTCTTTCTCTCTGTCACACACACACACACACACACACACACACACACGTACACACACACACACACACGTACACACACAAGCTTGCTAATTTCAGAGTTTATACTTTGTTTTTGGCAATTTACTAGCTTGACAGCCAATCAGAACTTGCACAAAGTGCTCTCGTTCATTTCCATAGCTAAGCCCCGTGGGGAAGAAGGCGGCTTTGGGCCCCTGTGGCCCCTGGCGGGAGCACATCTGTGGAGAGTCTGTCCTCTTTCCCCAGGCCCGCACTTCTTTCCTTTCTCATCTGTCCCTGGATTGACCCTGCTCCCATCTTCTCCCCATGTCTGTGATCATTTTGTCTTTTTTTCCCCCTCCCTGGCTGGTTTCTCTCCTAAGCGAACTGCAAGGGAAGGATGAAATCTTTTGCCTCCAGCCCAGCCCTTTCTGCTTTCATTAACGGCCTTTACATTCCTTCCTTTGGAGTAATTTTCTTGAATGCAAGAAGACAAACTGCGTTCAATAAACACATGCACGTTTTACAGACTGTAAAAGTCATATAAAAGTAACTTAGTCTGTATTCGCAGCTTCATTCTCCTGATGCATCTTATATAAATGTCCGAAGTGAGAGTTTGGTTTTGTATTCAAGCCTTTTGATCACCCACGTGGATGCCTTTATTCTGGAGGGTGGCAAGGAACTTTCCCTTTGATCCGCCCACTGTGGATCCAGTTTTTACCACATATTCCTTACATCTTTATCAAGAAGTTGGCCACCTAAGACAGAGGTCACCAAAGGAGAGCCTGCAGCCTGTTTTTTTATTTGTTTGTTTGTTTGTTTTTTGTATTTTTCTGAAACAAAAAGTGGGGAGGCAGAGAGACAGACTCCTGCATGTGCCCAACCGGGATCCACCTGGCATGCCCGCCAGGGGATAATGCTCTGCCCATCTGGGGTGTTGCTCTGTTACAACAGAAGCCATTCTAGCTCCAGAGGCAGAGGCCATGGAGACATCCTCAGCACCTGGGCCAACTTTGCTCCAATGGAGCCTTGGCTGCGGGAAGGGAAGAGAGAGACAGAGAGAAATGTAGAGGGGGAGGGGTGGAGAAGCAGATGGACGCTTCTCCTGTGTGCCCTGGTCGGCAATCGAACCCAGGACTTCCACATGCCAGGCCGACACTCTACCACTGAGCTAGCTGGCCAGGGCCTTGCAGCCTGTTTTTATAAATAAAATTTTATTGGAATACAGTCACACACTTTTTTTTTTTTTTATCTCTGGTAAACACTAGAGACAACCAACTAGGGGTTAAAAAGTGGTTTAAAATTAGTAGACCCATGAAGTGGCCCCATGCTTGAGAAGGCACCAACATTTCATGTTCATTCTGGAGCAATGTGGTTTCTCCACCTCATAGGGTCTCTAAAAAATATCAGATGATATCCTTTTCCATCTCAACCTCTAGGATAGACAATCTGTTCAGATTTTCTAGAATGTTTAAGCAATAGCAGCCATCCCTGGAACCGGTCCCCAAGGGGGTACTATACATTCTGTGGTAAGATTTCTTGTATTTTCCCTCTTAAAATGTGAAAATGGAATATAGGTTCCTCCTGGAAGTTCATAGGATCCTTACACCCATTTTACAAAAACAGCAGCAATTTCAAGAAAACTGTCAGAAAATGAGAAATCATGTCTCTTAAAAGCAAAGATGCTCTGCCAGACACAACCGGGAGAAACCGACACACAGGTGGCACACTCTCTCTGTCTCAAAGAAGATGCTCGTGGCCACGCCAGATCATATTTTTCTTGATAAGTCCCACTGAGCAAGAAAGAAAGATAAATCACCGTGAAAACACACGTGAGCTGGTAGTAATTGCCTAGTTATAGCTGTCCTGAAATAGTCATTAAGTTATATGCAGCATAAATCTCACCAAGTTTTGTAAATTATGGTGGTTCGTACCGGCCAAGTAAAGATAAACCATTCTAAGTATGGCGGCCTTCCTCTGTTCTCCTTGGCATGGCTTCCTAAAGAATGCTTAAGCTCAGGCCATGGGAGCAAATGTTTTCTGAAACATCTAAGAAAGCATGAAAGGTTCGCATGAAAGGCGCCTTTTCCTTACTTTGAAGGTGAAGGTGATCATTTCTAACCGGCCCTTCCCTGGACTACTAAGTAGAGTCTTGCCAGGTTCTGGCTCATGTTGGGACCCAGACTGGCTTCTGACTCAAGCTTTATCCTGCAAGCTGTGCCTGTGACCAAGGCATGTTGTAATACTGCCCCGAGGGTTGAGCATACTTGTGGTGTCAGCCGAGCAGTCACCTCCACTCAAGAGACCAGCAATAAAATCCCATCCTCTGAATCCCTGGTCGTAAAGCTCAGATGCAAAGATCCCCAGTAAATGTTTCTTTTCCTCCTTTTTGCAGGTTGCCGGTAATCCCCAGTTGATCTTTCCTCTTAACAGCTTTTCCCCTCTGCTATTTAAACCGAATTCTTATTGCTCCAAATTAAATCCATTCTTTCTAGCCTTGTCACTGCTAACTAATGAGAACAATTCCTCTCTCCGCTCTTGGTGGCTGCACTCTGGGTACTTATGGATGAGAATCAGCTCCTCCTTTAGCCTACTTTCTTAACTGCAGACTGCACAGGTGATAAAATGGGTTAATTGTTGCTATAAAAATATTTTCTATCCTCATAATGAAGTAATTTTTTCCCCCTCCAAATCATTTTAATTTCTTAGAATTGCACTGTGTTCTTAATGATCTGCAATGACTGGGGGTGCAGTCTCCTTGGGCTGATGTGCACAAGCAAAATGTGAAATATGCAATACACATGGATATACCAACTCTTGGCCATCATGCTCTTTTCTTTCTGCCTCTCCTGCCCTGGCCTCAGTTTTTTCACATGCTTCTTACATCTCTATGAGGAAGTTCACAGCCCAGAACAGGGCCACCAGGTACAGCCAGCAGCCTATTTTAATAGATGCATTTTTATTGGAACGCAGTCACATAGACTTAAAAAAAAAAACAGATTACCTACAGCGGCTTTCCCATGATCACTGACAAGTTAAGACTGTGTGACCCTCAAAGACCAAACTATTTACTTCCAAGCCCTTTAAAAAAATGCTTTGCTGACCCCCAGCCTAGGAGATCATTAACATTCACATGGCTTTGCTACTTAACATCAGGTTAAGATGAACCACACCAAGTAAATCTCTTATTTACACCTTAGCAATCTGTTAAGAGTTTCTGGAAGGCCAAACCACACAGTCAGAGAGGGAGTCTGAATGGAAAGAGTTTTAATATTTTATCCCTGGGGCACTCTAGGGGCATCATGGTATACATTTGAAGGGGAGAATGAGGCTTAACACACAGAACACCCATTAAATATACTGCCAACACAGGCAGACAGGTTTTATAAGCATGCGTCCCTTTGTCATGTCTATCTAGAATGTTCTGCTGCATGTATCTGGTTCGCAAACTCAGCCTAGCAGGAAAACAAGAGAATCCAGACAGAGGCCTGGTACTCACTATGTGAAGCTGGAGGAAGTCACCGAGCCCCGGGGCGCTGTCAATGCGAACCAAGATGCCATCCTTCACAGTGGTGCTGAAGCCCACAGCGAGGCGGTCCGAGCGCGTGCTGGGCCTGTCATTGGCCGGCCAGGTGTAGAGGATGAGACCTCCACTCTTCCCAAAGATGTACGTAGCACCAGCTGCAAAAGTAAGGAGAGAGAGAGCCATCAGGACACCAAATCCTATGTCCCCAGTTGTAGGTACATTGTTGGGTCTGCAGACAGCTGTGTGGAAGAAACGGCCCCCACATGCCAGTGTTTTGGTTACGGAGAGCGATGACATCCAAAGCCTCTAAAGGTGGCTGTCACCCCAAATTAAAGATGTGGGCAAAACAAATTAATAACAAAGCAGATGTTAGCAAGAGACATTCCGAACATTGTCAGTTCCTGCTGCCTCAATGGCAGAGGGCAAGTGCCATGCTGTGTCTGAGAGCTTTGGTAACTGTGACAAATAACTTCCATCTTCCTTGAGAACAGTATTCATTTTTCCATCTCTGCCCAGACAGACGTCAGATAGAAAATGAGTTCCCACATCTCTTAGCTAGCAGCATACTCTGTGGAGCCAGGAGCAGATCGAGACACCTCACTGCACTGAAGGTAGCATGGAGGGTCCAAAGCCATCATTCCTTTTGTGCCTGGACCTCTACCACCCCCACAGAAAAGAGAGCTGGCGCCTCAGAAAACCAGCGGATGTGATAAGACACATTTGCCTATTTCATCCTTATGTTGCTATAAAAAAAGATGATAAAAATTAATTCCAGAGGCCTTTGAAAAAATACGGTATTGCATAACACTTTTCATCTCCTTGCCAAAGTAAATTTAAAAAAAAAAGAATTATAGAATCATAGAGGAGAGGGGAAAACAAATCTCAGTATAGGAACAAGCAGTGTCAATTTTTGACTGGTGGGTTTATCAGTGTTTTTGCTATAATTATTATTTATTTTACTATTATTAGTTACAAACCTGGGGGTAGTAGGAAAATATTAATTTAAAAATACTTAGTAAACAAACAGTGAGTAAACTAAAGAAAACATTTGCATCTCATAAAATTGGAAACATCTGTTTTATAAAACACAGTTGCAGTTTCTATGGTTGCATGTATATTGCCCACAGTGAGGACTTCCATATGATACCTATCTCCAAGTTCAAAGGGCATTTGGCACCAGATTGTCTTGTATGTTTCCCACTCAACATGGTCCAATCTCCGAAACACTTTTAAAGCAACATTAGAAAGCATTCAGACATCTTTAGCACTGGTTCACATTTAGTTTACAGAGAGTATTAGGTTGAATTATGTTGTTTGAAAAAGAAATGAGTTATTCAGCTTGTTTAGAAATAATAAAGTAAATGGCTATGAGGCTAGAAATAGGAGAATATGTCATATGTCATCAGTTTTAAAGCACTAAGCCACATTATATTCTGAGGCATATACCATCTAATTTGTCCTTTTTGAAAGTTCACTATTCTAGCTGCTCCAATATGCTCAGCTTGTATATTATACGTAACATAATCCTGTTTTCCTTTTACAAATTTCTCAATCCTTAGCAGACCGTGTCTGAAAAGCCCTCCAGTCATGTGGAGAATTTGGAATTGTGGTATAGAAATTTATGGTTAATTCTATATGCAAAAGAGTGTTTGCTCCTCACCATCCACACACTCAAAGGTTCTTAAAATTAGAAATGTGGACATAATGATTTACCCTTGATGTCCCTCCATCTGCAAGGAACTTAAATAATCTTCTTTCTGTGGATGATTACCAATGTCATCCCCGCCCCCTTTACTCTTTATTTGGAAAACTGAAGGTTAGCCAGCGATTAATGTATAAAATCATCAAAAATGCAAATCAGCCAGAAATTTTATATGACAAATTATGAAATTGTACCTTGTTCTATCCCAAATATGTAGTGGATTCTGCTACATAGATAGATCCACATTCTATCAGAAAATAATTCCATCATTAAGGAAAGAACAAGGGGAAAGTTGACAACAGTGGCAGATTTACAGGGTGCTTTACAGTTTGCAAAACCTTTTTAAATTCATTAGCTGGATCTTCCCAGCTGTTTTATGGGCTATCTCATTAACACTGTTTGGAAACACGGACCCAAATATCTCAGTTAGTTAATTGGCACTGTCTTAAATTCTCCAGCCTAACCTTCCTGTCTCCAAAAGCCTGTCTTCATACGCCAATCAAAGCTTAATATAGTTATACAATAAACTATACACCAATGATGCAGAGATGCCTGCCCTTTATTCTTTTCACTTCTTTTCCTCAGACTAAAATGGAACAAAAACAAAGCCATAGCCCCCAAATCTCTCATATTTTCAAAAGTTACTCTGGTCTTCTCACCATACAAATAACTTCACAAACTTCCTATTCTGCTTATATTATTCACTCACTGACCTGTTCAGTAATTTTCAAAATAAAGAGGAAAAGTATTTTAAAAGATAAATATACAAACTTTTATATAGGTGGTTATGAGGTCACCATGGATTCAATTTTTAAATAAACAAAGAACAACATAAAAAATGACTAACTATGACATTGTTAGACTAAGTAGATATAAAATATGATTGAAAAGTATTTATATTGCCCTGCATGGATAGCTCAGTTGGTTAGAGCATTGACCTGATACACCAGTTTGACAGTTTGATCCCCAGTCAGGGCACATATGAGAATCAACCAGTGAATGCATAAATAAGCGGGACAACAAATTGATGTTTCCCTCCCTTTAAAAATCAATTTTTAAAAAAGTATTCAAAAATTTATAAACAAAAAAATGCTCAGTATCACTAATCATTAGAGAAAAGCAAATTAAAGCCACAATGAGATATCATCTCACACCAGTCAGAATGGTGCTCATCAACAAAACAACACAGAATAAGTGCTGGCGAGGATGTGGAGAAAAGGGAACCCTCCTGCACTGCTGGTGGGAATGCAGACTGGTGCAGCCACTGTGGGAAACAGTAGGAGATTCCTCAAAAAATTAAAAATCGAACTACCTTTTGACCCAGCTATCCCACTGTTAGGAACATAGCCTAAGAACACCATAGCAGTGTTTGAAAGAAGAAATGCACCCCCATGTTTATGGCAGCATTGTTCACAATAGCGAAGATCTGGAAACAGCCGAAGTGTCCATCAGAGGACGAGTGGATTAAAAAGCTTTGGTACCTATATACTATGAAATACTACTCAGCCACAAGAAATGATGACATCGGATCATTTACAATAACATGGATGGACCTTGATAACATTATACGGAGTGAAATAAGTAAATCAGAAAAAAACTAAGAACTATATGATTCCATACATAGGTGGGACATAAAAATGAGACTCAGAGACATGGACAAGAGCGTGGGGGTTACAGGGTAGGGGGAGGAGAGGGGCACAAAGAAAACCAGTTAGAAGGTGACGGAAGACAATTGGACTTTGGGTGATGGGAATGCAGCATAATCAAATGTCAAAATAACCTAGAGATGTTTTCTCTGAACATATGTACCCTGATTTATCAATGTCGCCCCATTAAAATTAATTAAGCCCTGGCCGGTTGGCTCAGCGGTAGAGCGTCAGCCTAGCGTGCGGAGGACCTGGGTTCAATTCCCGGCCAGGGCACACAGGAGAAGCACCCATTTGCTTCTCCACCCCTCCGCCATGCTTTCCTCTCTGTCTCTCTCTTCCCCTCCCACAGCCGAGGCTCCATTGGAGCAAAGATGGCCTGGGCACTGGGGATGGCTCTGTGGCCTCTGCCTTAGGCGCTAGAGTGGCTCTGGTCGCAACATGGCGACGCCCAGGATGGGCAGAGCATCGCCCCCTGGTGGGCAGAGCCAGGTGGATCCCCGTCGGGCGCATGCGGGAGTCTGTCTGACTGTCTCTCCCTGTTTCCAGCTTCAGAAAAATGAAAAATAAAATAAAATAAAAAAATAAATAAATAAAAATAAAATTAATTAAAAAACAAACAAACAAACAAACAAAATTTATAAATAAAATAAAGTAAAATAATTTTTATTGTTTCTGTTATTCTGAATTTAGGGTGTCACTATATGAGATGTGTCTAACTTTGTAGGTGAAAAGGGCATAAAAATACAAAGTCCTTAGCATATGGCTTATTCTCCTCCATAGAAATAAATAGTAACATATGTATTCTTGGTACTGAATTTGCTAGTAAGGATGATAAAATCCCTGAATGTTTCCATAGTCCAATGTTGGCTTTGTAGGAAGTTAATAGTTACAACTTTCTCCTTGATAGCCTGTATTTTTTTTTCTGCTCAGTTAGCTTTTTAAAGATAAATACAAGCTTCCATTTAATTTTAATATAAAATGCCTACTGCCCCAGGGGGAATATGGAATTATTTTGGTTGATATTGTATTTTCAAATTAAAAAGTTAATTTTGTTGTTTTTAAATATGGATTAAGAATTCACTTTTTGGGAACACCCCAGGAACTATAAGAACCCTCTTAATCCATTAAAGATTTTCACTTCTAAGCCATGCAATACCACATCACATCTTCCCTCCCCTGAGCCTAGTAGTCCTGATTGCTGGTTTCTCACTGTGCTCAGTATGCTGGTGCTAAAATCATACTACATTTATGAATAATCTGAACCATGTCAAGTTCCCACTTGCTAGCTAACCGTGATCAATTCAACTGAGGAAAACGTTAGTATAGTAGCATTGTGGCCATTTAACATCGCCAGATTCTCAACTTTGCAGGCAGCTGAGGTTGCTTTGTTGAGTTCTAGTCAACAGAATATTTCAGAAATGGAATCTCCACACTGTCACCATTAACCAAAATAGAGTGGATACACTTTATCTTCAGACAATCAACGAGTATGACATGTCATTTAAAGCACAGCCTCTTTAGTCTCAAAAGCACCAAAATAAAGATTTGGCTTATTGTTTTGATAGCTGACTATTTACTGGGATGGAGCTGATGGTGATTCTGACAGAGCTGGATGGGAAGGTACATATGTTTTAGTATGTATGCTGTACATGGGGTTAAAAGGGAGGAAAACAGTAAAACAGCCTCCATTGAAATCATGAAATAGTTTGGGGGAGCAGTTTACTGTACTAATTAATTATATACAATAAGCTAATTAAGCAGATGATCTACAATTTCTCAAAAAGAATGAAAGATAAATTTTTTTCCAGTTCACACATTTCTCCAATAAAAATAAATAGTTCTTAAATTTGTACTGTTTATTACTGCTTATTTTTACTAGAATCTAATTTAATTGTTGATGGAAATGTAACTTTTCCTTAATTAGAACCACTTGAATAATTATTGTTATTGTTGTATTCACTTATAATCTTGTTTCTTTCATTATGACATCATTTTTATTTTTATGACAATATCTAAATATCTTATTACCTTTTAGGAATATTAATAACAAGAATAGAATCATGGCCTTGTTTAATATTTACATTAGATATAAAAATAATCTATACATACATATGTATACAAAATGAAGAAAGTTAGAAAATACAGTAGACTATCTGAAATTAATATATTATTTTCTCCATCAAATATTTAAGATAAAAAGCTACAGAGAAGCTTTTCACTCTCATGTTGGTTGTATATCTATGTTGTTGTTGTTTTTTTAAAAAAAAACACCTAAAGCACATTAGCTTTCCCTGAAATAGTTTTCAGTTGGTGTTAAAATGAAACAATTTGGAAGCATCTCCTAGGGTAAGCCTTTGAGTGTTAAAGAGAACTAGATACTTAACTTGTGGGAAAGTGTCACAGGTAGAATAATAAATTAAGAAAATAAGTATAAATCTTAATGTGCAAACCACCTGGTAGATAAGCTAGGATAAGAAACAAGATGTGCACCTCTTACTCTAATGCTGTTTGAACACTGCCTAAGAACTTACAATAAAATCTAATGACACTAAGGTGTATGTATGTATTCTTGAATTATTTCAGGTTCTTATTCCTTATTTCTATTTTATTACTCTTTCATCAACCTTACCCACATTTATGCTCTTTATTTTAAATTGGTAAAGCCTTTTGAAAAATAAGCAGACTATCATTGACACAAAATGTATTGGATCGGTAAATGTAGTTATTGCTTTTAAAACTTTTATTTATACCAATTACTTTATAGCTAATAAAACCAAAATGGAAAGACTGTCAAACAAATGGAGGCATAAAGCTCAGGGATCTCATGATTGATGACCTACATAATAGTTTCTTAATTTTTTTGTTACATGGTCCCCACACCCCCGAACACACACTCCAGTGATTGATTGTGATGGGGTGTTTATAATAGTAGGGTTTTATATATCCATAGCATTGAATGGTTTTCAGGTTGCTTTCTTTGAGAGTATCTCATTTGATACTGTTTTCTCCAATACCATTGAATATTTTTGTTACTGTTTAAGTAAAAAAAAAAAGAGAGAGAGAAAAGAATAAAGAAGAGAAAAGAAAAGAGGAGAAACAAAGAAAAGAAAAAGAGGCTGAAAGAGTTTAAAGGACTTGACCTGGTGTTAAGTGGTGGTGCTGACAGTAGCAGAACCAGAGCTTTCCTTTCTTGACTCTGCCCTGTTCTCCCCTCCGCAGGCTTTCTGCTGACCCAGGAGATGAAATTTCCCTAAAGGAATCCCTGGAGACCAAGAGCTCCACTAGGAGAAGGGAAGGGTGAATAATAGATGGAAAAACTGTGAGCAACAAAACCTAAGTATTACAGAGGGAGACACTAGAGAGTACTAGGTAAGTGATAAGTGATACAGATTTTACAAACAGCCCTGCAATGCATTTATTGAATGGATGGTTTATTGTAGTCTATTTTGCATACACTG
This sequence comes from Saccopteryx bilineata, assembly GCF_036850765.1. Taxonomy (NCBI): domain Eukaryota; kingdom Metazoa; phylum Chordata; class Mammalia; order Chiroptera; family Emballonuridae; genus Saccopteryx; species Saccopteryx bilineata. The sequence goes on from NC_089493.1 coordinate 22,596,224, forward strand.
AATTTTTTTTAAATAAACACTGAAATTGATGATAAAGTAACCTTAAATAAAGCAAAACTGAAGGGGCTGAACTTTAAGAAAGCGATTTCATCAATTTTAAAGAACATCCTTTATCTTCGTCAAAGAAATGATCAGATTTATTGCTCAGCTAACTGAGTAACTGACAACATTTCCTAAGAGTTAAGTGTATTATCAGGGAAAGCCAGTCCCCATTGCTTAAACAAGTCTCAGACAAGGTGAGGACACCCTTCATGTGGGCCAATTTCTTCCTCTTCCTTGATGAAAGAATCATTAAAAACAAAAACAACTATGCCGGAAACAGAGGCAACATTTTAGAGCATGTCCCAATATTCTAAAGATTACAACTCAAAGACTTCCCCGCAGAAATCAGTATTAGTATGAAATCTGCTTGATTATATTGGAACTCAAACTTGTGCACCGAGTGAAGCCATTATATATTGTATCCAATGCCAAGGATTCCATAAGAGCTGGTGGGGGAAAAAGCATAAAACCAAAAAAAATTCTACCTACTAACCCAATTTCTTACTTTACTAAAAGAAAAACCTACTGTTATTTAATTCTGGTGATGAATATTATTAAAAATCACCAGTCTTTCTGAATAATTATATATCATATGCAAATCATACAGCACTATTTTACTGGAAATGTTGACTAATAGTTTTAAGGTTAATGGCTCTTACTTCTATGACACACATATCTATTTATCATAGAACATAATGTCAGAATTAGTCAAAAGAAAGACACTTCCACTATTGTGGCCCATTCTCCTGTTCCACAACAATCAGTCAGCTTTCCTGTGCCTCAGTCTTCCCATGATTAAAAAGGTGATGATACCTCTCTTAATTCCTCATTTCAAAGTGTTGGAGTAAAGATCAAATTGGCAATCACGTACACTATACAGAACTCTAGAAATAGTTTAGTATTTCCATTTCGTAGCGATCACCCCAAAATAAAGAAACTATTTAAAGTTTTGGCACTTGCAGAAGGCATTTATTGTTCCATATGTCCCACATGCTCTTCCTCTTTCCTTGAAAAATTAAGACACTTCCCATGGAAATTTCTACTTTCTACCATTCTAATAATGTGATTTAAATGAAAATTGTCAACCCCTTAACATATTTTTCCTATACATACAGTTGTGATGGCTGAAGTTTGGAAATTAACCAAGTTGGACTAATCAGAGCACTTCACTAATTTTTTTTTTTTAACCTGGGACCAGAAAAACACTCCATCAGTCTCTGTCTGATGTAAAGGTATGCACACAACTTCGATGGCCACATTTTCAAATGTAGGGAAGAAGTTGTGAGAAAAATAAGCCTTGACTCAAAAGAGAGAAGTAAAAATATTGAGTCAAACAATCCAGTTAAGAAATGGGTCAAGGATCTGAGTAGACACTTCTTCAAAGAGGACATACAAATGGCAATAGATATATAAAAAGATATTCAGTGTCATTAATCATCAGAGAAATAAAAAATAAAACCACAATGAGATATCACCTCACACCTTTCAGAGAGGCTATCACCAATAAATCAATAAACAATAAGTGTTAGTGAGGATGTGGAGAAAAAGGAACCCTAATGCACTGTTGGTGAGAATGCAGATTGGTGAAAAGCAGTATGGATTTACCTCAAAAAATTTTAAATGAAACTGCCTCATGACCCAGCAATTCTTCTGAGAATTTATCCAAACAAACCTGAAACACTGATTTAAAAGAATATGTGTATCCCTGGCCCTGGCCGGTTGGCTCAGTGGTAGAGCGTTGGCCTGGCGTGCGGAAGTCCTGGGTTCGATTCCCGGCCAGGGCACACAGGAGAAGCGCCCATCTGCTTTTCCACCCCTCCCCCTCTCCTTCCTCTCTGTCTCTCTCTTCACCTCCTGCAGCCAAGGCTCCATTGGAGCAAGGATGGCCCAGGCGCTGGGGATGGCTTCATGGCCTCTGCCTCAGGCGCTAGAATGGCTCTGGTCGCAACAGAGCAATGCCCCGGAGGGGCAGAGCATCGCCCCCTGGTGGGTGTGCCGGGTGGATCCCGGTCGGGCGCATGCGGGAGTCTGTCTGACTGCCTCCCAGTTTCCAGCTTCAGAAAAATACCAAAAATAAATAAATAAATAAATAAATAAATAAATAAATAAATGAATATGTACATCCCATGTTCATTGCAGCATTATTTATAATAGCCATGATCTGAAAACAGCTCAAGTGTCCATCAGTAGAGGAATGACTAAAAAGCTGTGGTACATTTACACAATGGAATACTACTCAGCCATAAAAAAGAGAAATGTTTACCTTTTGTGACAGAATAGGTGGACCTGCCAACATCCATCACATCTCAGAGTTATAATTTTATTTTCTTGTGATGAGAACTTTTAAGATTTACTCGCTTAGCAATTTTCAAATATACAATGCAGTATCATTAACTATAGCCACTATGCTGTACTTACATCCCTGGAACTTATTTATCTTATAACTGGAAGTTTGAACATTCTGACCACCTTCATTCATTGCCTCCAACCCTACACCTTGCCTCCGGCAGCAACCCATCTTTTCTCTCTTACTATGAGGGTGGTATTTTTAGTTTCCACATATTCACAGTATTGTTCTATTGTTATATGTCAATAATTATGCTGTTATATGTTAATATAATGTTATATGTTGATATCTCAATAAAATTGAAAAATACTAACTTTGTAAAAAATGAAATAAAAATATGTTAAAGGAAAAAAAAAAGACTTGAACTGAGTCTTGGGGTGAAGGAATAATTGACCCAAATTTAAAGGAAAGGGAGGCCATTCTTGTTGGATGCCATAAACAAGATGTGAGAGAACACAATGTACTTTGGGAATATAAGCAACATCATCTCTTCTGGCTGGTGTGTAGGCTGAAGTGCTGAGAATAGCAAAGATAGGTCTGAAAAATAGGTTAGCAAGATCAGTGCAGACTACTGAATGCCACATGAAGGTATTTTTGCCTTGCAGACAAACTAGTACCTTAGCAGAAAAAAACCCCAGTGTTTTCTTTACAATTTTTTCCTTTTTAATAGCAGAAAGATATCAAGAATTACACCTAAAATAAAAAACTAATATTAATTGTCAACCAAAAATAATTTTTAACTTTCCAAAACACCAACGTTTTATTTAGTGAATATATTAAAGTTACTCCAATATAATAATTTAAAACAATGATTATAATACTTAAAAACTTTGAAAAGGACTACTTTGCTCACTAGAGAAGCATGATCTTATCTGTAGTAGAGTAATATAAAATAATTCTAACTATGGCACTGCAGATGGAGGTAGACTAAAGTGTATGTTGATCTACGGAGGCCATTGCCACAGCCGGGGTGTGGGAGACGTGGGATAAGTGGACACGAAAGGTGTGAGCAATACAAGAACTTGGTGATTCGTTTGATTCTTGGTGAATAAAAAAAAAAAAAAGAAAAGGAATTGACATTGTTGATTCAGAGTTTTCTGGTTTGGGCAAATACAATTGAAGATCAAAAAGAAACACAGCTTATGGCACGAAAAATGGTAAGTTAATTTAGGGGTTATTGAGTTTTGTGTGCATATAAAATATAAAGTAATGATTCAAGGGTTTGGTTAGAAATACAGAACTGTAAAGACCAGTGCCATGATTTTTAGCCCCAAGTGAGACTATACTATTACATCATCATAGATCGCACCCAGATCCTGGTCAGCTAGTTCCCAAATACATATTATTTGGCATTCAGAGGACCTAAAAGATAATGTAAAATGATTTGCTACAATAATACCCATTGACCTTCCCTTTACCTCTATGGTCTCCATATATAGAAAAACACAGTTTACATGTGGTTATAATCAGAGTGCTTACATAATTTTGCCTCCTTCTATTATAGTATTTGAACCTCTCTCTATATTATTGGATTTGTCATTTTAAATGGTTGCATAATATTCCACAAGTGAATGGCCTCTAATTCTGTAATTCACTCCTATTGGCAGACAATTGTTTTACTGGAGGGTCTATTTTGAGGTGGGGCTGCAATTCAATTTAAGAAGGCAGAATATGTGGTTATATAAAAAACTTTCAATTTCCTTCACTTAGTAGATGAATAAGTATCACATAATTTTTTTTAAAGTGCCCATCTTAAAAATCAGCTTCTAATGCATGTGTACATGGGCAATGTCTGAATTTTTTACATGATGGACTTAACTAGAAGGCCTAGTACAGAAAAATAGTTTCTCTGATTAATATAAAATAACAATTTCATTCTTTAAATAAAATAAATCTCCAGGAATATTAGGCAAAATTACTTTGCTTATCTTTTTTTTTTTTTTTTTTTTTTTTGTATTTTTCTGAAGCTGGAAACGGGGAGGCAGTCAGACAGACTCCCGCATGCGCCCGACCGGGATCCACCTGGCACGCCCATCAGGGGGCAATGCTCTGCCCATCTGGGCCGTTGCTCTGTTGCAACCAGAGCCACTCTAGCGCCTGGGGCAGAGGCCACGGAGCCATCCCCAGTGCCCAGGCCAACCTTTGCTCCAATAGAGCCTCAGCTGCAGGAGGGGAAGAGAGAGACAGAGAGGAAGGAGAGGGTGAGGGGTGGAGAAGCAGATGGGCACTTCCCCTGTGTGCCCTGGCCAGGTATCAAACCCGGGACTTCCGCACGCCAGGCCGACGCTCTACCACTGAGCCAACTGGTCAGGGCACTTTGCTTATCTTAAAACAAAAATAGTCTATAGCCAGGGGTCACATAAGAGACCAAAATGGATTAAAGTCAGTTCTTGGTGGTCAAAGCTATTTTTTATTATTACTTCAACAAAACTTTATTTATCCCTCAACTCTTATCAATGGGCAAACACATCATTGCATTATTATGTAATATTTTGGTAATTCGTTTACAGTTTACTTTTAAAAATTGATTTCCTCTGAATACATAAACTCCTCCTAATTTTCTTAATCTTTTATTGTCTTTGAAGCCTCAGCTTATAGCTTCTATTTTTCTTCCTTCATTATTTTTAACAAGACAATTGCCCTTTGCTAATGTTTGGTGATTCTCATCCCTCCTTCCTAATTAAATATATTTCAAACATATTCTCCATCTCGGTCTCTCCCATCAGTACATCTCCATCCCTTGAAAGTGTGCTTATTCCTCAAGTCCTGATGATAACAACAATTTCTTACTTATTCTTCACCCAGGACCGCATTATCCCCGCTTAAAAAAAAAAACAAAAAACTGCTTTCTAGCCCTGGCCGGTTGGCTCAGTGGTAGAGCGTCGGCCTAGCGTGCGGAGGACCCGGGTTCGATTCCCGGCCAGGGCACACAGGAGAAGCGCCCATTTGCTTCTCCACCCCTCTGCCGCGCTTTCCTCTCTGTCTCTCTCTTCCCCTCCCGCAGCCAAGGCTCCATTGGAGCAAAGATGGCCCGGGCGCTGGGGATGGCTCTGTGGCCTCTGCCTCAGGCGCTAGAGTGGCTCTGGTCGCAATATGGCGACGCCCAGGATGGGCAGAGCATCGCCCCCTGGTGGGCAGAGCGTCGCCCCTGGTGGGCGTGCCGGGTGGATCCCAGTCGGGCGCATGCGGGAGTCTGTCTGACTGTCTCTCCCTGTTTCCAGCTTCAGAAAAATGGGGAAAAAAAAAAAATTAAAAAAAAAAAAAAAAAACTGCTTTCTAATCATCAGTTCCTGGAGTGAGGCACTTTCTACAGCTGGCCTTACATTTTTGTTCACAAAGTCATGCTTCAAGTCTATAAAAACTAATTTCCGAGGCCGTCTCTTAATTCTAAAATGATAACTTCAGCATTGATTCAACAGTACAGATATGACATCCTGCAAATAAACAGCAGTCACTTCCATCAAAGCTTGAAGATTTGTTATGATGGATCTATTCAGACGCATCCGTCTCTTTTTAGAAAACGCAATTTTACGCAAAAATGCAAGATAATTGGTCTTTAGCTCTTGCAGTAAACTTAGATAGCACTTGCCATATTTAAATTAACACGGGGCTTTTCCCTGTTAGATTAGGCCTTCTGATTAAGTCAATCACGTGAAAAGATTCAGACATTGCTCATGTGCACTCATAGAAGATTTTTTTTTAAATGTGGGTAATTTTTTTTAATGATGTGATACTTGTCCATCTACTAAGTGAAGGAAATTGAAATTTCTTTATTCAGCCACATATCCTGCCATTCCTTATCTCACAACCTCAGCTTTTGCCTCACATTGTGTCACATAGGTGGTATGTTGATTGGGCACTGGAAGATTCTCCAAAGCAATGACTTAGTATTTGAAGCCGCCCATGTGAACACAGGGTCTGCTTGCCAGAGATCACATACACATCACTCTCGAGGATTTATTCCCTTTCCCATTGTCCCCGTTTCCCCTGGCTCTGGCTGCCACGGTTCAGATCAGAAAACTCGGAGAACAGCTTTGCTCCTTTTAATCTCTCTTAAACCAGCAGCAAGAACAAATCTGACTCGCATGGCTGGAGCTGCAGAATGAAAATGCCAAGGCTGGCATTTCAATCCGCCCTCCCACTTTCTGAGAATGCCTGGATACCGAGGAGTGAAGAGGTCCCTTCCAGGGCACAAAGTAGGCTCAAAGGGTCCACCTGCGTTAAAGTGTTTGGTGACCTAGAGGAAGCGTTGGCATGAATTCTTCAGTAAGAAGGGAACACATTTTCTCGGAAGAGGGGTCCTCTTCTTGGTCATGACCAGTAAGGGTCCAATTTTTCTAATTTACCCAGTTAACTTGATCCCTTAATATATGGCCAAAGTTTACTTTAAAATGAACGTTCTTTCTAGTCATGAACTTGGGGGAGAATCCCACAAACAATAAGGGATGCAAAGACATCTGTGTTTACAATGCGGGAATCCCAGTCCTAGACCGCACCGCCATTATTTTAAAAATTATCTGTATTTCGCAAAAATGACGATAAACACCCAGTACCTGCGGTGTGCTGAGTCTCACTGCTCGTGCTTAGCAGGGATTAGGATTTTCACAACATGATTAGATTATGAGTTCCTTGAAGGTGATGCTGATAATGTGCTTCTTTGTGTTCCTGTGATGGCTAAGTCCCATGCTAGGCAGAAAACCTTATGGCATGAGAGCTGGAACAAGAATTTGAGAGCCACTATTTGATCTCATTGTTTATAGATGCAGACTGAGTCCCAAAGAGGTTACAGAATTTGTCCAAGGACATCATTGGTAAGAGACAGAGCCAAGTTAGAGCTCTTCTCCTGACTCCAGTTCAGTGCACATTCTATATTATTTCTTATTGCCTCTAAAGTCAGTGCTTAAGAAAAATGTGTTTCTTGATCAATCTAAATTCATCTGTTTATACTCTGTCACTTAAGGTTACTGCTTCAGTAGTAAGAATCACTATGGAGCAGGTTAAAGTGTGTACACATAAGAGAGAGAGGGAAGAGAGACAGAGAGAGAAGTTCACATACCTTGGACTCTGTTACATCAGTAATTACTTTGCATATATATACTTTATTGGGTATATACTGATCTGAAGCCTTATATTTGAATTAATAAAATAAAAATTACATATAAAAAAGTCTTCTTCTGATTCATTATTCTTAGTCCACAAGGAAGTAAAGACAAAGAGAAGTAAAAATATCTAAAAAAAAGTTTACAGTTTGATCACTGCAGAATCCAAATTATAGCTAGTATTTCACTATTCCCTGGAAATAAATCTACTTTGAGCTTCACGGCATTTCTTTTTTCACAACTTAAGCTCTCAACAATAGGGGAATAAGAAAACTTGAAGTCCTAGTCCACAGATCTGTTGAACAGATCAGTCTCAACAAGTGTAGGGCTGAAGACCCAGTGCTCTTTGGATCCGACACCAGACACCTCGGGAGGCAAGATACACAGAGAGGAGGCTGGAAGTGTATGCCACAATCGGAATGGGATCTCTTTAAAAGCACCATGCAGCAGGAAAGACAAGCATAATGGCTATTTAATCATCTTCACTCTGAAGTGCCAATTCTTTAGACTCTTATGACATTCATGAATGATGCAGGAGGCAGACATGACAAATGCAGAGCAATTCCCCGTGACAGACACTTTCAGGGAATTTATGCCCCCCTCCTCCCAAGACAAAATGGCTCCTGGGCTCAGTTATCATTTGTTCTGGGAGAGAATTTACAGTCTCGCCAGCAACTCCTTTTACCCTACTCAATAAAGTGCTTATTTTGATATACAGACTATGATTGTTCAAGAACAACTGTATCCTTGGAAATTCATAGGCAGTGAAGAGTCTTGCTGGCTCACTTTCCTTCACTTCATGCAGTTTTGTCATTTTCCAGGTTCTATAATCAAGAGGGCTTGGACACAAGTCTCTAAATCACATGTGCACCTATTTGGTCAGACACACACACATACACAGACACACATACACACACACACACACACACTACTCTTCAACAGCTGAAAGTTCAAATGCTGTTTGAGTTCACTGTGAATCAGATAATTCTCTAGTGTATGGCTATATTCACTGTTAAGTATGCAGTAAAAAGCTTATTCTGTGTCCTCTGCCCACAGACAGTCTGTGTGTAGATAGTAAACAAGTTACATTCACAAACAAGATACATTCACAAATATTTTTTAATTCCTACTATATGCTAGGCACTTTACTGGGTACTGGAAAGACAGCAGTGAACATAACCAAGTTCTTGCCTTAATAGAGGTGATATTCTTACAATGATGGCAGAAAAAAGACAAACACATAGGTTTATAATATATAGTCTGGGAGTTTTAACTGCTAATAAAATATGCTAAGTGCAAACTGTATCTTGGGAGGCTCATTTTAAATGAGAAGGGCAGGGTAGTTCCTTCTGAAGTGATGGTAAGTGTGACCTGAAAACAACAGAAAGGATACTGTGTGCCTTTGGAGAAAAAGGAGTTCCAGGCAGAGAAAAGAAAAAAGAAAGGATTGAAGTAAAACATGAATTTGGCAAGAAAACCAGTATGGCTGAAGTGGAGGGCAGGAGAGAGCATGGAAGAAAAAGAGATTAAAGGAGTAAAGAGAGAACAGATTACATAGGGCCTCACAGGAAGTACCTTGTGTGCGGGAGGTCCTTGTCCAGTTCTACTCTGAGGTAACTGCACTGTTTACTGTGTAGCTCTGTGCATACATTTTAGTAGGACATGGATAGTCAGACTTTGGAGGAAGGTATGCAGGATGCAGAGAGGCCTCAAAATGCTGTTGTTTGAGAAACAACTGAAAGAGTTTGGGATATCAAAGCATAAACCCTTGTACGCTGGACAGGGCAGCCATCTTTAAATGCATGGGACAGCATATAGTAGAAAGACAATGCTGATTCAGAAAGTATAACCAACCATGATGGTGATAAAAATTTCATTGCCATACTGGTTCTTGCAGAAGCTGAATAGTCACTTTGCAGGGATGTCAGCAGGACCTTTCTAGATGGTTTCAAAGGAATCCTTCTGACAAAGGAAGACTGTATGAAACAGAAATGTTGAACTCTGGTAGAATTAACACATTCATCTAAATAAGTCATTTAATTTTTCTTGATTAAAGAAAAGCCATTTTCCTTTTCAGCAAATTGCTGTTGCTTCTTTCTTGAGAAAATCAGTAACCATTTTGGGAACACATAAATATTCTATAAAGCCATATTTTCCCTACAAATACTTTAACATAGTTGGCAGAAAAATCCTACAGAGCAATATCCTCAAGGATATTTTTGGTGTAGAGCCTGTCTTTCAGGAAAATCCTAATAAAATCATCCATTTAAAAAAATATTTCATCACTAAAATAGCAACCAAACACAGTTCTTTTCTTATCATGAAAATCCCAGACATGTTGGAAGTCAGAATGCTAAAAATGGTCCTTCTAAATCCTGGTGGACAGGCAAAATCATTTCCTCCCATTAGTTTCCCACAGTGTCAAAGATTTCCTTTCTTAATGGAACATAATCCAAAGGCAGCAATAATAATGAGGGTTAGAATTCATAGATAGGGGATGCTATGGCTAAGAAATTTTTCTTTAAAAGGATCTTCAAAAACGTCTTATTTTTTATTGCCTCACTACTTCTTAAAATTTTTTAATTTAGAAAATTAAATTTTAACAGAAAAAGAAATACTTATATATGAATTTATTATGAAGAAGCTACATTTAAAGCAGTTTAAAAGAGAGAATGTATTTGCCTAGTATTTTGGAATAAGGAAAGGAGGGAGGGAGAAAAGGAGAGAAGGAGGGAGAAAAGGGAGAGGAAGACAGAGAAAGAGAAAAAAAAACAGGATTGTGGACTACTTATAAAAATCACAATGTAATTCCTCTACTATACTCTGCTTAAACTATACCCGAGTTAAGGCTTTTTTTTTCTAGGTTGTTTCTGTGCTTTTATATTGCTAAAGAAGAAAAACAAAAATAATAAAAAGGGATGAATAAATAGAACACATGTGAAATTAGAGTTTCTAGGAAAGAAATTTATAAAGTAGGTTAATTACTGTTTTAGGAGATAGTGTTTTCTTGAGATAAGACTTACAGAAAAAGGCTGTGCACTACACATGGGGATAAAAGAATAAAAGCAACACATAGGATGAAAGTAGGCAAAGCTAGGAAGACTTTATTGACCATAAGGGGTAAAAAAGAAAATAACAACATCACAGCCACAACAAAAATATAAAACTGAAATGAGGACTGAAAAGATGGCAGCAGAGTAGGCTGATGCACAGATGCCCAGCTCTCACCACCAAACTGGAATACAAACCAATTTAGGAAAAATCAGCATGAAAAACCAACTCTGAACTACAAGAACAGCTCTCAAAAACCTAGGAGCAAAGAAGAAGCAACAGCAAACCTGGTAGGGAGCACCTGAATCTCCCCTGCTTACAGGAACAGAGTGGGGGGGGGGTAAGGCTGAGAGCCCAGAGGGGATCTCACACAAGGGAAAAGGGCAGAAACTATTGCTCACAGCCACTTGCCTAGTGACCAGAGAGCAAGGTGTGTTGAAAAGACCAGCTTATCTCCCAAGTGGAAAGGACAGGGAGACGGACAGACTGTGAGGGGCTAGGAATGCAGGAGATGAACTAAAAAAGCTGACTCATCCATGCTGGAGGTGGCCATAGCTGGGGGAGGGACTGAACCTTTCACAAAACAGAGCTGAACTGCTTCCGGATCAGAGATCTCCGGACATCTATCCAGCTTCAATCAGCGCAACAAGACACAGCTGAAAACAAGAAGTGGGGAGGAGGGGCAGTAACTCAGGTCTCCATGGAGATCTGAGATACACCTCCCCCTACTGAAGCTGAGAAAACACCCTGCCCCCAGAGAGATTAATTGGCTAAAGAGGCCTTCAGAGTCTCAGGTTACACCCATTGCATTCCTAATACAGTTTCAAGGAAGCCCCCTGCTGAGATCAGTAAAAAGACTATCACCTGTTAAGAAAACAAACAAATCAAGACTTCAAAGCTGCCCAAATCCGAAAGGGGATTACAGATAACAGCTGATACCAACCTAAGAAGACCTAGAAATAACTGAAAACTGGAGGCAGACAACACCAAGCCTAGACTCAACCAACTCTACAAATAAAAAACCCAAAAACAGACAATGAGAAAACAAAGAAGTGCAATCCAAATGAAACCACAAGAGACACCTTCAAAAGAGGAATTGAGTGATATGGAAATAATCAAACTTCCAGATGCAGAGTTCAAAATAATGATTGTAAGGATGCTTAGGGATCTTAGAACAACAATGGATGGTCATTATGAACACCTAAATAAAGAAATAGCAAGTATAAAAAAGAATCAGTCGGAGATGACAAATACAATATCAGAAATAAAGACCACAATAGAAGGAATTAAAAACAGGATAAATAGAGCTGAGGATCGAATCAGCAAGTTGGAGGACAACTGGAATGAAGGCATGAAAGCAGAGAAGAAAAAAGAGACTCAAAAAGTCAGAGGAAACACTTAGAGAGCTCTGTAACAACATGAAGAGAAATAACATCCGCATCATAGGGGTTCCTAAAGAAGAAGAAAAAGAACAAGAGATAGAGACTTTGTTCAATCATATCATAGCTGAAAACTTCCCTAAATTAATGCAAGAGAAACTCTCACAAGTCCAAGAAGCACAGAGGACTCCATTAAAGAGAAACCCAAAGAAACCTACACCAAGACACATCATAATTAAAATACCAAAGCTAAGCGATAAAGAGAAAATATTAAAAGCTGCAAGAGAAAAAAAAAAGTTATCACCTACAAAGGAGCCCCCATAAGGATGACATCCGACATCTCAACAGAAACACTTGAGGCCAGAAGGGATTGGCAAGAAATATTCAAAGTAATGCAGAACAAGAACCTACAACCAAGACTACTTTATCCAGCAAGGCTATCGTTTAAAATTGAAGGAGAAATAAAAAGCTTCCCAGACAAAAAACAACTCAAGGAATTCATTACAACCAACCAATGCTGCAGGAAATGTTAAGGGGCCTGTTGTAAACAGATCAAAGTGGGAAAAGAATATAGCAAAAAAGGAATACACCTTTAAAGAAGAAAATGGCAATAAACAACTTCATATGAATAATAACCTTAAATGTAAATGGATTAAATGATCCAATCAAAAGACATAGGGTAGCTGCGTGGGTAAGAAAACAGGACCCATACATATGCTGTCTACAAGACACACACCTTAGAACAAAAGACACACATAGATTGAAGGTAAAAGGATGGAAAAAAACATTTCATGCAAATGGAAATGAAAACAAAGCTGGGGTAGCAATACTTATATCAGACAAATTGGACTTTAAAACAAAGAATATAGTAAGAGTTAAGAAGGCCACTACATAATGATAAAGGGAGTAATCCAACAGGAAGATATAACTATTATAAATATCTATGCACCTAATATAGGAACACCCAAATATATAAAGCAGACTTTGATGGATTTAAAGGGTGAGATCAACAGCAATACTATAATAGTAGGGGATTTCAATACCTCACTAACATCACTAGATAGATCCTCAAGAAAGAAAATTAACAAAAAAACAGCAGACTTATTGGAAACACTAGATCAACTCGATTTAATAGATATCTTCAGAACCTTTCACCCTAAAGCAGCAGAATATACATTCTTTTCAAGTGCTCATGGTACATTCTCTAGGATAGACCACATGTTAGGGCATAAAAGTGCTCTCAACAAATTTAAGAAGACTGAAATCATATCAAGCACTTTCTCCGATCACAATGGCATGAAACTAGAAATGAACCACAACAGAAAAGCTCAAAAATTCTCAAATACATGGAAACTAAATAGCAGGTTGTTAAATAATGAATGGATTAAGAATGAGATCAAAGAAGAAATAAAAAAAATTCCTAGAAACGAATGACAATGAGCATACAACAACTCAAAATTTATGGGATACAGCAAAAGCAGTACTGAGAGGGAAGTTCATAGCACTACAGGTGCACTTTCAGAAGCTAGAAAAAGCTCAAATAAACAGCTTAACCCTGCATCTAAAAGAATTAGAAAAAGAACAGCAAGTAAAGCCCAAATGTAGTAGAAGGAAGGAAATAATAAAGGTCAGAGTAGAAATAAATGACATAGAGGCGAAAGAAACAATACAGAGGATCAATGAAACTAGGAGCTGGTTCTTTGAAAAGGTAAACAAGATTGATGAACCTTTAACTAGACTCACCAAGAAAAAGAGAGAGAGGACTCAAATAAATAAAATTAGAAATGAGAGAGGAGAAATAACAACTGACACAACAGAAATACAAAATATTGTAAGAAAATACTATGAAGAACTGTATGCCAAAAAACTAGACAACTTAGATGAAATGGACAAATTCCTTGAAACATACAATCTTCCAAAAATCAATCTGGAAGAATCAGAAAACCTAAACAGACCGATTACAACAAATGAGATCAAAACAGTTATCAAAAAACTCCCAACAAAGAAAAGTCGAGGGCCTGATGGTTTCACAACGGAATTCTACCAAATATTCAAAGAAGAACTAACTCCTATCCTTCTCAAACTATTTCAAAAAATTCAAGAGGAAGGAAGACTTCCAAGCTCCTTTTATGAGGCGAGCATAATTCTGATTCCAAAACCAGGCAAAGACAACACAAAGAAAGAAAATTATAGGCCAATATCTCTGATGAATATAGATGCTAAAATCCTCAACAAAATATTAGCAAACTGGATCCAACAATATATGGAAAAAGTCATACACCATGATCAGGTGGGATTTATTCTGGGGAGGCAAGGATGGTACAATATTCATAAATCAATCAATATGATTCATCACATAAACAAAAAGCAGAAAAACCATATGATAATTTCAAAAGATGCAGAAAAAGCATTTGATAAAATCCAGCACCCATTCATGATCAAAACTCTCAGCAAAGTGGGAATACAGGGAACATACCTCAACATGATAAAAGCCATCTATGAGAAACCCACAGCCAACATCATACTCAATGGGCAAAAATTAAAAGCAATCCCCTTAAGATCAGGAACAAGGCAGGGGTGCCCCCTTTTACCACTCTTATTCAACATAGTCCTGGAAGTCCTAGCCACAGCAATCAGACAAGAAGAAGAAATAAAAGGCATTCAAGTTGGAAAAGAAGAAGTAAAACTATCATTATTTGCAGATGATATGATATTGTATATAGAAAACCCTAAAGTCTCAGTCAAAAAACTACTGGACCTGATAAATGAATTCAGCAAAGTGGCAGGATATAAAATCAATACTCAGAAATCAGAGGCATTTTTATACACCAACAATGAACTGTCAGAAAGAGAAATTAAGAAAACAATCCCCTTCACAATTACAACCAAAAAAATAAAGTACCTAGGAATAAACTTAACCAAGGAGACTAAAGACTTGTACTCGGAAAATTACAAAGCATTGATAAAAGAAATCAAGGAAGATACAAACAAGTGGAAGCATATACCGTGCTCATGGTTAGTAAGAATAAACATCATTAAAATGTCTATTTTACCCAAAGCAATCTATAAATTCAATGCGATACCAATTAAAATACCAATGACATACTTCAAAGATATAGACCACATATTCCAAAAATTTATATGGAACCAAAAGAGAACACGAATAGCCTCAGCAATCTTAAAAAAGAAGAATAAAGTGGGAGGTATCACACTTCCTGATATCAAGTTATACTACAAGGCCATTGTACTCAAAACAGCCTGGTACTGGCATAAGAACAGGTATATAGATCAATGGAACAGAACAGAGAACCCAGAAATAAACCCACAGTTCTATGGACAACTGATATTTGACAAAGGAGGTAAGGAAATACAATGGAGTAAAGACAGCCTCTTTAACAAATGGTGTTGGGAAAATTGGACAGTTACCTGCAAAAAATGAAACTAGATCACCAGCTTATACCATTCACAAAAATAAACTCAAAATGGATAAAAGACTTAAATGTAGGCCGTGAAACCATAAGCATCTTAGAAGAAAACATAGGCAGTAAGCTATCCGACATCTCTTGGAGCAATATATTTGCTGATTTATCTCCACAGGGAAGTGAAATAAAAGACAGGATAAACAAATGGAACTATATCAAACTAAAAAGCTTTTGCACAGCTAAAGACAACAAGAACAGAATAAAAAGACAAACTACACAATGGGAGAACATATTTGACAATACGTCTGATAAGGGGTTAATAACCAAAATTTATAAAGAACTTGTAAATCTCAACATCAGGAAGACAAACAAACCAATCCAAAAATGGGAAAAAGAGATGAATAGAAACTTCTCCAAAGAGGACATATAGATGGCCAATAGGCGTATGAAAAAATGCTCAACATCACTAATCATTAGAGAAATGCAAATTAAAACCATAATGAGATATCACCTCACACCAGCCAGAATGGCGCTCATCAACAAAACAACACAGAATAAGTGCTGGCGAGGATGTGGAGAAAAGGGAACCCTTCTGCACTGCTGGTGGGAATGCAGACTGGTGCAGCCACTGTGGAAAACAGTATGGAGATTTCTCAAAAAACTGAAAATCAAACTGCCTTTTGACCCAGCTATCCCACTTTTAGGAATATACCCCAAGGACACCATAGAATGGCTCCAAAAGGAGAAATGCACCCCCATGTTTATGGCAGCATTGTTCACAATAGCAAAGATCTGGAAACAGCCCAAGTGTCCGTCAGAGGATGAGTGGATTAAAAAGCTGTGGTACATATATACTATGGAATACTACTCAGCCATAAGAAATGATGACATCGGATCATTTACAATAACATGGATGGACCTTGATAACATTATACAGAGTGAAATAAGTAAATCAGAAAAAAAAACTAAGAACTATATGAATCCATACATAGAAGGGACATAAAAATGAGACTCAGAGACATGAACAAGAATGGGATGGCAACAGGGGTGGGGGGTGGGGGGAGGGGGGATGGGGCGAAGAAGGAGAGAGGGGTTGAAGGAGGGGAGGGGCACAAGAAAACCAGATAGAAGGTGACAGAAGACAATTTAACTTTGGGGGAGGGGTACACAGCACAATCAAATGTCAAAATAATCTAGAGATGTTTTCTTTCAACATATGTACCCTGATTTATCAATTTCACTGAATTAAATTTAATAAATAAATTTTAAAAAAACCTGAAATGAGTTGCTGAAGGATCCTTAGAGGTCTTCAACCCAGCAAAATTTCCACCATCACTCTTCACCATGTAAACCCTTGGTATTTTGTTCATGGTCCTTATTTGTTTTTGACTTGGTGAAGTGCAAGCTCAATAAAGGCAGAAACTTGTATTGCTAATTGCTACAACTCTAGAATATTTCAAGACACATAGTAAACTTTCTCTAATAATGTTGAATCAATCAACAGATCTTGAAGAAAGTTTGGCCCTGGCACTGGCCAGTTGGCTCAGTGGTAGAGCGTCAGCCTGGCGTGCAGGAGTCCTGGGTTCGATTCCTGGCCAGGGCACACAGAAGTGCCCATCTGCTTCTCTTCTCCTCCCCCTGTCCTTTCTCTCTATCTGTCTCTTCCCCTCCCGCAGCCAGGGCTCCACTGGAGCAAAGTTGGCCCGGGCGCTGGGATGGCTCCATGGCCTCTGCCTCAGGCGCTAGAATGGCTCTTGTTGCAACAGAGCAACGTCCCAGAAGGGCAGAGTATCATGCCCTGGTGGGCATGCCGGGTGGATCCCAGTCGGGCGCATGTCGGAGTCTGTCTGACTGCCTACCCATTTCCAACTTTAGAAATACAAAAAAAAAAGTTTGGCCCTAAAAATAGAAGCATAGGTGGGATTATCTACCATCACATATTGGCCATCAGTCTCACTACCACTCTCCTGCTTACAATTCTCAAGTGGATTCCAATTTCCTTAGAATAAAATCAGACTCCTTAAAATGACCCCAAAGGCCCTCCAGCATCTGACTATTGTCAACCTCTCTCATTTCATCTGGCATCCTAATTCCCTTTGCTCTCTATACTACAGGCACTGGGATTTCTTCTTTTCTTCCAACAGGTGAATGCCATAATGACTTTTGAGATCTTTGTGTTTGTTTGCTCTTTCCTCTTCCACCAAAAATTTACATGGGTGACTCCTTCTCATGAGTCAAGTCTCAAGTGAAGGGTTACCTCTAGAATGGCCTTTCTTAGCCACACTACCAAAGGTAACAACTTCCCCTATACACCTCCTTGATAGTCATTCTCTATACCATGACTAGTAATATTTTCTTCACAGCACTTAACACATCGTTTTTTTTTCTCCTTTGAGTAGAATGCAAGCCCATGAAACTAGATGTCTTTCTGTCTTGCTCATTACCATAACCTCATGATATAAACAATAGCTAGCCCAGAGTAAGCATTCAGTAATATTCAGGGGACTGATGAATATTCATCTTTAATAAAATCTGTTCTTAAAAATAAGACGGGGACCTAACCAGGCAGTGGCAAAGTGGATAGAGCATTGGACTGGGATACAGAGGACCCAGGTTCAAAACCCCGAGGTTGCTGGCTTGAGTACAGGCTCATCCGGCTTGAGCACGGGCTCACCAGCTTGAGCACGGGCTCACCAGCTTGAGCACAGAGTTGCTGACTTGAGCATGGGATCATAGATGTGAACCCATGGTCACTAGGTTGACTTTTAGCCAGCTCAAAGGTCACTGGCTTGAAGCCCAAGGTCACTGGTGTGAGCCTAAGGTCTTTGGCTTGAGCAAGTTGCTCACTCTGCTGTAGCCACCCGGTCAAGGCACATATGAGAAAGCAATCAATGAACAGCTAAGGTGTCACAATGAAGAATTGATGCTTCTTATCTCTCTCCCTTCCTGTCTGTCTGTCCCTCTCTAAAGAAAAAGAAAAAGTGCATAATTTACCAAAGTCCCTTTAAGCTATCATTGATAGCTATCACTGCCATATAATTCATGCTACTTTAATTCCTGTTAAACTTAGGGCACATAAAACAACACTTATTTTCACAATTCCTATCATATGTAAGCCTTTCTTTGGTCCATTTTTAAAATGGAAAAAATCAGTAAGTGCTCCCTATTTTGTATCAATTAGAATGAATCATGTACAGAGAATCATATTGAACTTACCAATGTGAGAAACAACACAAACCCAAAGCAAAAGTGTCATCACTATCACTTTGTGGCTCCTATTACAGAAGTTTTTTATCAGTATTTTCCCCACCCAATGGAGTACCAAAAGTAGGTCAAAGGGAAGAGACACAACTTTTTGCTTATAATTTTTTTTGAGCAACACTCTCTCCAAAGGAGTAGCAGTAAAAGAGTCAAATTTAATGGAATCAATACTCTCAGCCCAGTGGTTCACAAAGGTATTTTTCAGAGGACCTGGATAAATAAACTCCGAAAATCCTTTTATTTCTTTTTCTCTGTTGTAAATGCAATATATTGATTTAGGTCCCACTATTTCATGGCATTCACATGCTTTAGTAATACAGAGGATTGATGTTTATCCCTTCTTTCCAAAAAGCAGAGGCTACTCTTAACCCCAATCATGAACAACTTTTTTCTCCTCCTCCATTTTTCCTTCCATCCCCAGTACCCTGACAGTCAGGTATTGGATAAACAAGATGACTAGTACATAAAACACTCCATTTCCAATTATGCTAATCTTTTTCACTTCTCCATGGTCAATGGGGACAAATTCTAAGGAATAAATTTGTTGTCAGTAGACTGGGTGGTCTAGGTGGGTAGTTAATTGAACTGTTTACTACTCCTAACAAGTAATAGTTGATGTTGAGAATCGAAAATAGCTAGGAATGTTTAAAGAATAATAGATCAGAAATAGGTTTGGCCTAATACAGTACTCTTTCAGTACACCATAAGGAAATTCTTCTTTAGTAGGCAATTTTAAGTGTTTTAGAACATTTTCTTTTGGAAAGCAAGCCTATTGGCTCAAACACAGCCTTTTGGGGCAGACAAGTATTTTGATTCTACCTTTGCTGTTCACTCAACTGTAATGCTGGCTAATTTTCTTAATCTCTTTGAGGCTTGGCTACCCGTGTGTCAACTCCCACCCATTCCACAAGGTACAGTATAGAATCTTCTCTGTGAATCATTTTTATTCATTCAGTCAGCCATTTGGCTAATCTTTATTAAGCACCTAATATTTCTTTGACAAATATTTATTTAGACCTACTATAGATCAGATTTAAGATAGGTGCTGGGAAGATATAAAAAGAGAGAGAGAAAGAAAAAAAGTTAGCTTTTCCAACCCTGAATAATTTTGTGCTTTTTTTTTAATCGTTCTGGCATATATGATGTCCAATAAATATTATAAAGAAGCTAAACACATTAATTTTATAATTTCAACATTTTCACAATGAAAGTACATGAACTCTGAGGGTCACTACTGATCTGACGTCACAAATTATAAATGATTGTTCATCTACTGTAATTGTACCAAAGAAAACTTTGACTAGTTGACAAGCCCGGCTTGCAATGCACCATCACCAAGCTGTCTCAGAACCCTTTGAAGTGGAAATTATGCACACAATGCCAGTGGATCTTAGCAACTCACAGATGCTGCCTTTGGCTTCACCTGCTCATTTCTCTCACCACTGGGAAGTCTGCCATAAGCGTTGAACTTCACTGGGAAGTGCAGTGCAGGGATGCAGACCTTTCAGAGCAAACCTACAGAGATGGATCATATGAAGCAGCTGAAGGTCGAGGGCATCCCTGCTCATTTAGACTAATCTACTGAAGACAAAGTGATGAGCTTACAAGACACTAAAATAACTGGACAAAAGAATAAAAGAAAAGTCAGTAAATAGGGCTTTGTTAGCAAACCCAACATTAGCGTCTTTTCTTTCAGTTGAAGTTGGGTACAAATGTCAAATATCTGCTTTTTGTGAATAAAATGAAATAACAATCAGGTTTTATCCGTGTTTCTTCTGGGATCTATAACATTTGCTGAGTATTCTTCCCAATTGCCAACCATGTTCTGCCCCTGCTGTGTAGCAGAAAGCTTATTTTATCTGAATAATCGAGGTTACAGCAAAATTCAATTTTTTTCCCATAAGTCTTTTTGTGAGAGTTGCCCAAAACAGCCAGCTGATAGATTCAGCAGCCAGTTCAGGTAAATCAATATTATTATGAGCTCTGGTGAAAGGGTTTTTATCTGATAAATCATATTCACCAACACCTTATAAACATTATTTAGAGAATCTTAACTTACTTCATATCTCCAAATTAAAGCAAACTTTACTCCATTTTCCTATGAGTCTGCCTGTGACGTCTGGGATACAAGGCTGTTAAGAAGACTACACAGGTCATCTAAGCAAACAGCACAATGATTAGATCCTCATGACTGCTTTATGTTGGTTATTTTTATTAGCATTAGCATTACTGTTGTTGTCTTTCCCTTGCTCTTAATTGTTTTACAGAGAATCCTTACATTAATGGAACAAACAATGGATTATCTACAATTCCTTGTCATCCTCATTGCAATGTCCTTGACCACACACTTTGTATGGCCCAAGCCCTGACACTGATTGCATTCACCTAGAATGAGGAGAAGAGGAAATGAGAAAAGTGTAGGAGAGAAAATGAGATAGAATAATAACAAACAGACTCATAACACAGAGGCCGGTAAAACATATATCCTGGATACAGAGGAGGAGGAAGTCAGTTTTCCTTAAACAGCGCATCTATCTCAAGGACTGTTTAACAGGTCATTTTAAGCTTTGCTTTGGCTAAAGATTTCTATATTTTCCTCTTCAATATTCATAGTCTCCATCCATATGATTTGCTTTGATGCCCTTATAAGTTTTTCCTATTAGTCCAGGGATAGCCTTTCAGCATTTCATTTGGACAGCTGTTCATTTCCCTCAGGTTTTTTGGAACTGGCAATGGAAGCCCAGGCCAAGAACCTATTATGGAGAGATCTATTGCTCTCTGCTAGCTCCTCAAGTGTGGGTTTTCTATAAGTGTTTTGCTGTCTGTTGAAAACTCCACTAAGTTACCTCAAAGACGATTGCGCTAACAAGGAAAAATTTGAAACCTATAACCCATAACAACATGAATTCAGTGCTGATCATATTGTTGATTATTTCTGAAACAAAATTTTCCCTGCCACATTGGTCAATTATCACATTTGTTGCATTGACCTAAGCAGTTCTTACACTTCAGTTCATTTTTTTATGCTACTTGATCCTGTAGCAAGGTCACCATACACTAAATTTGTCTCCTGAATAGCATATGGATCCAGCAACCCATTACCCCAGAGCCTTATATACCTATTAATAAAGAACTAGAGCCATCTTAACCAGCACACCATATGGTACCTAATTTACCCAATAAATATAATACTGTAAACAATTATAATTAGTACTCCTACTAATCATGCTTGTGTCTAGAAAAACAACCTCTTTGAAAGCAGACATTTCAAAATCAAGATCCTTGGTTCGAAGCATTTTTTTTCTTATTGTTACAATAAAAATTTTAACGAGTATTGATTAGGAATTTTTTATGCATTGGCCATTGGGTTAAATTCTAGGGTTATAGAGATTTATAAAATATGGATGCCACTGCTCTAAAAACATCTGGGGTATACTCAACTCATCAGGAAGACTATTGTAATCATATATATAAATTATAAATGGGGCATGGTAAATGTCAAGTATGTTAAAAAGATATACTTAACCATTTCATTTACATCAATAATATAAATAAAAAAACTACATCTATATAATTTTATTAACCAATGTCACCCTGACAAATTCAATAAAAATGAAAAATAAAATAAATAGGTAATAAAATAACAACCAATTATGAAGCATACATCATTTGCTAGGCATGCCTTTCATATCTCTTGTCATAAACCTTTACGAAACAGGCATCTCTATTTTAAAGATGAGAAAACTTACCCTCTATGCAAGAGGGTAAGTGGATTTCACAAAGTCATATAACTGAAAAAGGGCCAAACTAGAACTCAAGTAAATTTCTGCCTAAATCCAATCCTTGGGCTCTTAATTATTACATCAAACTGCTTCCTCATATTAATTTTATCTTGCCATGCAGACAATAAACTTTACAAAGGGCAAAGGCTAAAACCATCCACTCCTTTCCCAATGACCCTTACTTTACTGCAAGGCCAATGCCCAAATAATATTTTTTTAAAAGTTTGCCTAAATGCATAGCTCTGCTAAGAAACAGCTGAAATAATTTACACTGACCTATTTCCTCACCTTATAAAAATGGCACATAGCACTTCTTAACCAGAAGTATGTGGATAGGTGTAACTCAGTAATCAATATATTATCAATTATA
Source organism: Saccopteryx bilineata (assembly GCF_036850765.1). Taxonomy (NCBI): domain Eukaryota; kingdom Metazoa; phylum Chordata; class Mammalia; order Chiroptera; family Emballonuridae; genus Saccopteryx; species Saccopteryx bilineata. Next base: position 22,618,977 of record NC_089493.1, read on the forward strand.
ATGATCAATAATCAATATATAAACACATTAGGATAATCAATATATAAACACAAAGTTGTGTTTATATATTGATTATTGATCATTATAATTGATAATATATTGATTACTGAGTTACACCTATCCACACATACATTTTTCACTGGCTTATGTGTAAACTTATTTCAAGAGAAGCGAGACAAGGGGAAAAAAACCTAAAAATGAGAGGAATTTTTCCTTATAATTTAGACATGAGTGGACAGAATAAGAAAATCATTCCCTGAGATTGAAGATTGAGTTAGAAAGAGACTTTTAACTTTGCTATTGAATTTTTTTTCTTTAAATAAAGCAGATAAGTGATACCTGGCTGGGAGGGTCTCCAGGGAGTGTAAGCTAGGAAGCTAAACATAGTTTTGGTTTTAATTTTCTGAAAATAATAGCTCAATGCAAAGGAAAAAGAGTTTCATCTCTCATCCTGGAGCAATGTCACTGTGGTACAATTCATCAGACCTATAACAGCATGACATTGCACTTGGCCATTAGAAGTGAATGACTCTATTTTTCATTTTTAATGCCCAGGGCAAATAATTTTATATATATTAATTTTGTTAGCTATATATAAATATTAAATTGTAGATATTTAATTTCTATTTAAACTCCATAATTTAACCATTGTTAATGGAGTGGTCACATAATTGGTGATACGTGTAGTTTGTATTGTATTGCAAGTACAATAATAACCTGAACCATTCCGTCACATGTACATCTGCACACACCCACATGCTTTCTACACACAGCAAACTGTATAAAATCTCTCTTTTGTGGTTAGCATAGAGGTAGTGCATTTCTCAGTAGCTTGCAGAATAAAATATAAGAATTCACAAAAGGAACCAGAATATACCTTGCAGAGAGAATAGCATGAAAGTGAGTGGGAAATGCCATTTTATTTATTTCAACACCTTTATCATGTTGTACATGACTCATGGCAAACATCACATAGAAACAAAGTACATAAGACTTGGTCTCCAACAGAAATAAAATTGCAACAAACTGCAGTTCTGGGGTGATCAGCTGAATACCAGTGAAGTAAATAAAGCCTCAGGCTTCCAAGTTGAGACTCAATTACACCAATCTTCATTATCTGATACATTTTGGTTCTCTCTACACAAACACAAATGGCACAAGCAAAGTCTTTTCCAGAAATGCTCTTTCAGATACTCTTGGAGAAAATTCCAGATTTCATTACACATTCCATTCATATTTAATTGGGACGTAAATATTTTTTAAAAATAGCTTACGGGTAAAAGAAAAACAACAACTCATAACTCTTTGTTATGTCTGTATCCTGTTTATGAAACTCCTAGAAACAGTAACAGATGTTATAAAATGTTTACCTGAAAAATCTAGTTCAAACTATTCACAGGGAGACAAATATCAGTGACAAAAATCCATATATTAATAAAGAGAGCTTTTTAGTAGTTATTTCTTTAACTGGAACCACTTTGGCAGCCATCTTTATCAAGCACTTTATCAAACACAATTCAGTACGCAAAGTACATTCTCTCTCTCTCTCTCTCTCTCTCTCTCGGTATTTTTCTGAAGCTAGAAACCGGGAGAGACAGTCAGACAGACTCCCACATGCGCCCGACCGGGATCCACCCGGCACGCCCACCAGGGGCTACGCTCTGCCCACCAGGGGGCAATGCTCTGTCCCTCCGGGGCGTCATTCTGCCGCGACCAGAACCACTCTAGCGCCTGGGGCAGAGGCCAAGGAGCCATCCCCAGCCCCCGGGCCATCTTTGCTCCAATGGAGCCTTGCTGCGGGAGGGGAAGAGAGAGACAGAGAGGAAGGAGAGGGGGAGGGGTGGAGAAGCAAATGGGCGCTTCTCCTATGTGCCCTGGCCGGGAATCGAACCCGGGACTTCCACATGCCAGGCCAACACTCCACCACTGAGCCAACCGGCCAGGGCCCATTCTTTCTCTCTTTACTTTAACCAGAATAGCTCTCACAGATCCAAAACAAATATTTATTAATAAACTGAAAAGGGGAGGCAGGTAGATAAGATAAATGGATGATGGATAGATGAATGAATGAATGGATGGATGGATGGGTAGGTAGGTAGGTAGGTAGGGAGATAAATAGATATGATAGATTGATAGATAAAACGGTAACTTGGGTTGAGTCCAAAGCATAAGGAGACCCTGAGACCAAGATTCATATGCAAATGATTCAATAAGGACACATTCTGCCATGGAACCACAAAGGCAGGCGGGGAGGCAGGGTATGGAAAGAGGAGAGCAAACAAGGGTGAAGTCACAGGTAAACTTCCACAGAGGTTGCCACAACCTGATCCCACAAAAAATCTGGAGTATACACTACATCTGAGAGGTGTCCAACCACAAGGAAGACAGCAGTAGCCTGAGGACAATCTTCTTCAAGATAATCAGCGTACTGGCAATTGCTAGAGAAAGAACGTTTCTGTTGGTGGGTCCTCAAAAACATGATAAAAGCAATAAAAAGGAATTGGGGCAAAGCACCAACATTATCTGATACAGATAGATATCCAACCAAAAACTTGGAAGAAAAGATTTAGAACACTTAAATCCAAAACCTTATTTTGTATATGAGGACAGCATTATTCAAAGAGGTTGAATGGCTTCCTCGGGACCCCATAGATTGTACATGACAATCCTAGGTGAGAGCACAAGTCTCCAAACTTCCAGGTCAGGGGATTTCCCATTTCTCTTGGGTCCTGGTAAAAGTTCCACATGCTCAAATCACTCCTGCATCTATAGGGATTCCCTACTTCAGGATTATCTATGTGGTTTAGCAGCCCATCCAAGTTCAGGAGCATAATTGTGCTCTCTCATGTGGGTCTTTCTTCAGTGATTAGAGCTTTTCTGTTGTCCTAAAACTTGTTGAGGTCATAACAATATCATGTTGCATTATTCTGATATGACCGCATTGGTTACCTGAGAAGACACTGCAGGGAAGACAATGCAAATTCAACTTCTGAGACTATCTGGGTATTCAAACAAGACGTTTAATAGGTTCTCACATGCAGCTTTGTTTTAGAAAGCACATTTCAGCATTAACAGCAGAATCTTCAATACTTGTACAATACCCTGGGGAAATACTGTGAGAGCAATTCGTGTTACACACAAGAATGAAAATTTAGTTTCTGAAGTTGGGACACAGATAGATCTTGAAGTGTCACAATTCATCCAGAAGATCATTCTAGACCACAGGATCTACATGCACTAAAGCACCAAGGTGTAAAACACTATGATGAATGGGAAGAGCATACAAGCTACTCAGAATTTTAGAAGCAAGAGAGGCACAGCTCATGGGGTGGACATGTGGGTGGGGACAGGATGGGGAGGCAAGAGGTGAGACCAACCAAGGTAAACTAGAGTCAGCTTCGAAAGGGCTTTGTCTATTTTACTAAACAACATAGTTTCTTTCATGGAGATGGGAAACACTGAAATATTTTACATGGGGAGAGATTCAATGAGGGCTGAAATTTGCAAAGTTTATTTTGGCAACTGGGTGTAGGACAGACAAAATGGGTCCAAGAGAAAGGCAAGATGGGTAGATAAAAGCTTTGCAATAAACTCTGGGAGGTGGATAACATAGATCAGGCTGAGTCGATTTCTAAATGGAGAGCAGAGAATAAAATTTAAAAGCGTTCAGTTGGTAGAATAGCAAGAACTACTCCAATTAGTAATTAATGAACAACGGTTACAGTGGTAACAGCCATCCTCCCGGTTGTGAAAAAGAGGGACTTCGAACCAACTGTACTGTCTTTCAATTCTTTTCTCTTAAGATACTGCTTGTCCAATAAAACAAACAGCATGTGTGCCCTTTTCCTAGGAGATCAAGATCACATTCACATATCCAATGTACTTGCAAAGATCTTGGCCAGTCAGGTGTGGGACTTTGCAAGATGAAGGTAGAGGGGAAAGAGGAATCATTCCAGAAATAGAAACAAACCAGTGGTTGCCAGACGGGTGAAGAGTCTGAGATATTAACAAACAACTAAAGAGTGGTTATAATTAAAAAAAAAAATATATATATATATATATTTTGTTATATATACAAAATATATATATATATATATATATATATATATATATATATATATATATATATATATATATATATCCCCATGGTCCTCTATACAGTAATGCTATATATAGTTTCATTATTACACTTTTCAGTATATCACTGTGGACTGCTAGATTGAGACTGAGATGCATTCAAACAACAAAAAGGGAAAGTATCTTCTATTAAAAGAAAGAAAAGAAAGAAAGAAAGAAGATAAAAAGAAAAGAAAAACTATCAAAGAAAATACCAAAGACAGAAAGAAGTATTTTTTTTATCAGTGCTGAACACAGTCACAGAAATAGTCTGTAAAAAACCCTTTCACTCCGTATGTGGTACTAATCTCAATAGTCTGACCTGGTTGTAGGCACCTTTTGGAGCGGGGCCCCCAGCGGAAAGGCAGCAGCTCTGTGAGTGCTGTCACAGGTTACTTCAGACACACAGAGAGGCAGTGGTCAGAGGTCATTCTGAGCAGAGCATCCTGCATGGAGCAGAAAAACCCGTGGCCTATTGCTTTTATCGAGGACAATCTTCCTTCCTTTTTCAGAGGACAATTAAATATATTTATCTCTCAGCATCCAACACACATGGCAATCAATAATTAAGGGAAAAGAAAGAAGCAGTCACTACTAGGGCTAATATAAAGATAAGGGATCCTTCATTTGAAAGTATGAGTGTGTTTAAAAGTAGTTTTGATTCCTGACTTGACTTTCAAAGTGAGATTCTGTTCCACAACATGTCTCACATTCCAATCCACCTGCCACAAAAGCAGTTTTGTTTTGTTTTTGTTTGTTTATTTTCTTCCTTAGCAAACCCTAGCTGCTGCAAACTTTCTCCACACATCTCATCACAAGGCCCAGTTAAAGAAACTGGGTTTTGTTTTTTGTTTTGGAGGAAATTTCCTCCTCCCTTCCTGCTTGACCCAACTTTGATTCACCTGTCAATTGACATTCCTGCTTCATTACTCGCTGACAGCTCAAAATGCAAACCTGGTCTCTCAGCAAATTGCTTCTAATCATTTCTCTCCTTAACATGGTCCCATCAGTGGACTGTCAAGGGTATTCAGCAGGCTGGGGGATCAGAAGCCTGTTGTGGCTCTGAGCTCCATAATTTGGCCTTGAATCAAACAGTGTGGATTGAACGTAGTACCACATTCCTCCATCAAGATGGGGTACTCATTCCCCTAGCTCCTGGGAGTGTCACTACTGAGAGTTCACAGTTCAGGCCCTTTCTGGGACTGTTCTCAGTCAGGGGTGACTGCCTCATGCAATGACTGATGAGGATGAGAGGGACACAGGTACTCAGCTCCGTTGGCTCAATTTGGGACACCTCGGCGGGACCAGCCTAACTCTAGAGTTGGCTTTGGGATTGGCTGAGACTTTAGTTGCCTCTGCACCAGTCCAGATTATCTCTCCACCCAACTGCTTCCCGCACTTTCGTTCAGGAATGGTTTCACAGCACAGCATGCTCCCCAACTACCGGCCTTGCACAATCTCCAGTTCAGATTTTGTTTCCAGGAGATGACAATAGCTCTGCCTCTTCTTGTTTTGTGATTCATTTGCATATTGTTTCTCTTGAACAGATTACACTATTATACCTGCACCACTGACATGAGTTTTTATTTGTTAGATGGATTGTCCATTTTAAAATGCCTAACAGGGTCTCCGGCCACGGGCCTTCATGCGAGCCTGACTCCCTTTCGGAGGCCTGCTCATTATTCACCAGATGACAGGTGCTCATTAAGAGATGGAAAACAGGGGGCTAGTTGTGAGGAGATTTACATTTTTATTAAACTTCTTTGACTTTAGCTTGATTTTTCTTTTTGTATAGAATTGGTCTCATTTTTCCAAGTTGCGCACCTGTGCACATGGCTGCCACTGGGCTGAAGCCCATTCTTTCTTCTCTAATCCAGAGCTAAGTGGGGCACATGTGGCTGCTGGGTAGCTGGTGCCAGAGATTTCACGGGATCGTATGCCACTTGTTTTGTTAGAGAAACTGCTATTGCTTCTAGGTCTTGCTCTCTACAACCTGGCCAGGAATTGAGCCATGTTTGATGAGTGCTACATGATACAGTTTAACCTGCAGTGATACGTAGCCTCCAATGTGCATACATATTAATTGAAGAAGTTATAAAATGCAGGTTCCTGGGTGACATTCCTCACTGATTCTATTTCAGTAGATCAGGGATGATAACAAGACATCTGAAATTTCCTCAAGCATTCAACCTCTTGCTTCAGAAACACTGGACTCTATGTCCCTGGCTTTCCCCATGAAAGAACAATCACAAATGTGATCATTACACTTTCAGTTAGCTTGAAGGTTTCCAAATAAGTGGGAGCTATGCTGCATTGAATGAAGTTTCAGCTAGACCTGTGTAGACCAGACATACTGAATAAAGAATAGTTGCTGCCCAAGTGTGCCAGTGTCATCTTTACAAAAGGTCGCCATGTAGTAAAAAGTTTATCAGCCAGATTACTTCATATCCTACCCTTGATTCATGTTACCAACAATTTAGCATATAGTAGATACTGTAAAGTTGAAAAAAAACAAACACTTTAAAGTTTTCATTTTTTAAAATCTGAAAAATAAAAAAGAATTTGTATTCCACTGTTATTTATCTCTGCATTTTCAAAAAAAAATCCATGTGATCCTGGAGTCATTGCGAAGACTTAGCGTCAGGGAGAGAAAATAATAGCAGTCAGAGGAATAAAGGAGACAAGACCTATCACAGCGAATTCTCTGAAGAACTACTGATGCTTCTGACTTCCAGTGCTGTGAGGTCTGTGATTAGGATAGTTGTCCTTGTGGTTGGAATCCAATCTCCCAACAACCAGGCCTGTCCCAACAGTTCTCCTTTTTCCCTTTTAGGAGTCCCCAACTCTGCAATGGTCAATTCCTATGATGGAATTGACCATTGCAGAGTTGGGGACTCCTAAAAGGGAAAAGGAGAGACCACAATGCTGAATTTTTCTTAAGAAAATAGGAAATTCTTCCAAATGTTTCAATTTCTAAACACCTGGCATGCCAAAGAATACCAACATTTTTTTTTCCTATTACTTTCCTTATGCTGAATGATAAAAGACAATAGATCCCAACTCATTCATCTACTGCACTATAAATTTGGAACACAGCACTGTATGGAGGAAATTGCACTATTAGGTGCCAGGAAAAAAACCAAAAAGCAATAAGAAATATATGACTCTAAATTAAGGTGAATGTGAATGGCTCATGGTAAATTATTCAGATATCTAGGAAACACATCATCTAACAGTCCTCTGAACATCACTCCACACATTTTTTTCCAACACATCGTAGTTTGAAAACCCCCTTCACCAAGACTGCGCATGTCTTTGTATCACAGTAAAATGTGCCAGTCACAAAGGACTGAGCTGTTCACTGGACAAAATAGATTGACATTCAAAACCATGACAGAAAGACCTCATGATCTTTATATCTGTATCCTTTAGGCCAAGGTTCATGGCATAGATCTTTCCATCTTATCACACATAGAAAAACTTGTTTTTGAGAATAGAAAAGCAAACCTTTCGACACACTTTAGAATATTAAAGACATTAATTCCAACTATTTAATAATGTGTTTGCCTGAAAAGCAAGGTGGGACAGGCCAACTATCCTTCTAGATTATTCTCCTTTCAGATTGGGGATCTTCTCAGGGTTGATATTCTAGCAACACCATGTATGCAATATATTCAACAACAGAAGATGAAAATAAACACAGAAGCTTCTAATCAGTTGAGAACAGAATAATAGCACTTTGCTTTCTGTGACAGAGCATCACAGAGGGAGAATGTGGTTTCTCCTACAGTCGGGGTGGGGCTATCAGGCAGTCTACACAGACTAGAAGACATCTGAATCTCATGGATCCGTGGCAGTGCTGGTCAGAGGTGAAACAGAAAAGCAATTTTTTTTTAAAGCAGAGATCCTGAGCAAAAGACTAGAAATATAAAAACGCAATGCGGTTGCAGGATACAATGGTCTCAAATGGTTAAGGAGGAGGTAAAGACACACCTTGAGAAATGACAGATGCCCTCTGCAAAAATCAGCAAAAGTTGATAGAGGTTGGAAATTATATTGAAGGGTTCCACTCTTCAGACAATAATGTCTTGTAATTATTGAGAACCACTGGTGATTTATTTGGGGGGAGGAATGATATGATCAGATCTAATTTATCAAAGACAACATTGGCTGTACACAAAAGACAAATTGGAATGGGGAGAAAAAAAATAAAAAAGCAAGGATACCATTAAGTAGCCAGTGTCAGGTAAAGGATGATGAAGTCTGTTCCTAGATCATTACAGAAATTTAAGTGCAGGAATTAGATAGACACAGTTCAGATGTAAAGTTAATATAATTTAGTAATAGATTAGAAGTCTAAAAAGAGAATCTAAGACTACATAGTTGTATTTTTTTTCTTTAGCATAGCTGGTTCGTTTTAAAGTTATATACAGTTAAAACATTCAGATCTTACTTTACCAAAAGTTTTTCAGGCCAAATAACTTGGTAATATTGATCTATTTTGCTCAGACATAGATTTTATATGTATTTTGTTTGACGTTTATTTTAATTTTTTTCTTTATCTAGACTGACAACATCAGTTTTCTTTTTCTGTTTTTTGTTTGTTTGTTTTTTGTATTTTTCTGAAGTTAGAAGCGGGGAGGCAGTCAGACTCCCACATGTGCCTGACTGGGATCCACCGGCATACTGGACAATGCTCTGCCCATTTGGGGCATTGCTCTATTATGGCTGGAGCCATTCTAGCTCCTGAGGCAGAGGCCATGGAACCATCCTCAGTGCCCAAGGCTAACTTTTGTTTCAATGGAGCCTTGGCTGTGGGAGGAAAAGAGCGAGAGAGAAAGGAGAGAGGGAAGGGTGGAGAAGCAGATGGGCATTTCTCCTGTGTGTCCGGATCAGGAATCAAACCTGGGACTGCCACGTGCTGGGCCGATGTTCTACCACTGAGCCAACACGCCAGGTCCAGACTGACAACATCAGTTTTAATCTTGATCTATCATCTCTTGTTACTTGTAAATTCCACAAGCAAAATTTTTAATTTTTATTAATTTTTATTTGATTGTTTAAGTGTAGAACAGTTGTAGTCACACAGAGGTAATCTTTTAAAAGGCTTCATTTTGAGTTAACCCAGAGCTGGCAGTCAACATTCTCTCTGTATTATTATAATTTTTTTATTTTAACAAACATCAAATATAGAATAAGAATTATAGAACATCATAAAGACCCAGTCTCTCCTGATGAATAGTACTATTATATAACCAATTCTCAGACAAAAAGCTATACAAATGTGCAAAGTAAAGGCAGAGGACTAGAGCTAGGAATGGTCTTCTCAAGTGACATGACTGCTCTTAGGTAGGTACGTACCATATGGTACCTCAGTCCCTTCATTTGCAAGATAAAATATTGTTTTAAAAAAAAATAGGACTCTTATTCAGGTTTAGTTTACAGATTGTGAATAAAGACTAAAGTCATATGTTCAACTACTGTATTCAGCCCTGGTTCTGAGAAAGGATATAAGAGCCAGAGAACCCAAGCTATAATAACTCTGAACACCACACTGAGGTCAGATTTTTCCAAGCTGGGTTGTAGAGCAATGTGGTCATCTGTTGGAGTAGATAAATGTATTTGCAGATTAGCATTGTTCTCAAAAATAACAGCAGCATAATCCTATGGATTCTTAAAGAGATCAAGTATGGTTTACATGTAAATAATCATGAATAAAAAAATCAGGGGTAAGATAAGCTAATTAACAATGGACAAAAATTATATATTTATATAACCATTTCTAGAATAATTAGTTAAAAGGCTCACATATTTCACACATCACAGAGTTTTTTCAATGGAGATAGTTATGTGGTACCTGGGTATCTTTCCATTGCAATGAGCATCCAACCAACAGAACCAAATATTGCTAATGAGCTGTCTATCCTATGGACATACAGGCAAGAGGATTTTTTTTTAAAGCAGCCAGAACAAGTGAAGAAAGAGAAGAAAATTCAGGAAGATATCTGACCTTTAGAATTCATTAGCTTCTCCCTTGTTTGCCATAGCTATAGGCCAGCCTTTCACCTTGAGTCTAAGTTGGTCACATAAAAGCTTGAAACCAAGATCCATTGTGCAACTAGTGATTGTACAAATAAACCTGTTAATTTCTCAGGCAAGTGAATCTCTCCTCAAGGAATCAAAAGTCGACTGTGATACAATAAAAGCATTATCTCTATGACCCATCACATCTGAGATGACTCCACATACTCCCCAGAACAGTAAAACTGTCACTAGCAAGATACACTCTATCTTCAATAGGTATGGAGGCTTCATAAAAGCAGTCTCAAATGTCAACCCAGATATAAGTATGTGCATTTTTTCTTTCCCTGTACTAGTTATAGTATTAAGGTCACTTAATAGTTTTTATAGTAAACTAGGGCTTATTTTTAGCTATTAGGTAAAGAATTTTAGAAATAAATTCTTGGTGCACACTGATTGCATACTGATGGATTTTTTTTATATCCAGTTCAGTGATGGAAATCGTACAACCAAAAAAAAAAAAAAAAGGTCCATATCCTGGGTGGGAAAATTTTTAAATTTTTATTTATTTATTCATTTTAGGGAGAAGAGAGAGTTAGAATGAGAGAGAGAGAGAGAGAGAGAGAGAGAGAGAGGAAGGGGGGAGGAGCAGGAAGCATCAACTCCCATATGTGCCTTGACCAGGCAAGCCCAGGGTTTTGAACCAGTGACCTCAGTGTTCCAGGTCAATGCTTTATCCACTGCGCCACCACAGGTCAGGCTTCTAAAACTTTTCAACTTTTTTTTCTTTTTTTTAATTCATTTTTAGAGAGGAGAGAGAGAGGGAGAGAGAGAGAGACAGAGAGGGAGAGAGAGGAGAGAGAGACAGAGAGAGAGAAGGGAGGAGGAGCAGGAAGCATCAACTCCCATATGTGCCTTGACCAGGCAAGCCCAGGGTTTCGAACCAGCGACCTCAGAATTTCCAGGTCGACGCTTTATCCACTGCACCACCACAGGTCAGGAAAATTTTAATACTTAAGTACTCTTATCTGTGACAAGAAGAAAAAAAAATAGCGATGTAAAAATGAAGAACCTATAGACAACTTAAATGCATTATACACTTAATTTCTGATATCAAGATACTTAAAACTATTTGTCACAACATACTGTGTGAAAGGCAATTTTCTTATGTGGCATTGAAGCCCCTTAGATCAAGAACTAACTCTTTTATAAAAAAAAGACACTTAATTATTTCACTATAAATAGGATAAGTGCTTTCTGGTTGTTTCTTCAAGCAGGGACGATGGATTTTCACTGAGCAATCTGCAAGTCAATGACTAGAATCCCTTGTGAAGAGGTCCACACATCTGTAAATGGTATAGGGTGTTCATTTGTGGCTCTTACAATTTGGCCACCATAATGACAACTTCCTGCCCAGGAATTTTAGGGGCAATATCTATTAAAATATTCAGTTTAGCAATAATGTTGAGATTTATGGAACTGTATTATATAGCAGTCATCGTGCTAAGTGATTTCCATTTTATCTTCACATATTTCTTGCGAAGAAATCCTGTTACTCACATTTTAGAAATGAGGACATTAATGATTGGACAGGTTAAGTAATTTGGCCAAGATCAATGAGTAAAGGATTCAAAGGAAAAACAAAACAAAACAAAAAACCGCTGATGCAGCATTCTAAATCATGACTTGATGAGTTCATACTATATCACTTTGTCAAAAACTACAAAGCAGACCAAAAAAGCCCTATTGCTACATAGGAAAAGGAGGTCACCTTATCTATAGAGGAATGAAAACCATTTTCTTGGACCTGCACCTTTTCAAATCAAATTCTCAAAAAAGCAGCATCTTAGATAAACCAACAAAGCTCATCTCTATTTGCCTAACTTTGAAGGGAAAAATACCAAGTTCTGTGATTTCATGTCGCCTGTAACTAGGTTGTATCAGGTATTAAATCACTTGCATGAGGGAATACAACTGGCGAGGCCTGTCTAATGCACAGTCCTAATTTAATTTATTATCAGGAACATCTTCCGAAAACCCACTTTTCTCATAAGATTTTGTTTAATAGTCTAGCCATCTATAAAAAGCAAAATTAATTGTGAAAAGATAATGGTCTGCATTCAGAGTGTTCTCTTTGAGAACACTTCTGCTCACTCCTATTTCCCCATCCTTGTTAATTCCCACCGTGTTCTCTTTCTTTTTTTATTGCTAGATTTTATAGATCTGTTTCAAATTCACAACTAAGACGATTTTTGGGTATTGAAGTCACACCAAAGAAATCCATCCTGTGATTCTAATCCTCAGTCTTGCTTACTTCTCATTTTTCCACATTCTGCTCCACTTAGAAAAGAAAGCACAGGCACATTTCTTCCTCTTGAGCCCAAGTTGGTTTTACGTGCATATATGGACCAGGGGAGTGTTATGCTACATGAAATAAGGCAGTCAGAGAAAGGCAAGTACCATATGATTTCACTCACATGTGGAGTCTTATGAACGAAATGAACTAACAAGTAAAACAGGGACAGACTCCTAGAAAGAGAGCAGACTGACAGGGAGCCGGGAGGGGCAGGGGATGTTGTGGGGAGGGATTGAGCAAACAAAGGACAAAGAAAAGGAGAAAAATAACTCATGGACACTGACCGCCGTGTGGTGATTGCAGGGGAGTTGAGGGGGGAGGTGTAGAAGGATATGACGGAATAAATGGTGGTGAGACTTGACATGGGATGGTGAACACAAACCCAGTGTAAAGACGATGTGTTGTAGGATTGTGCACCTGAAATCTGTATAATTTTGTTACCTGGTCATGTGAACAAATTCAACTTTAAAAAATCTGGAATCACCTGGTTTTATAAGTAGTTTTTCCAAAAATGCAAAACAATTTTATATTTTCTATCAGGTCCTTAAAAAAAACATAATCTACTAGTCCAAAAAAAATGGGCTGATTATTTGAAATCAGTCTTATCCGTGCAGACATACAAACACACACACAGAGTTGAATATAAACTCTTCTCTCACTTTTTTTTTTTTTCAGCTCCAGAACCCAGCAACTATGGCTGGCCCTGTAGAGGGGCTCAGTAAGCCCTTGAATACAATGAATGGCTGATTTGAGACTATAACTGTTTTTCATTTGTTTGTTTTTAAAATAACTATTGATATACATGTATGTTTCAAGAAAAACAGTTTTTCCCCCTGCTAAGGAGACTGAGACATAATTGGCAGAGTAAAACTTAAAATGGAAATTGGCTATGTTAATTCACAAAAGGGCAAAACTTCTGAGGAATGTACCCCAAGAATGCCATAGCACTGTTTGAAAAGGAGAAATGAACCCCCATATTTATGGCAGCATTGTTCACAATAGCGAAGATCTGGAAACAGCCCAAGTGTCCGCCAGTGGACGAGTGGATTAAAAAGCAGTGGCACATATATACAATGGAATACTATGGGGCCATGAAAAAGAAGAAAATCTTACCTTTTGCAGCAACATGGATGGACCTGGAAACTATTATGTTAAGTGAAATAAGCCAGGCAAAAAAAGAAAAATATCATATGACCTCATTCATTTGAGGAATCCAATGAACAATGTGAACTGATGAACGGAATTGAGACAGAGGAGAGATCAAAGGGGCCAGAGGAAAAGAGGACAGAGGGAAAGGGGATGATAGGATGGGATAAACCTGAAGGGAAGGGGGGAGGGCGCTATGGGGAGGGGGGCAAGGGAGATATTGAGGGGAATACGGGGGAGGGGGGATGCATTTGGGGCAACACTAGAATCTATGTAAACATAATAAATTAAAATCAATTAAAAAAAGAAATTCCCCGTGAATTATTCTAATATTTCCATTTGAAACATTCATCCAGCTGGCTAAAGTTTCTGCTTTTCATCCAGTATCCTGGAGACCTAGACAGACTTTCACAGATTCCTGAGACTGTTTACAGCTCTTCCAGTTTCTTTGGTAAAAAATGGTTTGCATTTCTCTTACAGTCAATTGAAAAGCATCACTTAAAAAGCAGGTCAAGGGGATTGCGGATGTCTGATTCTACTTCACATAACTCCTAATCCTAGCCATTTCTGTCAAATCTTCTATGAAAGGACGAAAATGATCAAATGATAGTAGAAAACTCCAGACTTCAAAACTCAAACTAAAATGCTCAGTGTTGCCTTTAAACATTTTAAGGGAAATCCAAAAGAACAAACTAAAATAGACGCAGGCAAAATAAATAAATAAATAAAACACGCAGGGGAGAGTTCTTACTATCAGCTGACAAGTTTAAAAAACAACACTAATATAGAGTAAAGGTTTTTATAGCACTGCTCAGGGTGGGGAAGTTATTACAATATTTTATCCATGTTCTTCTCTTTTAACTCTTGCCTCTAGCAGCTCCAAACTCCAGCAAAACCCCTTAACCCCAACACATGAGTCATTCAGATTCTTCTGAAAATTTATTAATAATGACATTTGGAAAACACAAAGCCATTCTATTCAATTAAATAAACTCACCACGTTAACCTTCAGTACAAGAAGTGAGCATTTATTTTTACAGGTGGCTGTAAACAGACTTGGAACTTCAGAAAGCCAAGATCAATAGAGTGCTGGCAAACAATAATAATCTCTTGCCCACTCTATCGACAGCTTCTCAGAAAATATAGTTTGATTCTGATGGGCTTGATGACTGGGCCCTTGCCCAACCTATTGCCTTTCTCTGAGCAAATGTCAAAATGTCAAGAAAATGCCTCTATGCAAGAGAATTCCACTACAGTGTCTCCTGAGCCAAATTTTGACATCCAGCAGTGCAGCCCAAATCTTGAGGGGAAGCCAACTCTTGAGTGAGAAGACTGCTAGTGATGGTAATGGTGGTGCCATATGGCTGTGCGGATGTCAAAGGGAGGCTGTCAACTACATCTGGTGTAATCACTGTGGTCACATTAATGATGGAATGGGAGCAGAAATAAATATGTCAGATTTATTCTCTTTCTGGTTATTCCTGCCTCCCCTGCCAGGTAAGGATTAGTTCCAAAAGTGAAAAGCCCTGGTATTCAACACCAACCACCCCTCGATGCCTGCTCTTGATCTAACCTTCCTCTTCCTCTGTGAGTCTGTTCTTTTCTCTCTCTCTCTCTCTCTTGCCTTTCCCTGGCCCCTCACCTTTTCATTTCTACCTCATCATTTCATTCCTCTTCTGCAGAGGACACAAGCAGCATGGGTATGATGAAAGATCTCTAGACTTGGACTAGATTTGCCTGAAGGCAAATCATTTTCCTATTTTAGAGCCTTGATACTTTGATCTGTAAAATGAATCGAGGCATGATCCCTATAGACTTAACGTCTTCTTTCTGTATTCAATTTAAACTGAACTGTTAGTTCAGAAGACCTGGATTAGTGTCACATCTCATCTGTTTACTAGTGTGGCAGTTTCCTATTTACGTTTCTAATCTCTAGTTTCCTCATTTGTAAAAAAGAAATGGGTATAATAATCTCTATTTCATAGGACTATTAAGACAATTAAAGGAGGCATGCAAAAGCATTAAAGCACTTTAGAAAGAACAGTTAATTATAAATCTAAGACTAATAAAGAAATAAATGTGAAATAAATGATCGACATAGACACATCCCAAGCAGTCTTTGCAAGGCTCTGACACTGGAACTGCAGGTTTTCCAAAAAGCAAAACTTGCCTATCTTAATAGCTTAAAGGATACATGAATAAGTTTCTTGCCACATCTAAATAAAATATTATAAACTAGATCTATTGAACACTTATCAGATACCAGCACTGAGCTGGCACTTGTATAATTTAGCTCTTTGAATGCTCTCAAGGACCCTAGGAATTAGATACTATTATTGGTTTTACTTTACAGAAATCAATCATAGAGGGGGTTAAAGTGTCCCAAAAGGGCCAGCAACTTGGACTTGAAACAAAATAAGTATGAATTAAATGTCTGTAAGCTTAACCCCCCAAGCTATGCCGGCTCCATTAATTTACAGTCTCATGCAAGACTTATGATGTTTAAAAACCATTTTGCATGTTCCCATGAATGTATGTCCTTATAAATAAACAAGTTAGTCACTTACTGTCAGTCAGTCATTCAGCTCTTGAAGCTCAATTAGTCACATGATTATGCTCATCAAAAAGAAAAAGATAATCTAAAGTCAGGTACTCTGCTTCTATCAATTTTCTATATTTCTCTCTTTACGAAAGCACACTATTACCTGAGTCATCCTGAAACTATTGAAGAGTACTCTCATTTTGACATACCCATTTGAAGAGAAAGATGCTGAAATAATGTAAATACTGAATTCAGTGGTATTACCTCAAATTAAAAAAAACCCCACAAAACTCTGTGAATGTGGTAACTAAACAATTAAGATCTTGGCTCAAGAACTAGGGAAAGCTGAATTCAAATTCCCAATTTCTCTTTTAATAGTTTTGGACATTACACAAATTATACAAATATCTCTGAGGGATAATATAATAGGATATAATGCAGACAGTTAATAGGAAATGTGAATGACAATATATGTGAAATGCTAAGCTTGCTTAGCACAATGTTGAACACATAGATGCTAGAAATGTTACTTATTATTATTATTGTTTTTAAATATTCTACTTCCCTTTCTTCTTTCTCTCATTTTCACATCTATTAAGACACAGATTAAAAAGAAGCTTAAAGTTGTATCTACCTACACATAACCTTTTAGCCACAACTTTGAGGAATTAAGATTTATTCTAGTATTTATTTTAATTAATTAATTATTTTTCAAATTAAATTTTTTGGGGTGAAATTGCTTAATAAGATCATATAGGTTTTAAGTGTACATTTCCATGATATGTGATTTATACATTGCATTGTGTGCCCACCACCAAAGTCAAATCATCTTCCATCACCATGTATGTGGCTTCCCTTACCCTTCACTATACTCCTGCCCTTTTCCATCTGGTAACCACCATACTGCATCTGTATCTATGAGTTTTAGTTTTATATCACACATATAGTGAAATCATTTAGGTCTTAGCTTTTTCTGACTATTTCACTTAGCATAATATTCTCAAGGTCCATCCATGTTGTAAATGGCATTATTTCATTTTTTATGGCTGAGTAGTATTCCATTGTATATACGTACCACATCATATTGTCCTAATTATCAATCAAAGGACACTTTGTTTACTGTTTCTAATAGTTTTTTGGTGGAGTCATTAGGGTTTTCTATATAAAAAATCACATCATTTACAAAAAGTGACACATACTTCCTTATTCCCAATTTGGATGTCTTTTTTTTTTCTTTTGCTTGAATGCTCTGGCTAGCACTTCTAGTGCTATTTTGAATAAGAGTGTACAGAGTGAAAATACTTGTCTAGTTCCTAATTTTAAAGAAAAAAGCTTTCAGTTTTTCACCATTAAGTATGGTATTAGCTGAGGGTTTGTCATATATGGTTTTCATTATGTTGAGGTACTTTTCTTCTATCCCTATTTTATGGAATATTTTAATCATAAGTGGATGTAGTATCTTATCAAGTGATTTTTTTCTGTATTCACTGATAAGACCATATGATTTTATCCTTTGTTTTGTTAATGTGGTGCATTACATTGATTGATTTGGTTATTTTGAACATTCTTGTGTCCCTGGAATAACTCTTATGTGATTATACTTATTATTTTTTAATTCCTTGTTGTATTTGATTTGCTAGTAATTTATTTAAGATTTTTTCATCTGTATTTATCAGAGATATTGGTCTGTAGTTTGGGTTTTGTTCTTTTTGGTTTTTTGTTTGTTTGTTTGTTTGGGGTGTGTGTGTGTGTGTGTGTGTGTGTGTGTGTGTGTTATCCTTGCCAGATTTTGATATCAGGATTATGCTGACCTCATAAAATATGTTAGAAAGTATTGCCTCTTCAATTTTCTGGTAGACTTTGAGAAAGATAGGCATCAAATCTTCTTTTGATGTTTGGTAGATTTCACTAAGGAAGCTATGTGATCCTGAACTTTTATTTTTTGAAGGGAGGGGTTGATGTTTGTTTCAATTTCCTCACTGTTTAGTGGTCTACATAGATTTTCCAAATCTTCATGTTTCAGTCTAGGAAGGTTATATATTTCTAGGAATTTATCTATTTCTTCTATGCTATTTAATTTGATGGCAAATAGTCTTTTATAGTATTCTAGTATGACCTTTTCTATTTCTGTGTTATCTGTGACAGTGTCTCCTCTTTCATTTTTGATTTTGTTTATATGATTGTTTTCTCTTTTTCTCTGCGTCTAACCAGGGTTTTGTCAATTTTATTTATCCTTTCAAAGAACCAGCTCTTTATTGTATCAATTTTTGTATAGTCTTTTTCTTCTCTATTCATTTAATTCAGCTCTAATTTTTATTATTTCCTTTCTTCTGCTGACTTTGGGCTGCTTTTGTTTATTTTCTAGTTTTTTAAATAGTAATGTTAATTTGTGTACTTGAGATTTTTCTTGTTTATTGAGATGTGCCTTTAATTATATAAACTTCACTCATTAGTGCTTTTACTGCATCCCAGAGTTTTGTATATCATGTTGTCATTCTCATTTGTTTCTATATATCTTTTGATTCCCCTTTTTTTTCTTCTTCAACCAAATCATTCAGAGGTATGTTGTTTAATCTCTACATATTTGTGATTTTTTTTACTTTCTTCTTGCAGCTGATTTCTAATTTGAAAGCATTGCAGTCAGAGAATATACTTGGAATGATTTCTATCTTAAATTTGTTGAGGCTAGTATTGTGCCCCAACATGTGATCTATCCTTGAGAATATTCTATGTGCATTGGAGAAAATGTATATAATCTGATGTTCTTGGATGAAACGTTCTGTAAATGTCACTCATGTTCATTTGGTCTAATGTGTCATTTAAGGCTTATATTTATTAATTTTCTGTTTGGATGGTTTATCTAGAGCCAGCAATGTTAAATCCCCTATTATGATTGTGTTTTTTTATCAGTTTCTCCCTTCTGCAGTATATGTTAGCAGGTGCTTTATATATATTGGTGCTCTTTTATATATATATATATATATATATATATATATATATATATATATATATATATATGCCTTTTTAAAGTAGTGTCCCCTTCATCATTATAAAATGTCCATCTTTGTCTCATATTACCTTGTTATCTTGAAACCTATTTTTTCAGATATAAGTCTGGTTACATCTACTTTTCTGTGGATGCTAAAATTGTTTGGAAAATCATTTTCAACCCTTTCACTTTGAATCTTTGTCTTTGCAGCACAGATGTGTCTCCTGAAGGCAGCGTATGCTTGGTTTTGTTTTTTGATCCAATATGCCACTCTGTACCTCTTTTCTTGGTGAATTCAGTCAATTTACATTTAGGGTAACTGTTGATATATGAAGATTGCCTATAGCCATTTTACCCTCAGCAATAACCAAGAATTTACAACACAAGTCTTTAGGAAAAACAAGACATCTTGAGTTTTCATTCAGAGCTAGAATGAACTGACAAAAGGAACTCATGGAAGCCATTCTCTATGACAATCTCCTTGAAAAAAAATAATATTTAAGGTTCAGAATGTGTAACTTAAGCATTACAACTTTGTCTTAGTTCATTTGAGCTGTTATAACAACAACAATAACAACAAAATACAGATTGGGTGGCTTAAGCAACAAACATTTATTTTGCACAGTTCTGGAGGCTAGGAAGTCCAAGATCAAGATAAAAGCAGATTTGGTGTCTGGTGACAACTGGCTTCCTGGTTCACAAATAGCCATCTTCCCTCACATGGCAGAAGGCAGGAAAGAGCTTTCTGGGGCCTCTTATATAAAGGTACTAGTACCATTCATGAGAACTCCATCCTTGTAACCTAATTGCTTCTTAAAGCCCTAGTTCCTAATTCCATCACTTTGGGGGTTAGGTTTTAAGATGTCAGTTTTGGGGAAACACAACCATTCAGTCCATAACAGACTTCACACTCAATCTAATAAGTCATTCCTTTGGATTTCTTTTTCAGGTTTGAAGAGCTTTTTGGTTTTTTTCAAGTTTGATCTTTAGAACCAAAATCTACTCCAAGACTTCCTTAATTTATCCCCGCCATAGACCAATGCTGTATTTAATTCTATAGCACCGACATGAGGGGTATCTCCTCAGTTCCCTTTAAATTATCTTTAGCCTTCTAATTGCTAAAGGAAGATTCTTGAAGAAGGTAGATGAAACTAAAAGCAAGGCTAGGTGGTGAACATCAAAATGACACTCAATAATTCACTCAAGAGCAGCAGATGGAGCAGCTTTATTAAAACACCATGAAACCTGTGACCTTACTGTGTTTGTAACTTTGAAGTAATAGCATCTAAGACCAATGGTGAAAGAGATGTCTACATTATAAAGTCTGATAAAAGCAGTAGTGCCCAGGAAACTTATTATTAATGCAGTCTGTTTTAGAAATTTTACTGAATACTATGGCTATCTACACACTCATGCAAGTCATCTAAACATATACAGATAATAAACTATCTTTACAGCAATATTCCAAGAGATAACATTATATCTTTAATGTTTTGAAAGATATTAAAGATGAGAGTCATCAATTAAGCTTTATGTGTCACACCGCACCTGCCTTAACCTCAGAACATTAAAATATTCTAAGCACAAAGCAACCTCAATGGATTTTGTTAGGTAACTTTAAAATCTAATATTAAAGGCCAGGAGATGTCTCCCAATATTGAGCCATGCCTACATTTTGTTGCCAACAGAAATAGAACTGAAACCTAAAGGCTTCTGCTTATGTCAGCTCCTTAGACCTTAGGAACCACTGGTGCCCCATTTCCCCAGAATCAATTTGGGTCCTACACACATCGCCAGGGCATTTTGCCATCTGGCACCAACATGCTGAAAATAAGCAGAATTTAAAAAATAAAAGACACATGAAACATTCGAACCTAAAAAAACCCAACAAATCCACTTTAGTCCACCTCGCACACTTTATAGATGTGCAAACTGAGACGCATAGAAGTGTGTTGTGAATTACAACAGTAGCAGAACTCCAAATTTCAAGACCAGAGCTTTTCTCACTTCAGTATATTAAAATAGTTTAAAGAAATAAGATCAACACCTTTCTTCATTGGGCAGTGAGTGGGCCTGAGATGGATTAAAGTGTATACTTTTAGCATCCAGACTGAAGGTAAAATTATCCAATTCATATGAAAATGTTTTTTAAAAAATCATTATACCAGCTTTCCAAAACTGGATATAATTTATGATTTTCCTTAAAGATTTGAAAAAAAATTTGTTGCATAGTAAAGTTCAGGAAAAGCCTGAAGACTACCAGAGTCTAGATGTCTGGAAACTGTAGTGATCACTGGGTTTTTCCTCTGGCAGAGATCTCTGATCTTAGCACGGAGTAGGTGCTTTATTAACTCTGATCTTAGCACAGAGTAGGTGCTTTGTTAACATTTGTTCAGTGGTTTAGTATCTTCTTTCTCTCATGCAGAAATTCATGGGTATCTTTTTGCTGATATTAGTTCTACTACCAATCCCTGATTCAAATATATCTCCTTCTATTTTGCCTGGAACAAGACAATGAGGGGTCCATTCTTTTGTTACTGACTTTAAAATAGAAGTAAGTAAGTTCTGGGTTAACACTTTGGTCTTTCTTGTGTGTTAAAAAATATCCCATGACAATTTGTGCCTACAGTTTGGATCAACTTTGCCACTGTTCGTTTTTCCTTTTGTTTTTTGCTTGTCTTTTGATCTTATGATATTATAGACATTTAAGTGGAAGGACTATAAAGATTATTCAGTCAAATCCCAGATTCAGTGCAGGAAGCCCCTTGCTAACTTTCATGATGGGCAGTCACTCAATGTTTTCTTGTGTATTCTTGTATTCTTGTGTTTTCTTCTGTAGCAGAAAGGAGCATGGACTTGGGCCAGGAAGATTAGACTCTAATCCCAACTCTGCCATTTCTAAAGGAAATGTTCTTGGAAATTTATCAGATCTCTGTGCTTCAGTTTCCTCATCTGCAAAATGGGAATGATTATAACTGCACCTGCTTCATGTAGTTGTTATGAGGATTGAATAAGGATGCAAATTCTTTAGAACAGTAACTAGAACACCTGATGAGCTATTTGTATTTACTACCATTGCTATTACTACTGCTGCTAATACTGGCACTATTGCAACTACTTCCTCCAAAGACAGAGAGCTCACTACCTCCTAGAGAAATGTATTCTGATGATTATATCACTTCCAAATGGAAAATTATTCTTGTTATGGAGTTCAAATAGATCTTCCATTAATATCCATCCATTGGTCATGGTTCTGCCTCTAAAGCTAGGCTGATTAAGAACAATCCCTTTTCTACATAACAGTCATTCAAATAGTTGATGACAGTTGTCATATTCCTCCTCAAGGTTTTCTTATACAGGCAGAACATCTCAATTTTCTTCAACTCTTCATCTTATGGCTGGCTGCCACCATTCTTGTCACTCTTCCCTATGAGTAATAACAGCTCCAATTTATGAGCCTGGCACTGTGCTGACCCCTTTAGATGCCTTAGGTAATGTAATTCTTAGCTCAAATCAAGAAAGAGGCTTCCATAAACATTTATAAATGAGGTAACTGACTTCTCAAGTACTAGTAGAAGTAGGGCTGGGATTTAATAACCAGCACACTGTGCCACAGCGGACATGCCTAGCTTGTCAGTGTTTTCTTAAAATGTGGCAGCAGAAGGCACACAGGATTTGCACATAAGCAACTTAAAATTTATTTTAAATTTTAGGATTTTTCACCACATCAACATCTATTTAAGTGAGCTATACCCAGAATTAGGATAGCGACTTTAAAAAAAAATCTAAATTCAGGGTTTTATATAGCCCTATTGCAATTTAACCACCTTGATTTAGAATCATTCTTTCTTCCTGCTAAGATTCTTTGGAATCTTAAATCTGTAATTTCCCATTTGAGCTCTTGCACCAGCTCTGTTCCTTGACCATAGATTTTCAAGAGAATTGCAAATGGAGAGATACAAAAAACAAAAACAGGCAACTGGAATCTTTCTTCCAAGATATTAATGAGGATTTCTAAATGTTTGGTACTTTGTATAATGCCACTTTATCTCACATTATATAAAGATAGAGATATAATATCTCTGCTATTCCTACCATGCTGGGCAACCGTCTGAATTACTTTATGCTTCTCAATTCATTTTTGTCCACAGTTAATGACTATAAACCGCGAGTTCCACATGCCCAGAAGCTCATGTGAATAGACCAGAGATGAGTCTCCAGGAACGGATTTCAGTGTGCCAGATCCCAGGTCCTGCTTGTCTGCATGCCTCGGGTTGTCATCACATGTTGTTCATCCTGTTACATTAGCCTCTGCATTTACAAGGACTTGCAGCTCAGTGTTGAGCTCACTTGGCCATTGGCTTCTAATTCCAGCATGGCATGTTTGTGATGGCTACTGACCTGTTGTCTTAAAAGCGTAGACTTCTGATTATTGTTTACAGGAGAGCTGGGTTGTGTTTCTTCATTCTCACTGGCCTTTATGCTCAAGGGCAGGTGTTGGTGTAGGTACTTTGCACCACCTACATCATTTGGAGGTAGACTTAGTTGATGTGACTTTTTACTAATGTTCTTATCAGCTCTAAGTTCTATTCTTTTGCCTAAGGAGATATGTCCTTCAATGAGTGTGGGCAGTTATTTATTGTCCCTGGTTTAAACACCTCCCCCCCAAAATTATTTAACCCTTCATGAAATAAAACCATCTTTGACAGTTAACAGCTGCTTCACACAACAAGCCAGTATGTCAAGCCAAACAGTTTCTGCTGTTGCATATCTTACCTGAAATTACAAAGAAGACTTAAACAATGCAAAGGATAATTTCATCTCTATAATAAGGGGAAAACACTAAGGTGAGCACACCTGCGCTGCAAGACAGAACCAGACTGTCTAACAGCTAAGAACAGTAAGGATGCCCATCTTGCATCTCAATATATGTATTATTGCTTTCCTACATGCTTTAGGTATATGTCAATAATGTACAAGTGCAAAACAAATGAAGGTTTTTAGGGTTTTTATTTTAGTATTTCTCTAACTCATGAGATGCTTTTTCTCTCTCTCTTTTTAGTAAACCAGTTATAAACCTGTTTTGTTTGGTTTCTTCTTCCCTCCCTTCCCCCCTCCTTCCCTCCTCTCCTTTCTTCTGCATTTATCCTCTATGACTCTAATGGATACCCTGAACCTATTTCTGTTAACGACATCTCTACTCATACAGAAGCTAGAAATAAGAAAATAACAGGGCTTCTAATCAAAATCCCTGCCTGACATATCATCTCAGAGAACCAGAAGTGTGCCTTTTCAAGTGTGGGAACTCAATTTTTCAATCTCTACTGCATAAACATAGGAAGATGCTGATGGCAAAATAAAATACTGTGCTTCACTATGTTTTGAGCTATTTTCTTCACCTTTAATATATGGAATACAGACTTCTTTAGCAAAAAATTAAAAACACAAGGGGCAATTCACAAAAGCAACATTATCTTCATAGTGTCCAGCCACAGGACATCACTGTCGTGAGGGATTCCCTCACTAAATCAGTTGTATTGAAAAATAAATGAAATTGTCTAGGCAGCATCTAGAAGCTGAGGTAGCAACAGTAGTGCAGGAGGAAGCCACAGAAAGAACAGTAGGAACAGGGGCCCTAAAAGCAACAGTGATGATTTGAGTCAGGTACCAAATAATTGAGTATTTTGATAGAAATTTTTACCTCTGACACAATCTGGTTATTAAAACAAAAAGGTCAGTGAAAAAAAGAAAAATTGTCTTAGGACTACAATGAAGTAAATAAAATAAAGGAAGAGGTAGCAGATTTAATTTAAAAAGATATTAAAATCTATAATAATAATAACAACAGTAACATGATAATAATTAATATAGCTACTGGTAATTAAGAGCATATGATGTGTAAAGACTGGGCTAGGGGTTTTCTTTGCATATCTTTCCTATTCCTTGCCTTATGAAGTAGGAAGTAATCATCTCCATTGCATACATAAAGAAACCAAGATACAGAGATGATAAAAAAAAAACACCCACCCTTAGGGAGTGCAGCTAGTAAATGGAACTGCTAAAAATAGGTCCTAGGCCTTTCTCACTCCAAAGCCGTGTTTGTAAATTTTATTATCTACTACCTTCCACTGCATACTAAGCTATAAATATTAAGAAAATATGTTTAAGTGTCCAAATTTGTCTTCAATATTTTTTCTAAATTGTGAGTTCCTCTAAAAATTATTAAGCATATATTGGAGGATCATTCCAGCTGAGTACTTTCACACAATTGCCTACCAAGGACTGCCACATAATGTGAGAGGTAGGCTGAATATAGACATATATTGGATGTAGTAGTGGAAAGAGAAGACCAAATAACATTTTGAGCTATAGATATACCAAATTCCAAAGAATTTACACTGTGACAATCATGTTGTATTCATCTTGCAAGTAGAGATTCATTCTCAGAAAGATGTCATCTACCACATTAAATTTATGTTCTTAATTTCAATTATATTGTTTGCATATACTTTTTAAATTTTCAAGAATTTGCAATGATTGTCTGTCTATATAAGAACTATAAGCCTACAACCTGGCCAGTTGGCTCAGTGGTAGAGCGTCAGCCCGGTGTGTGGAAGTCCTGGGTTCGATTTCTGGTCAGGACACACAGGAGAAGTGCTCATCTGCTTCTCTACCCTTCCCCCTCTCTTTTCTCTGTATCTCTCTCTTCCCCTCCTCCTGCAGCCAAGGCTCCATTGGAACAAAGTTGGTCCAGTCACTGAGGATGGCTCCATGGCCTCCACCTCAGGCCTCACACGCTAGAATGGTTCCTGCTGCAGCGGAGCAATGCCCCAAATGGGCAGAGCATCGTCCCCTGGTGAGCATGCTGGGCGGATCCCAGTTGGGCACATTCGGGAGTCTGTCTACCTCCCCCGCCTGCCCTCGCTTCTCACTTCAGAAAAATACAAAAACAAAACAAAACAAAAACTATAAGCCTACAGCATTTGTACTTGACTTTCTGTTTGCACATATTTAAAACACAGTATAATAGATCTTTGAGACTATTATGAAGATGCATGAGAATACTTGTCCTTAAAAAGGGACTTTGCTTTACTCACATCTGAGACAAATCGTGTTGGCTGAGAATTCTCGCAGCACACAACTTCTCATATGTTGTGTGCATACATCAGAATTGCTTTTGGAATGATTTTTTAAAATACAGATACTTAAAAATTACTTCACAGTTAATCTTGGGGTATTTTTCCCCCTAAACTTCACAATGATTCTGACATACTTGCACTCTACCCGATTAATTATAGTAAGCTAATGAACTAAGAAATAAAGACAGTTATTCTTAGTTCATTAGCAGGTTTAGAACACTATTCTAAAACTTGAACATGCACATGAATCACTAGACCTGCTAAATGCAGATTCTGATTCAGTACATCTAGGATGAGACTCTGGTTGTGTGTTTCTAACAAGCCCCCATGTGATCCATAGTCACATACATTTTCAGATGCCGAATATTAAGAAATAAGGTGGTGGCCACTTCATAACAGATAAGATTGGACAAGCCAGTTAAAACATAAGCTCAAAGTTATGTCTCTTGGATGTGATCATGGTTACATGAATGTATACATGTGATACACACACTCATGATTTCATGAAAAAACAATCTCAGAGTCTATATTGCTACAGATTTGCTTAATTTCTTTACTGGGAGAAAAAGAAAAGTTGGACTTTTATACCAAGTTTCGGAATTTAGTTTATCAAATGCCATCTCCCATTTGGGATTACAAGACAATATATGAAAGAAAACGAAAAAAAGAAATGAAATGAAACAAGAATAAGAAGAAGGGGAAAAAAAGAAAAGGAGGAAGAGGAAGAGGAAGGGGAAGGAGAAGGAGAAGGAGAAGGTGAAAGAGAAAGAGAAAAAGAAAAAGAAAAAGAAAAAGAAAAAGAAAAGAAACTTCTTTGGCCTGAGTCCAACTTTAAGAAGTTGTAAATAGTCGAAGAGACTTCAAGAAAGAAAATCTGGAGGTGAACAGCATCAGAGCCCAGATGGCATAATGATGCTATGATGATTAAATCATCAAGCTGTAGGCAACTGACCTGCTCTGCCCTCTACTACACTGCCTAACATATGGTCCTATTCTGCATTTCTTACTCAAACATCAATTCTCTAACCTCCAAGGACAGCATGACCAAGAAAGGAAACAAGCATGACCAATGCTCCCTACTCCCACAGCATGGTGAACATAAAATCCAGACTTTGTAGCACAGGTTATTTCAAATATGTTCTCTTTTTCTCTATTTATTTCAATCTAGCAGGCACACTCCATCCTCAAGGGAAGGGGGCAGCAGAGTTTTTCTGTATAAGACAGAATAGTAATATCTTAGGTTTTGCAGGCCATAAGGTACCTGTGAAAACTACCCAACTCTGCCATTATAGCACAAAATAGGTCACAGATAATATGTAAATGAAAGTAGGTATATGGCTGTATTCCAAAACAACTTTATTTACAAAGCAGTGAGTCTGTCAACAACTGCTCAAGAGTGTCTCAAATATCCCCCTTAAAAATACATGAAAATTCTTTGTTAGATTGTGTATTTCAACTGTTGGTTGAGAAAATCTACATGGCTTCCCTAACAGTATAGATAATAGTTGGAACAAAAATGGGTGAGGCCTTCTAGCAGAAAAGTTAAAAGACAGCTCTTGAGAATGACATCTCACCATCAACTTTACTTCCTTCCTCAAATATTTTATGGATTATGAAAAAATGGAGGAAGAAGTATGTAGCTAGTCTAGGCACTGCCAGGTATAAGAGTGCATTTGCTTGAACCACACACAGCTTATGTCAGGGACTACTCTCATGATGCAAGTCCAAGGTCAGAAACCCCAAGTCTGTCATAACCATCCCCATAAATCCCAAAGGGGCCATGTAGCTCATTTTTTACAATTCAATAACATTTATCTATCTATCTATCTATCTATCTATCTATCTATCTATCTATCATCTATTTTTGGCGAGAGAGACAAAGAGAGAGGGACAGATAGCCAGGAAGGAAGAGAGATGAGGAGCATCAATTCTTGACTGCAGCACTTTAGTTGTTAATTGATTGCTTTCTCATATGTGCTTTGACCAGGGGGCTACAGCAGAGTGAGTGATCCCTTGCTCAAGCCAATGTTGTTGGACTTCAAGCCATGACCTTCGGGCTTCAGCCATTGACCATGCGGTCATGTTTATGAACCCATGCTCAAGTCAGCGACCCTGTGCTCAAGCAGCTGAGCTCACGCCCAAGATGGATGAGCCCGCACTCAAGTCAGTGACCTTGGGTTTCCAACCGGAGTCCTCTGCATCCCAGGCTGATGCACTGTCACTGCGCCACCACCTGGTCAGGCTTCACTGATATTCCTTTACTAATAAAATACAGGTAAAGGGGAAATTGTTAATAGATTTTTAAATCCAATTGGACCAAGTTCTGCTGTACCTCTATATAAATGTATATTTATCCTTGGGGAAGGAGGAGTAGGCTGTAACACAGCCATCATGCCTCAGGGTTAATATGTAACCTGGCCTTGAATCTTATTTCAGGGGGCAGTCTTGGGTCTCACTTTGGAACTCTTACACTGTGCACTTATTTACAGCACCACCACTGGTTTCAGGCCGCAGAAAATCTAAAACTGTGTGATCACAGCAACAGTGGCATGGAGAAGAGTATAAGCAAATAGCCTGATGGGAAAGAGGAGCAGTGCTCCTCAGATCACATGGCTGCATTGCACCTCCCCTAATCCCTGGCTTATGTATGCATCATCCAACAGGGAAAATCACCCCCAGATCTCCAGGGAGGTGAATTCTGGCAATTCCTAAGAAAGTACAAAGAATTTTTTGTGGAGACCTTATTAGGGAAAAAAGAGAGAGAGAGAGACTAGTGAGACATGGCAGAAGTGGCATAACAAAATCAAACAAACAAACAAACAAACAAAACAAAACAAAGCAGCAACACACCGTATGATTACTTTGCCAAGTTTAAAGAACCTAAGTTAGGTCAAGTGTCCATTGAGATATTATGAAAAAGGCAAGGATAGTCACATCAATTTTATGCTCCATGGCCCTGGCCGGTTGGCTCAGTGGTAGAGCGTCGGCCTGGCGTGAGGAGGTCCCAGGTTCAATTCCCGGCCAGGGCACACAGGAGAAGCGCCCATCTGCTTCTCCACCCCTCCCCCTCTCCTTCCTCTCTGTCTCTCTCTTCCCCTCCTGCAGCCAAGGCTCCATTGGAGCAAAGATGGCCCGGGCGCTGGGGATGGCTTTGTGGTCTCTGCCTCAGGCGCTACACTGGCTCTGGTCGCAACAGAGTGACCCCCCCGGATGGGCAGAGCATAGCCCCCTGGTGGGTGTGCCGGGTGGATCCCAGTCGGGCACATGCGGGAGTCTGACTGCCTCCCCATTTCCAGCTTCAGAAAAATGCAAAAAAAAAAAAAAACCCCCCCAAAAAAATTATGCTCCACAAAGTGACCAGACTAGGAAACTTCCTAACAATTGATTTGCTGGGCCCTATTACCACTTGAATTAAAGACACATTCAACTGGAGGTCTTTTGGATTGAATAGTCAGTTTGCTATACATTCTATTTGTATTTACTTTTTCTTGTAACTTCTATTGGTATTAACCAATGGCAATCTTAGATTTTATATTCACTTTCACTCTCAAAAAAAATTTCCCCTTAGACCTCTTTCTACCCTTTTCCTTGTTTACTGTGACAAGCATAACTTCTTTGATCATATCACTCTTTACTATTAAGCACAGGCATGGATTCAAATCTTTTATAGATTGGTGAAAGATTCCTACTAATCCACAAGGATACATGAGTGAAACCTGTTTGTTTTCTGGCATCTGGTATTTCCTTTTCACATCCCCTTACTTTCTGATGAAGACATATAGGCACATATAAACGTAATGACTTTTCTAAGGTCAAACAGCTAGAAAGTGTCAGGGCCAGGACTAGAGGGTCAGTGCCCCGATTTCCAATCCAGCACTCTTTACATTTCACTCTTTCTTGCCTCTGTGAAGACTGTTCCTCAAAGATGTGAAGATTAATCAACATCACTACAGAGAAAGTAGGTAGGGTCCATGTCAATCACACTATTCCTTCTATCTGTAACCCACAAAATTAATCACATGCTCTTTGATGTTAACATAAAACCCTACACAAACATTTTACACACACATAATGCACTCAGAACAATCTGTTGCCCCTAAATAAAACATGATATTTTTAAGGCTTATGGACACTTTGTATTCAAATTTGCATCTTCAATATCTAGTATAAGGTTTGCAAATGCCTTAGGCACCGCCCAGTAATTCTTCATTTATGGAATGAATATGTAGATAAATACACAAATGAATGAATGGCTGTAGAATGAACAAGAGAAAAGCACTATAGACTTAGAACCAATTGTCCTGGATCTTAATTTTGCCTCTACTACATAGCAGTTGACTGATGTGGGAATAATTAAGGTCAAATCAAGATGGCAGTACAGCAAAGGGTGGTTTTTCAAGTTTTTGGTCCACAGTGTCAAGTATATGTAGAATCGTAATTATTACTCACTTATCTAAATAATAATCAGTGTATATCATATCTGTAGCTTAAAACAGAAGTCAAAGACTCAAATGCCACATGGACTAAGCAGGGTGTAGGATATATTAAAACAAAGATGTATGGAAACATTTCATGGAGAGTATGGGGGGGAGGGAACTCTGAAGAAAAAACATATGCCTTAACCAAGGAGGGCAGCCTCAGCTGGTCATTATCGGGTGTGATTACAAACCCGTGATGCCAGATCTTCTCATTTTTCAAGAGAAGTTAGAAAACTTAGCTGTGGTATGAACTTATCCAATTACTAAATATTGGGCAACATAGCACAGACTATCCTTGGAGTCTGAACCATGTGTGTGCAACTTCTGACGTATGTATTGGCAAAAAGATCACTCATAAAAACTGCAAAGCAGACCCACATAACAACCACTTAGAGAAAATTTGTCCTGTGCAAAATTAAAGGTGGAATAATAAGAGAATGGACCCTGGGGTCAGAGGACCATGTCACTTACCAGCTGGGTGGCCATGAGTAAATTCACGTACTCTGTTTGATAAGTCATATCCTGACCCCGCTCCACATCTCTGTAAAATGTATCCGGAAGGCTCAAATTAGATAACACTTGGAAAAATGTGTTGAATCTATGGCATGTTTTAATATGGATATATAAGACAGTAAATATCACTGTTACTGAGGACATTGGCTTAAACTAAGAGTTAGAAAATGAGTGAGTAAATGAATGAAGGAATAAATGAATGGCAATTAGAATAGTATGTCCATCCTAATGGACAATGAATCAAATTTTTGGCTCTTATCTGGGATATAAGGGCTAGTCAGCCTCTATTCTAGAAATAACAAGGGTGAAGATCAGAGAGGGGTACTTTGCCCAAGGTCATATAGCAAATGGTATCAGAAAGGACACCGGGAGCCTATGACTAAGCAATGTCTGATATTATCTTGATGAGTACTTTTGACAATCCTGGAAAAGACCAAGCTCTGAGACCTCTAGGATCTCAAAAAAGAAAAAAAAAAAAAAAAAGCATCTAGAAAGCACCCAGACCATTGAGAATGGTTTATCAAATAGATTAATCAACTGACTACATTCTAAACACACACTAAAGCAGCCCCTACAAATAATACATAAGTCATTGAGTTATTCATGCTGTTTGAGGAACTTTGGAGCTAAAAAGAACAAATTAGTGTTAAAAAGAAGTGCATTAAGTGGCTACAGGGTTTAATTAATGAGAAGACAAAATAAATCAACAAGATGTATGGTTAATTTAGGCTGTGTGTGCGTATATATGTGTATAGCTCATAAAAGCAGTACAATTTATGGTAATGAGAAAGAATTATGAAAATTATGTTACACATTCGTTATTGTGGAAGCCCTCTCTTTAACCATTCTGATTGTACCAGTGAAACGTGGAGCTGAAGAAAGCAGGAAAAAACCTTAAATGGAACTTAGAGAAATCTAAAAATATATACAAATGTGGTCATTTTACAGAATTAAAATATATGATAAATATATAAGTAATTGATTCCTCTTTACCCAATGACAAAAGAAGAAGGAGGAGGAGGAAAGAAGCCCTGTTGTTGGAACTACTAAAAAAGGATAGAAAATGTCTACGCTTAATGTGAGACCCTTCTGATTCCAAAATGTCAAATGCTAACAAAGCAGCAAATGGGCTATGACACTGAGTAAGTGTGAGCAGTTGCAGCTGGTAAACTAACTATAAAGAGATAAAGAGCCCAGGAATGGAGAAGTGCATGGGGAAGGATGGAGGGTTGGGATGAATATGCCCCAGCTCATAGCACTAATGTTGTCATATGTCCTTACGTTATATAGATAAGTCTTTATTAACTTCAAATTTACTTGAGGCAAAATATCAAGGAATGAATATATATAACCAGCTGCTCTAAGCTCCTGTTGATATGTTAATTTAAAAAGGTGTTACCTTTGCTTAGCAAGTATTTACATATTAGTTAACTGAGAAGACTGAAAACAGTTTACTCAGTTTGAAGGTATTAGCAGTCCATACTACTCACATTCAAATGAGAAGATATACTATAATAATATCTAATTACTTGGTTGGAAAGTTCTGCAGAATTTGCTATCCGGAGACAAGAAATTTCTGGTAATTAATCTAATGGGGGGAGGGGTGCTATTTAATAAAAGAGGAGAAATGTGAATTTACTTCAGTGTAATGATCTGAGGCATAAACACCTATAGAACCAAAGGAAGTTTTCATCATGAGTGCAGCTAGTGGAAAAGACCACACATCCCAGGAAAAGGACAAATGATAAATAAAGGAAGTGGGGGATGAGCAGATGTCAGGAAAGACAAACCAAAGAGAGAAGGAAGGAAGATATGCTCTTGGGAGGAAGAAAAGCGGGAAGACAGTTGAAGACTGGGGAGATGGAGGTCGAGCTCGGAGGGAGCAGGAGGGGCAGGGTGAAAAGAACTAAAATAGTTTATCTGTATTTTGAGCAACTTCACTGCAAACATTTTCACCTGCCACAGATGAACACACTAGGAAAAAAATCTTTTTAAAAACTACCACTTGGGTAACTGTAGACGCTTCTGGTTACTTCTGAACAAAGGCAGGGTAATAAACAGAAATTTTAAGCTATAAATTCACAGATCAGTGAGAATAGTAAATAAATTTCAAGCAGTTAGAAACCATTCAAGTCATGTTATTATCAAAACTAACTATGGCGATGTTTTTGTTATCCTTTAGGTTAGGTAAGAATTCAGTTAGT
This sequence comes from Saccopteryx bilineata, assembly GCF_036850765.1. Taxonomy (NCBI): domain Eukaryota; kingdom Metazoa; phylum Chordata; class Mammalia; order Chiroptera; family Emballonuridae; genus Saccopteryx; species Saccopteryx bilineata. The sequence continues at coordinate 22,652,481 of NC_089493.1, forward strand.
TTAGCTATGTCCTAGAAAATCTAGGTTGGGCTCTGAAGCATCCAACGGAATGGAATAAGGGTTATTATTCTAACATCGGTCGAGTTTGGTTGTGAGAAGCAAGGCAGGCATCAGAGCTATTCCTCTGACTATGTTAAAATGTTTTATCCAAAGAGCAACAGTGTTCAGTGCAGTTCAGCCAACGTTTGTGGACACTCCTCCTGTGCTGGGCACATGTTCCTTGTTGGGCACACAATATCATAGTTCCGGACCCAAGAACTCCCCCACTGGGTTTCTGGAAGTATGTTGACAAAAAAGACATGATTTCAACACTGTTATATATGCTTGATTAGCCCAAGGGCCTGAAGCCTGGCTTAATTTCAGTTCACCAAAGGCAAATCCTCAATTCTGTTTTCTGGTTCAGGTATAGCAAGGTACACACTCTAAATATGATATCCCTCCATCCCATGATAGGAGTGTGTAGATGAAATTCTGTAAATCAGCAATCATAATAATTATTAATATGTACCATTCCACTCACTAAGGGTGGGACGCTGCTCTGAAGGAGGTACACACATTTCCAGACAATCTGGGGCAAAGAGCAGTTGCACAACCTGCCCAGGGCACAGCTAGAAAGTGGCAGCACCACGATTCGACCTCCCAGTTAGTTCTGTGCTTCTATTGATATTTTTAAATAATTATTCTTTATTATCTCCATTGTTACTAGGCCTAGGAATAGGAAGCACAATGAAGGACAATTTTAGAAAGGGGAGAGGGGCTAAGGGAGTGAATAACAGGCGATATTAATATCTAATAATACCTAGACCGAACTGTCATCATGTATATTTCTATTAGAAAAGACACCAACATGAAAGTAGAGGAAATGTGAACAATGGGAGACAGAAAATCAAATACTCAAATGTAGGGACACACACACACACACACACACACACACACACACACAATGTAAATACCTTCTTTTGTGCCTGGATTGAAGAATCTCCCTATAAATGTACTCAGTGCCCCCTGAGATGAAACAATGCTTTGCGGGCAGAAATTATGAAATTCCATGGAGAGTCATTATCAGCACGGAGACAGCTGTGATATAGCATCCCTGATCGTCTACATTCAAGGCTCCAACTCTCAGGGAGCCCAGAGGTCCCTGTGTTAAAATAAAGCAATCATTTCCACCTTCATTAAAGGAAATACCACAGTATTATTAATTTACAGTATAAGTCCCATATGCTGCAGCAATACTGGTGAATCTCACTTTGGGGAGCTGTTATCAATAGCAAATACTTATAAATAAAGCATAAGTAATGTTTTAGTCATATATACCTTAACCATATTCACTAAATGTGTTCACTTTGTTACAGACAAATCTGTGTTACCTATCACAACTTCTGAGATCCTCAATAATAACTCTTTCCTAAGCTGCAACTCTAGGACAAAGAAGTGAATAGCACAAAAATACACAGGTATAAACATTTATTTGTAAATATTCTAAAAGCCCTCAAGCCCTGTATTTAAAGCAGTAAAAAAGAAACAGCTGACTGTTATGATCTTGAGTATAACATTGAAATAAATTATGGGAATGTGGGATTCTATAATCTGATAAATTTAGAGGAATGCCAGGTAGGGCTACTTTAGCAACTATGGTTAAAGGATTATATAGATAGGTTAAATGAAAATTTATAAATTTTGGTCCTGGCTGGTTAGCTCAGTTGGTTAGTCTAAAATATCAAGGTTGAGGGTTTGATCTCTGGCCAGGGCACATACAGGAAGCGACCAATGAATGCACAACTAAATGGAACAAAGGAATGCTTCTCTCTACCATCCTCCGCCTCTCTAAAATCAATCAATAGAAAAAAATACAATTTTAAAAATATTCTCTACTTTCTCTTTATATATTTAACATATTAATGAATGATTTGTGTCTGTTTAATGTCTGTCTTCCCCCAATGGGCAAGGACTGCATTGATCATGTTCATGGGTTTATTCCCAGCATTTACTAAAATTTAGAAGGTATTCAACAAATACATGTTCAATGGCTATTGCATAAATGATGAATAATAATCCACTGAAAAATAATGTTCTCATTCTCCAGATTGAGAACAAGTTTCCAACAAGAATCTGAGAGATTAGGAGCTTTTAATGAGAAGTACAAGGAAGCGAAGGATTCCTCATGAAGAACTGTAATAAGGAAGACTTCTAGGCATTGCAAAGGGCAATGCTTAGGGCCAGGCTGGTAAATAAGCTTGAAGGAAAGAATGAGACTGTGGCAGACTAAGGAGTTATTCTCCCCTCTGTGGATCTTAAGATACTCATTTAAAAAATGAAAATAACTTTCTAGTCAAACAAAACACATCTGTGGGTTGACCCTGGCCAATATCCACCTGTTTGCAGTTTCTTAGAATTTCCTGGGTGTTCTTTAGATCTAGACAACATTTCATTTATTCTTTTTTTTTAATTGTTGTCCTAAATTCATATCTAGATTCCTTTCAATCCTAAGGGACAATCTTCTTGAGCCTCACCTGTTAAAAAACACCCAAGAATGGGCCCTTTCCATTTCTCTGAGATCTGTTTTGCATCATATTTTACACAAAGATGCATCTAAATTTGTGGTTTTGGATTTCCCTGACTGTTTCAAAATGGTGTGGTGCATTAATAGTCACTTGTCTGTTGAATGATGCTTTTGGGTCTTGGCCTTGTTTTTCTGCGTTTTTAAGTCTGCCACTTACCAAAGTAGAATCTGCCTACATTTCTTTCTAGCTACAATAAACATTTGGCCAATTGGACATACCTTGTATAGATACAGAACACTGTTTTATTTTCTTTCAGTCAGAAATTTAGAATATGGAACATTCTTAGAAAGCCAAACTAATACATCTAAATTACTTTGATTAACTTTATCAAAGACATTAAGATATTTGAGTTGAACTAATCAATAGTAAACTTCATTGATTTTAGTTCCCCTATTCTCTTCCCATTTTGGGTAAATTACAATGGAATTGAGTATAGGATCTGTCTCCTGGCCTTTATGCTTAAAAGTGATGATGTATTTACATGCAGAGTGATCTGAGCATCTTCTTAAAATCACCCGTGTGATCAGAGATTAGTATCTAAATAAATCTTATGAGGTTGAAGAGATTAAACTGCCCAGCATTCTTGCTTCAATCCTTTCCCTGACTATCTAACCCTCCCTCTCACTCTCCAAATATGTACACAGTTAGTCTTAAGAACAATAAACTTTATAACAAAGCATTGATAGCACATCCCCATTTACACTAACAGCCTTACTATGCGCTCTACCCCTGAGTATGCTGTTTTAATTAGGAAGATGGATTTGGGAGTTTATATGTTCTGTTGTGCTATAATTCCTGCCTTTACAGTAATTTTCTCCTGCTTTTCACACTATAATGTGCCATAAATCCTACTTAGGCTGTTTCACTGGCCTGTTGCTAGTCAGAGTCAATATTTCAGGCCTTTTGTTGCCATGACAACCTTCTGCTGTACTCCAGTTCACTGGAATATGATACAGTCTCCTGGGGAAAATGCTATGAACTTGATCATCACATGGATTGAGGCCCCCTGATGCACCCATTCTGCCCCATCTTTCTCCACCACCCACTGACTTCTCTCAGCTCCCTGTGTGTGTGTGTGTGTGTATTTGTGCACACGTGCACATGCACACACATTTGCCAGGGCCGATGCATAAGAAGAGAAAGTTTACCTTTCAAGAGTTCTTTTTTTTTTATCCCTCTTGAAAGGTAAGCTTAGAAAGTTGGTAAACTCAGACAGTTTTAAAGCCTAAACAAACCAGGCACACATCTCACGGCTTTGTTCAGTCTCCATCCTTTGTTCTTGCCCCTTATTTTCTTTCTAGTCTTCTGTTCCCATAAGCTTTTCATGCATTTTAAAATATCAGTGTGTGTCTTTCAAAATTTAATCACAGTGTGTGCTCCTGGTTTTAATCACCCCCTACTTTTAATTAAAGAAACACAAAACCTTAGCTGTTTTTACATTTCCAGAAGCTTTCTGGATTTCTCTTTACCTTTTCTCACCTCCCATTCTCACAGCTCTCCTTTAGTGTGAAGTAGTGGGGAAAACACATACAACTAGTCACCAGTAGCTCTGGGTAAGACATGTGGTCTCTGTATGACTCATTTTCCTGATGCTATCACCCATGCCAAAGTGTCTTTGTATGGGTAAAATCAAATGAAAACAATAGTTAGAAAGGAATATTGAAAAGCGGAGCATTTGAAACATTTAAATTATGATTTTAAATAAACCTAGGAAGTCTAATTCTTCAGCTGAACCTTTTCAACCAAAGTTTTAAGAACTCAGTATTGCGATCTAGTTCTCTGAATTAAGATTTGAATACAATAGAATAGGTGACAGCAAAGGAAGAATTTTCACTCCATTTTCTACTTGTCCACCCTTTCCTCTAGCCACAACATGTCTAGTTAGCATCTGGCTTCACCTTTGGGCATAGCAAGGTGTCTCTAGCATGTGGTATTCATGTTGATTTTCACACATTGTACCTGAGGCTACCCCTCACCATCACTCACCTGCAGGAGTCAAAGTTATAGAACAGAGACAAGCTTACAAAGCACCACATTCTATCCCATGGCCTCAGATGGTCAAGCACGAACAGCCAGATGACTGCCTCACTAGGAGACATTTAGTCATTGTTTCCACGCAAAAAGAAGAATATGGGCCGTGGTATGCTTTCAATGCACTGCACCCGAGTTATAACAGCTGATTTTGGAATAGAGTCAGAAAAAGCAAAACATCTGTGTGACTAAGAGGGAGTGATGGGGTGACATGGTTACCAGACTCTTGTGCCACTGGATCTCCTGCTCTCTTTTATTTCTCTTTTCTCCTTCCACCCACTGAGCGTATTCATTTCACTGTATCCAAGCCTGGCACCCAACCCCACTTATAATCTTTGGAGATGTCTTTCACCATATGATAATTTCAGTCATCTTTAGAAGACGCATGTCCCCATCTCTGACCTGGAGGTAAGGAGGCCTGGGCCGTGTACACACACACACATTTCCCATTCACTGACTGTAGCTTTGACTAACTCCTTTCACCTTTTCTGAATCCTAGGATCCTCATGTCTAGATGAAGGAAAAGTGGAATAGATACTATAGCCTCTAATTTCTCTTCAGATTCTCTCAATCTATGACATCATAATTTCCATAGCATGGAACATGACCTTTATATCACAAACAAATTAAATAAAGCACCTAGCATGATTTATTTGTTTTCTGATAGCTCAATTCTCCCACCATTCCCAAATGGCCAAAGTGCTCAAATTATTGGCTCAAGTATACTGTATTTTTCTTTTGCAGTACAGTGAAATGTTGTTTTATATTTACATTAATTATTAATTATTAAATTAAATTTATTTATTAAATCAATTCATTGCATTAACTATTAATTATTAAATTTATTTATTAAGTCAATTCACTGCCTGTCTTTCTGCACAGCAAGCTTTATAAGATTCTGACTCTGTCTGGTTCATCTAACTTGTCACAATACCACCTAGCATAGCACATGACACAGAACAGACATTCAATAGAACACTTTCGTGTGAGTGAGTGAATGAATGAATGGAAAGGCTATTTAAGCCCATCTTGACAATATTTTTTATTTGTCCTTTCAGTTTTAGATGATGGCAAATAGCCAATACATCTTTGAAAAATGGAATGAGGTGTTTCTGCCAAATGCTTTTATCTGACCAAGTGAGGAAGGTGAGGGAAATTCCTTGGTGGGCTGATATAATATGATATTTACATTTAAGAACCTAAAATAGAAATAACTTTGCTTATTCATACCATTATACAGAACCCCTCTAAAAGTCTAGTTTGGCAGACAATATGCAATTTCTGGACCCAATTAAGTGATTTTTTTTCACAGCTGTGAAATTAAGTTGTTGCTTATCTCTTAGGAATAAAAAAATAGATTTTTATCATAAATATGCATGTGTTTTCAGTATTTTAGTTTAAAATCACCTAACATAAGCTTTATTTTAGGGTTGGTATTTTTAAATGAGTAAGAAAATAAAAATGAAAAAAATGTAAATGATGTGAATTTTCACAAGAGTTACAATATTTATAGTTTCTTCCACTCTCCAACCAGAATAACTAAAACAATTTTACTTGTCCTTATTTATCAACCTACAAAACCATCTGTTATTAAGCAAGTGTGTAGAGGAGAAGTAACAGGGTTGGAAGTCCAGGGCACAGGCAGGTATCCCGGGAACAAGCCGCTGTTCACGTCCGAGAAAAGCCGAAGGTAATGGTGCCCCCAGACCGTTGCTGCAAGGGTCCTGTGAAAAACAGTATGATGAAGCACCTTGTAGGCTGTGAGGCATTACAGGAAAGTGCCTTGTCCCATTGACAAGGGAACAGATGCTGTTCTTTTCCAAGACAGAAAGAGTTTCTGTGAGAAACGTGATCTCCAAGTCAGTGATTCTCAAAGTACAGTGCACAGCAGAATAATCTGGAAGCATGTCAAAACAGATTGGTGGGCCCCCACCAGAATTTCTGAGTCATTAAACCTGGAGGATTAGAGTATTTGCAATTCTAACAAGTTCCCAGGTGATGCTGACGCTGCCTGTCCAGGGACCACAGTCTGATTACCACTTTTCTGTTCTCAGTTAAGGGTGGCAAACAGAACTGCAGCCAGGGGCGGGTTAACATGCCCGTGAAGTTCAGGCCAGGGACCAATCAGGAGGAGTGAGGCTTGTGAGGACCTGAAGAGTGTTCACCCTCTTTAAAGAGGCTCAAAACCAAAATTTATTTAAAAACGCTTTCTCAAACAAAACAGGTTCATGGGTCGGGTTTGACCTGCAGGTGCTGGCGACAATGCAGAGAAAAGGGAACCCTCATGCACTGTTGGTGGGAATGCAGACTGGTGCAGCCACTGTGGGACCCAGTACAGAGAGTCCTCAAAAAAATTAAAAATAGAACTGCCTTATGACCTAGCAATTCCACTTCTGAGAATATATCCAAAGAAACCCAAAACACTAATTTGAAAGAATATATGAAATTCTATGTTCACTGTAACATTATTTACCATAGTCAAGATTGGGAAGCAGCCCAAGTGCCCATCAGTAGGTGAGTAGATAAAAATGTTGTGGTACATTTACACAATGGAATACTACTTGGTAGTAAAAAGAAAGGAGATGCTTTGAGACTACATGGATGGATGTGGGGAGCATCATGCTAAGTGAAATAAGCCAGTCAGAGAAAGATAAATACAATACGATTTCACTCATGCATCGAATCTAATGAACAAAATAAACTAACAAACAAAACAGAAACAGACTCATAGATACAGACTAACAGCTGTCAGAGGGGAGGGAGTTTGGGGAATGGGTGAATAATGTAAAGGGATTAAGCAAAAAAAATTCTCATAGATATAGACAATAGTATACAAGAGAAAAGGGGTGGCAAGGGGGGTAGAAGAGGGTAGGGAGGATAATGGTGATGGGAAGAGACTCGACTTGGGGTAGTGAACACACATACAATGTACAGATGATGCATTATAAAACTGTACAACTGAAACCTATATAATTTTAATAATTAATGTCCCTCCAATAAATTCAATAGATAATATAAAGAGAGAACCCTTCTTGAATCATGTAGTAAGTTTGTGAAAAGATTATTCTGGACACTAGTTCCCTGGGTACCTACTTACTCTGCCTGTAAATTCTTGCACCAAACTGAGGCTTGAGAATTGCTAGCAGGGCATCACAAATGCTTCGGTCCGTAAAACGTAATGGGTGACTTAAGAATTTCACACTTAACCTTGCAATGTGTTCAGTAACCGTCTCTATCCTGCTCATAAACTAGAAATGCAAAAAGACAGATAAGGAGAAGGGAGGAGCATAACTACATCAATATGAACATGTTCAAAATGCCACATTGGTCTTCAAAGAGTTTGGAGGTTGAAAGAAGATAATAAACTCTGATATTTCTGTGGTTATCTTCTCTGGCAGATGCCAAAAGAAAAATAATTGATGGGGCAAACTGAGATAGTATTCACGCCTGGAATGCCCAGTCCATGCTAGCTTCAAATAAGATAATGACAAATGTTTTAACTAAGGTTTACATCAGAAGGTAACTGAGATGTAAGCTGTACTTTCTCCACCAGGAACATATAAGTTCAGCCTGAAGAAGAGACTTTGGAGTTGGTCTGTTTTGAGTCTCGGCTCCTAATATTCTCATGTAAGCTACTTAAACATTCTGAGCTAGTTCTTCATCTATAAAATGAAAAGAATAATATTTGCTGCAAAGGCTGTTGTGAAGATAACATTAAGTGAAGTAAATAAGAGCCTAGATTAGTACTTGACACACAGTAGGTTGAAGTCTGAAATGCTATTTTGGATACCATAAGTCCAAGAAAATATAGCAATGAGCACACCTGCCCTCAAATACCTTTCTAGAGTCTGTACATACCAGCCCCCCTTCTCGGAATAGCCATGGCACATAATGTATGAACCTCCAAAAATAAGCCTCCAAAAGATGAGACCTTAAGTAGTATGTCCCTAGAATTCATATCCATCTGACCTTATATGTAAATAAGGTCATTACCCATTTAACCAGTTAAGATGAGGTCATACAGAATTAGGGCGGGTCCTAAATACAATGACTGGTATCCCCATAAGAAGGCCATGTAAACAAACACACACATGTGTGCACATGCATGTACATGGGAGAATATGTGATGACAGAGGCAAAGGTTGGGGTGATGCAGCTACAAGTCAAGAAATGCCGAGAAATTTTGGTAAGCTCCGGAAGCTAAAAAGAGGCAAAAAAGGATTCTCCCTTACAAGTTTCAGAGAGATCACAATCCTGCCAATACCTTGATTTTGAATATCTAGCCTCTAGAACTGTGAGAACATAAAACATCCATTGTTTTAAGCCAACATTTGTCTTAATTTTTACACTGGCCCTAGCAAACTAATACAAGTGGTATTACTATAAACTTACTTGCATTCTCATAGCACTGAGTACAACATTTCTCAAAAAACAGATACTTGAAATATATTTGTTTCATAAATCATTGTATTACTTTAGTTCTTGAGTTTATACTGATTTACCTGATTTTGCTATCATCTACTACAGGGGTCAGGAACCTATGGCTCATGAGCCAGATGTGGCTCTTTTGATGGCTACATCTGGCTCGCAGAGAAATTTTTAATAAAAAAATAATGTTAAAAATATAAAACATTCTCATGTATTACAATCCATTCATTTCCTACCGCTCATGTTTATGGTTGCGGGTGGCTGGAGCCAATCACAGCTGTCCTCCGGGACAACATCAAATTTTTATTGAATAATGCCTAACGTACACAGGTCGTTGTATGGCTCTCACGGAATTCGATTTTAAAATATGTGGCGTTCATGGCTCTCTCAGCCAAAAAGTTTCCAGAACCTGCTCTACTAGGTTGGCCCCTTGGTCCTCAATGTGCCTTTTGTGGATTCCTGAAGACAGAGGCCTGCCTTATTCTCCTGTATTCTCAATGTGAACTTTTTTTTTTACTACCTGTTAGAAAAAAGGTGCCTGACTTGAGGCAGGCACCTTTAAATAATGAGAACATCTCTAAGGAAGTATGGAGAAAAAAATGTCAGCAATCACAGTGTATTGAAAATTTTTTCAGCAGCAAAATAAGTTGACTTTGGGAGGTGTGGATTAGACTAGTCAACTCATGAGAATGAATATTATGCAGGTGACATACTGGTGTATGAACTCAGAGTCAACAGTTTTTCTTAAGCTAAAGGGAGACAAGTTAATGAGACCAACTTGGGGAGTTGTAAAGACCCTGCATATGGTCAGCACACCTGAATGTAGAGAAATGACCAGAGTGAGAGATAGGTGAAGGCAGAACTGCATCTATAGATTTGGAAGAGCCATGCATTCTAGAATTCAGAGAAGGGTGGGTTAGTTCTTTGGGGGGGGGGGGGGGGAAATGCATGGTCTATGGAACCTTGTCAAAGCTGCCTTTTTTTAAGGATTGATGAAACCCAAGTTTTGAAGTCTAAAAGTAAACCAGCTTGAAGTCTTACACCACACGTTTCTGTTTTACTTAATAGCAGAATTACATTATTTAAATAGGCAGAAATTGGAACTAGGCACGAAGCCAAGAGTTTTGCTAGAAACTTGATTGCCAACCCTCTAGAGAGCTTAACATTTTTTTTTTTACACTTTTCCTTGTTTCTTTCTGCATTTCCACTGGTTGAAGTGAGTGGCTATCTTTTCTGTTTACCTCACTATGATGAGCAGAGACTAGATGAGTTAGTTTGTCTGGGGCTCAGCAATTGTTAGATGAAAAGCATGATTCAAATTCAAACAGTTTCATTCTTTAAATCATCCATTCATATCCTTCTCGACAGATTCATGGCTCAGTTAAAAATCATCTTAAAACAGATTCCCAGCTGGGTATTCTAAGAGGATCCTCGGTCCTCATGGGTGATTTGAGAAAAGGAGAGGGGTTGGCTAGTTTGTAGCTTGGCCTTGGATATTTCACAAGATACTAACACAGTTGTACAAAATACACACATACAACGCTGCTTGAAACATGGTTTCTTCTCAAGAAACTACACTTGTATCCATTCGTGTAAAATTGAAACGGGAGGGAATGGCATGAGTTCAGTTCCCAGAGTTTTCTGAAGATGGAGCTGCTTGTCAATTTAACTTCATCGCCTGGATTCCTGATGGAAGCTGATGGATGCAGTGAGGGCGAAGGAAAAGAGGGGAGTGCCACGGATGAGCTCAGCGTCCTTATTCAAGACTGCACCCGTAAACTGAAATCTGACCGGTAAATCAGACAGCCAACCTACTCGCCACGTACAGAATCTCATTAAACAAAAGATGTTTGAGATGTTGTCTTAATACTTCATTTGGCTTCAATGTAAATTCACAGTTTCACTGGCAAGCTGTCAGCCCGCGAGTTCCAGCTAAGGACTTACTGCCTGTTGTCAACGTGCTTTCATAGCAGACGTGGAAGTCCAGGCCCTGATCACTCACAGATTGCAAAAGTTGCCACATATGCTCTTCCCGCATCCCCTCACCATACCTCCTTCTATGTGGGGAAGAAATGCTAACATTTTGGCCAAATTAGTGGATACTGACTTTCATGACTTATTCCCTCCTTCTCTCCTCAAATTAAAAAGGGCCATTGTTTTATGATGATACTGAGGTGCTAAACACACTTTAAGATTTTTTTATTTTTAGCTTGGATGTTGTTAGTCAATCTTACACTAAAGCACCGGTGATGTAGATAACAAGTCGTGAGACTTAGGAGAAAGAGAAAGGAAAAGTGTCACTGACAAATGTGCAGATCTCAAGGGATTACGCCTAAGCCTTATAGTTCATTTGGTCATTCAAGTGTTCATTCATTCAATCAACAAACACTTATTGAGTACCAAGAAAACGATTACAGTATGGGTCTTATTATCAATAATATTAGAATTTCCAAGAAGACATACTGGCAAACGGTTATATGTGTGCAAGAGAGATGTAGATAGGAGCGGGCACAAAGGTATAGAGGAGAAAATGGTCCAGTCAGGTGCTGGGATGACTTTGGGGAAGAGCTCCAGGAGCTTTATGTTTAATCACCAGATACCACATAGCTGAAGAACTCCCTATGCTCGGAAACAAAGTTAGCAGGGAAGGAAAAACCGTTCTCTGCAAACTCACCTATTTTACATTGTGTTCTGCCCCTAAAGCACCTTTCCATTGTATTACTGAGACAGCTGACTCTGTCCTTCCTAACATCTGTCTCCCAAAAGAGATCAGCTGCCATTCCCTGAAGGTAGGATTTTCTTTCTTCAGCAGGAAGTGAAGTTTAATAAACAGTGCCCTGACCAAGTTTAATGGACAGTGGTGTGCAAATGGCTATTTTCTCTCTGAGATTTTCTCTATTAGGTCAGGTATATAGTAATTGAAAAACAAGCAGAATTAAAGAAAAAAAAAATACTCTCCCTCTGGCATTATTACTAATGATATTTTGTGTAAAAACAAATAAAAGGATAGACTTCGCATGGGCTCAACAGCTTCTGTGTAACTGAGCACACACATTGCCTGGGAGTCTTCCTGGCCTCTCACTCTCTTGCTTACTAAAACGTCTGTTGTCTGGTATCCTCCCTTCCTCCTCTCTACCTGGCACAGGCTGCAGGATGGTTCTCCAGCAAAGCAACATAATTGCCCAGGGAACTTTCTGAAAACATGGATGCCAGGGCCACACTGGTCCTACGGAGTCAGAACCAGGGCTGTGAGGAGTCAGGTTTTTAAAGAGCTGTGTAGGCCCTGGCCAGTTGGCTCAGCGGAAGAGCGTCGGCCTGGCGTGCGGGGGACCCGGGTTCGATTCCTGGCCAGGGCACATAGGAGAAGTGCCCATTTGCTTCTCTACCCCCCCTCCTTCCTCTCTGTCTCTCTCTTCCCCTCCCGCAGCCAAGGCTCCATTGGAGCAAAGATGGCCTGGGCGCTGGGGATGGCTCCTTGGCCTCTGCCCCAGGCGCTAGAGTGGCTCTGGTCGCAGCAGAGCAACGCCCCAGAGGGGCAGAGCATCACCCCCTGGTGGGCAGAGCATCGCTCCTGGTGGGCGTGCCGGGTGGATCCTGGTCGGGCGCATGCGGGAGTCTGTCTGACTGTCTCTCCCCATTTCCAGCTTCAGAAAAATACAAAAAAAAAAAAAAATAACAGCTGTGTAAGTAACTTTGATAATCAACCACAGGTGAGAACATTGGTCCTACCCCAAATTCAGCATCCATAATGCACATGTATCTAAATATAAATATATCTCAGGCAGGTATTGCGTACATACTGTTCAGATATATTAGCAATTGCAATGTAAATATGTAAGAAAATCCATCTTGGTGAATCTTCAATTATGTAGACATCATCCATACTGTGAGCCATGTGTAAACTGATGCAACCTTATAGACCTTTTTCCCACTTAAGTTTATATCACTATGAAAATTATTACTATGTTTTAATATAATGGATTATATAGAAAAAAATTGCTGTGTAAAAATGAAATCAATTTTCTGTAAATATGCCAGTATGTATATGTACATGCATAAAGTATGTATATGTGTATATATAGTATATAGAGAGAGAGCCATAAAAGTAGGTTTACAATTGTTTGTATGGAAAATTACAGTAATTAATAAATAATAATACAAGAATAAACTGTCTCATGTACTCATAACTGTAAACCTACTTTTGCCCCACCCTGTATGTGTGTAGCATGTGTGAAAGGTGTGAATTTACTTGTCCATCTATATGTGCAAATGAATACAATTTTTCAAAATTGTGCTATCAGTTATTTTTCTCAATAATGTTTTATTGCTGGTAACAAGAAAATCCTTGTTCAGATCTAGTTTCTGAGCCACTAATAAAATTTGTTCTATTGTCTTATATGTTCATCCTGCATTTTATTAAATGCACACCCCCCCTCACACACACATACAATAGGTTTCCCTAGACTTGGCTGTAAATGATTTTATCAAACTCAAAACACCCTGGAAGGGTACTGCTTTGCCTTCGGGAAGGTAACTCCAGAGAAAGTGCCACTGTTCAGAAATCACACCCTTGTGTACTAATCGGGACAGCTGTTCCTAAGGTTTGGGTACAAGGAGGACTCTGTGCTATAGTATAATGAAAAGGGAAGATCCTTTCCACTTGACTTATGGGATTTTATGGGCCACCCAGAAGGCAGGCCATGGAGCCTCAGTGTTGAACCCCTTGCAGAAAGGTGGGGGTCTCTTATGAGAGAACATCTCCCTATCTACCCCTGTGCTTTCTCACAGCGATTAGAACAATGCTCCACTCAGAGTGGCTGTTCAACAGATGCTGGTAACGGGCTCCTTCTGTGTGTATTCAATAGTGAATATAATAAAAGCGAGGCTAAAGCTAAATTCTACGGTCAACACCAAATGGCAGGAATGAGGACATTTATTGTCCTCGTTAAAATGGCTAGACATTGAGGCATCAGGAAGAATGTGGGCTCTTGAGCCAGACAGCACTGGTTGCATTTACATCCCAGCTCAGCCACTTCCCAGGTAAGTGACCTTGATGGAGCGAGTCAGTTATCCCCATCGATCCTCAGTCCTCATAAATAAAAGAGGAATGCTGTAATACAAACATATAGATTTTGCACTTGAATATTAAAAGCACAGTGATTCAAAAACCAGACTGCATGTTAAAATCTCCTGGGAAGCTTTTTCTAAAATACTGATATTGATATTATATTTATATATACTGATGTTGATATTTAAGAAACACTGGTGCCAAGCCCTGCCTCCAACCCCCAGGGGTTCTGATTTAATTAGCCTGGTGTGAGTCCTGGATATCAGAGTTTTAAAATGCTTCCCTGGGTGAGTCTGATATGCACCCCAGGTTAAAAACCACGACATAACTAATGTATGTAAATACCATTTCAATGCCTGGCTATTTATAGGACTTCAACACATATTATCTTGAGACTGCCTGAATAAAAACCCTACTCCACTGTTTACTAACTTGTGATTTGGAGCCAGTTCTTTCAAATATTATGACTTTAATACCCATATCTGAAAACTAAAGTCATAAGTGTGCCTACCCAATATGTTGCGAGAAATAAAAGATATCCCACATAAATCACTAACCATGGTGACAGATGAAGTATATGAAATGAGCATTAACTATGATTCTCAGTATCATCATAATCTTCACTTCCCGGTGGCCCCAGAACTAAGCTCAGTAGTGTGTGTGTGTGTGCCCTTTGTATCTTAATTGAATAATACATTAACAGAAATAATGATGCCTTTCAACAGAATTTGAAAAAGTATTACAATATCTTTGCCTTTTTGATTTCTCTACTTACCTCAAAATATATATTTACCTAATATCGCTATTGTTTTCACAAAATATGCATGTTCAAACCATATCATGATAATTTGAAGTAACTAAACCCATAAACTGATTCTTTTAAGTCAGTGTCGGTTATCTATTCTAGTCATTTATTTATTATACAAAAATAGCCAAATTCAGTCAATGTAAGCTGTAACGAATTCCAGTAATACCCTGTATCTAGGTCAGCTTTGTTTGCTGACTTGCATGCAATAAATATCCCAAATTTTAACTTTTGCTTTAATCAATATGTGCTTTTTAATGTCCCTTTCTGATTATTAGTCTATTAAATTTGTTCTTCATAACAGACATTTTAAAAGCAGTCAATCTCATTGAATCCATTACATACATAATAACCTTTATTTGGAGGGTAGGTATTTAATCTCTCCCATCTCTTCCTCCTATACTTTCCTGAAAGACTTTTCCATTTCTCCTGCCCTGGTTTCTTCCCCGTAAACAGCCACTGGAATATTTGGCTTTGATTTCTTGCCCTCCTCTCCATTTCTGGGGCAGAACCTTCCTTATCTGGATTTATTATTCTCTGTGTTGTTCTCTTTCAGAGTATGGTAATTTTCTCTCTGTAATTACACCTATCTGGATAGGCGGGCATTGTATGAGCAAGCCTCTCTTCTTACACTACCTAGAATAACGATTATCAGTCAGGTTCCTTATCACTAGGCCATGAAAAGATTACTGCTGAGCATTGAAGAAATTCCCCATTCTCTGGGAGGAAATGTAGGACACAGGTTTTCAACCCTTTCCTCTGAGGTTGGGGAATGGCCAGCATTTACCTTTTCATACAACTGCAATGCTGAGGTAGACAAAGGTATTCTGACTTATGACATGTTCAGCTGAAAAGGGGGAACCAGCGTGTGCAGTCACTTTGCAGAAACCAATACAATTTCATGGCAGGTTATTAGACATGACCGATGAGGTAACGGAGAAGATTTGAATCTGTGTAATTCTCATTAAGTTTTTCGGGAGCCAGGTCCCAGTGTCCTCCTATTGAAAAAAAATAACATCAGAGACTACCTACATGTTTGGTATTTGGACATTCTATTACAAAATAAAACTATTTTGTAATAGAATGTCCATCCTATTATCTCCCAAGTTGCGATACATTTTGGTTTTGTGATATTCGTGGCATCCCTTGGAGGCACTAACTAGGCATTTCTTTATTTTGTTAGATAATATTTGCAGAAGCTTTATGATTTTCCAGGTGCATTAAAAAATTGTTTGAGCCTCACATCTATGCCCATTTGAAGCAGGTTGAAAATCTTTCATTTTAGTTTAAGGATAAGGGAAATGGAGCCCCAAAAGGTCTAAATGACCTGCCTCGAGTCGCCAGGAGTAAATGGCAGAGCTGGGACCAGAACACAATTAGTGTGCCTGGAGTACAGAATTCTTTGCACTTTAAAAGCTGCCTCTCAAAATAAATCTTATTGAATCCACAGAATGCATCTGATGGAAAATCGCCAATATCTGAACAGTTCTAAAGTTTACTATGAAATAGGATACTAAAATTCTCCGATTCATTTTTTAATGTAGGACACCCTAGTCCATTACATTTACTCAGGTAAATAAGGGTGATAAAAAATACATTTCTGCATACATTATTGACTTAATAAATGTTCTATAATGTCCCAAGGAGTTTTCATTGTCTCAGAAACAATCACCACCTGCTTTGAAGCCTTATTTGGTAGCATACCTGCATTCTGATGAAGGACTGGTCACTTATGAGGCTGGGGAGGAGGCACAATTTAGAAGAGCTTGAAGGAATCCTCCTGTCTTCAGAAATATTTAAACCAATACTACTGAAACATCATGAGTTGCCTTATTTCTGACTTTAATTTACATATTTAGGAAAGTATAATTTGCTGTACACTGTGGCAACAGAAAGGGGGAGGAGGATGAGGACCAGGGGTTGGAGGATGGGAATGGTAAAGGAGAGATGAGGGGTGATGAACAGGTCATACATATACAATGTTTCATGTATATATTTTACAAAAAAATTACCTGTGAGTTTTCCAAACTGCTTTCAATATCATAAGCTGATTACCTCCTGGCTCTTTTCCAGTTAACAAATGCAAATAAAATCCAACTCAGAAACATCTTCTCTTTCTTCACTCCTACCCTCAGTTTTGCTCCCAAGTTTACCATTTACTGAATTGATGGAACCTAACTTTCCCTGGTTCCTTTTAGAGTCTTTGGCTATTCAGAGAGAGACCTTTCATTAACCTAGCATCCTTCAAAGGCCCTCCAAGGATAAAGCTCTAGTCCTTGAACCCCCTCATCTTCCACTCTTGGAAATAAAATAACAGGTTTGTAAAACTAAAAGGATAATATAATAACTCATAATTATTGAGTACTTACCATGATTGAGTCCTTTTGGATTCTTATAACACCTCCACAAGGTCATTGCTATTATTTCCCCAATTAACAGATGAAACTTGACAAGGAAGACACAGCTGAGAAGCAGCCAGCCAAGACTCACACTCAGGTCTTATTCCATAGTCTTGCCTGAGTTCACACAGCCCCCATGACTGTCTCTGGGTCTGGCCTAATGGGCTTACTTGCATCAGTGCCTCACAATGGGGGAAATAGAAAGTAACTCAAATCTTTTTCCCTTGATGACTATGATAATCACATATCACATTGTTCAACATGAAATACCCCAAAAGAAGACTAAATCGTCTCTCCCCTTACTTTATCTGAGAACCCTGGACTCCAGGCTTGGAGAGAGGTCTCTATGGTGACGGGTGTGATGACTTGATAGCCCTTGATGGAGAATGGACCCAGGCCCAGCGCTGAGCTTCTCTGTCATGACCTGTCACTGTGTACTCGCAAAACACCATGGAGCACTGGAACAATGAAATCAGCTGACAAAGGGAACTGTCTTGGTCGGACTCCTAAGGAAAACAGAAGGAATTTCACCCCCAGGAGGAGTTTCTCACAGATTTGAACTCCCTAAGGCTGAATGAATGAGGTAAGGCATACCTATAAATTATCTGCAAAGAGTAGCAGCAAGATATAAAATATATTTTAAAAAAAAGAGCTCCTTACAAACAAACAAAAAAGAAAGCAGAGGTTGCTGACACAAACAGTTACTATTTAAATTATCAGCTAAGTATTATAACCAAAATTCTAAGCTACCTAACGGAGAAATAAAGGTAGAGTAATTCCTAGAAAAGAGTGAGAAAGGCTAACCATGTGATGACAACATAATGATAGCAGAGGTTAAGATTTATTGAAGATTTATCATGTGCCAGATATTGTGTCAGGAGCTTTAGGTGAATTATTTTATTTAATCATTCAAACAATTCTAAGAATTTGCACTGTTACTAACTACTCTTATTTCACAGATGAGGAAGTAGCCTCAGTAAGATTAAATAATTTGCTCATGATTACATTATGTTTAGGTGAGAATATAAAGCCAGGTCAGGTTCTGAAACCTGTTACTAAAAAGCTTTCAGTTCCTAAATGTCTTCATAGTTACAAAGAAAAAAGATATGCCTGTGGTCTAAAAGATGTAGCTCCTCACTGAGAAGCAAGGCCAAAACTCTGGTTAACATACTATTAACTTGTGAATGTCTTTTCATCTCTGCTGGAGTAAGATGGTTGACTTGGTATAGGTAATTCTTTTCTCCTGACCCAAATATAGCTATTTTTCTTTCACAATTTCTCATTCAAAATGACAGTGCTAAACTGTTATTCAAAAGCAAATTTAGAACAAGTAGAACTTCAGTTTATAGATTATTAAAAAACAAAAACAAAAAAAACTTATCTTCAACTTTCAGCAAATATTGAAAGGCTCCTTCTTCCACAATCCTGCTACGCCACAGACATAAGTGGGTATAGCAAAAGCCACGGTATGTGGAGTGTGGTTTTTGTTTAAATATCTGTCTCCCTTTTCTTCTTCTCTTCAGACTCCAACACCCATACAGTGGAATGAAAGCCTCTTGAGGGCAAATCACTAATCTTTTCCGATGTATAATCCTTTCAACCACCACTTATTAAAGATAGGTTAAATGGTTACATAAATCAAATCATATAAAGAAGGAAAGGTGGAAGGGAAGTGTCTGGCAATTCTTGGTTTGCCAAAACCTCTTACAAAATATATGCCAGAACATTGCTTCAAGTAGAAGTCATGAAACTTAATTTTACAGCTAAGAAGATCTCCAGAATAATGAAATAAAAACACTGACCTAATATTAAAAGCAATAATGTAAATGCACTAAATGCCAATTTTAGAGCTATTATATCATAAAGGGAAGGGAGGGGCATACTCTTATTCAAGTATCATAATATTAATAAAAAGTCTGAGAAAGAAATGAATACTAAGAGGAAGCAAACCTATAAGAAGCTAAATGTATCTAGATGGGTCATATTGGGTAATAAATAAGAGCCCAAAACAACCTCTCTCCTACCACTCACCTGGTCAAAGACAACTTTTGAGAGCATAACAGGTCATCACACCAATGCCACAGTATAACTGATATTCTTGATTGTAAGGCCATGGGCCCCCGCCATTGTAGCCATTCACATGCAGGTTCTCATTGGATTCGGGCAGATGGTAAAGAAACAGTAGAGCCAAAAAATGGTGGGCCATTCTGTTTATTAAAGTCTCACACCAGAGGATGAGCAAACACACAGGAAAAACACTTCCCTCTCATTCAGAGCTCCCAAAACCCTGACATAGTCTCCGGTTCCACAACCAGGAGAATCTTCCCCAGTTCCTCCTGGAATCAAAGGTCCCACAAGCCTCAGTAGGGCTCCCAAAGTCCCTCATCTCTGGTTCCCCATCTGCACACCTTCTCTCTGTCTGCAAAGCTGGCTTCTTCTCTAGTACTCTGCATTCTCTCTGCTCTCCCTATAAAACTGCCTAGGCCCACAAAGACTCCTCCTGCAGCAAACACTAGCAAAACAAAAGCCCCTCCCAGGCAGGAAGGTAATTGCAATTTGCAATCAACTGTCCTGCTCTGAAGGCAAACACACACGTGGCTGCCTAGCACGATTTTTTAACAGTAAAAGTGAGCAAATCCAAAAAAAGAAATTTTACAAACTCATTTGCCCAACATTGATCAAATCTGTTCTTTATAATCCTCGCTTGTGACTTATCTTTGCTCCATAGAATCCATTCTCTCATCCTTTCATTAATTTACCAGATACTTACTGAATTCCAATAGGAGACCACAGAGGAACCCTTGTACTACTGAGACACATTTCTTTTGATGTATACCGCTGAATAATGGATATCTCAAAAATAAAGCTGCTCCACACCCCTGGCCACATGAGTCCCTCATAGTGGAAAAACAAAATTATCATGGCACGTATTTTGGCATTCAAGAGTTTCAGAGGCTCCAATCATGACCAGAATTGCATTTTTTTATTTAAATAAATTTTTATTAATGTTAATGGGGTGACATTAATAAATCAGGTGAAATGGAAAAATATTCCTTGTTCTTGGATAGGAAGAATAAATATAATTTAAATGGCCATATTACCCAAAGTAATTTATAAATTTAATGCAATTCCTATGGCATTTTGAAAGAAATGGAACAAAAAATCATCAGATTTATATGGAACTATAAAAACCCTCGAATAGCCAAAGCAATCCTAAGGAAAAAGAATGAAGCTGGGGCATTACAATACCTGACTTCAAACTATATTATAGGGCCACGACAATCAAAACAGCATGGTATTGGCAGAAAAATAGATACACAGAATTGCATTTTTTAAAGTTTATTCCTCATGCAATTGCATGCAAAAGGAAAAGTTAAGCTGAATATAGTCTATGAAAAACTTTGGGTGAGAAACCCAGACACCAGAGGATTAAACTGGGAATCTTAAGGTCTCTCCTCAAATAAGTGCATATTTCTAGAAGTCAGAGATGTTGTGTTAAGCTTCCACACTATTTCTGACAATGTTTATCACTGTGTGTTTGTGTTACAGTAGATAGATAGTTATTCATTAACAAATGAAGGGAGTACGTGGGATCACCCATTAAGCCTAATTAACTAAGAAGAGACAATTTAACCGACACACCAGAGGACAACTGCATTCTCAGCCATAAAGACAATTCTTGAGCAGACAAGAAAGACTGGCTTTCCAATCTCCATGGGTAATAACCAGCCTGTTTGGGGGTTGGGTCGGGAGGGGGGTCAGGCTGAAGGATAAAACTAGTGTTGGGATTCAAATAATTTAACATCTGGTTCTCTGCCCTAATGACCATTTTAAGTATAAAAAAGACTATATAGTGAAAGGTAGTTTATTATTTCATGCATTTAATACTTAAATAAGAACAATAAAAGAGGTACACAAAACCATATTAAGTCATAAGAGTTTTAAAATATTAATGGAAAAAATTAAGTAATACAGGTATTATTTAACAAAAAAACAATAACACTGTTAAGATATTTCCATATTGCGTCCTGATTTGCATACTCACTTTCAACTTTTCTCACCTGTGAATGGAATAAACATTACTACTGTGCTCAGAATACACTTCTGCAAAGATGAATGTTAAAAAAGAGTAAGAAATGCAAATTTGTAATTTCCACATTGGGCAGCTGCCCAGGCACACACCTTAGAGAGAACCCTGATTACAAGTGCCAATTTAACAACCAGCTCACAGAACTCAACAAAAAATTAGGTATCAATTCTGATGAATGGGTGTGAACCAACTGAATCCCACCATTGAATAGAACAGTAGGGAAAATTCCTTTGCTGGGTGCAGGCACAGTGGAAGTCAAGATGGCATAAGGGGAGGTCTTTTTGCTGGGTGCATGTACAATAGCAGTCAGATGGCAAAGCAGAACTTTGCGGCATGAAGAATAAGAGCCAAAATGGTGACCATAAAAGAGAGGCATTTAGCCTGGGAAAAGAATAGGATATGATAAGGGCACCAAAACCCGGAAGATTCAGGAGAGGAATTGGTTATAGAAAGGACCCAACACAGGTCTGGAATGAATCAGGAAAAATGTTGGATAGTTTGAAAGACAGCCTGCTTGTTCCTAAAACCAATAAAATACATGGAGGATTAGCAAGGATCTTGGTAGAGTTGCTACTAGAGCCTGCCTGCTCTCTACATCCCTGAGGGTGTATTATTACTATTACATCTATTAGTGTGTGTGTGTGTCTGTGTCTGTGTGTGTGTGTGTGTGTGTGACAGAGAGAGAGAGAGACAGAGACAGAGAGAGAGACAGAGAGAAGGACAGATAGGGACAGGAAAGGAGAGAGATGAAAAGCATCAATTCTTCATTGAGGCACTTTAGTTGTTCATTGACTGCTTTTTTATATGTGTTTTGACCCAGGATGGGGGGCCTACAGCAGAGCAAGTGACCCCTTGCTCAAGCCAGTGACCTTGGGCTCAAGCCAGTGACCTTGGGCTTCAAGCCAGCAACCTTTGGGCTCACATCAGCAACCACGGTGTCATGTCTATGATCCCACGCTCAAACCAGCAACCCCACACTAAAGCTGGTAAGCCCATGCTCAAGCCCGATGAGCCCACGCTTAAGTTGGCAACCACGGGGTTTTGAACCTGGGTCCTCTGAGTACCAGTCTAACACTCTATCCACTGTGTCACTGCCTGGTCAGGCGAGGGAGTATTATTTTCACTGTAATAAATCTTGCCACTATGCTTAAACTTCTCTCATGTGTGCCCCTGAAAATCCTTTCTCCTGACACTGTAAGAGCCCATTTTCTCAGGCAACATTGAGAGCAGGGTAAGTGTCTAATAAACACTTGTCAGTCAGCTGATGGAACATTCAAATATCTCCCACTTAGCATTTTTATATCATAAAAGGAAACTTGATAGCTCAGTATGGAGATTTAAAGTAAGTAGAACTAAAAGGTAGAGTCTGAGTAGCTCTAATCTACAAAAGCAATATCCTAGATTAATAGGATTGCATGCCATCAACATCTTTGCTTCTTGACTATAAATTTAGACTGGCAACAGTGCACTCAGAATGGAACATTGCAGATCCATCCATACATATTCATAATATTCATATATATAGCAAATATGAAATATACCACACCTTCGAGAGATTCAGTTTATCTAACACATGGTCCACAAGAACTGGATTGTTCCAAATAGGTTATGAAAATGTAAACTCGATAATTTAAACCAAATTGAAAAGGAGTCTGCCCTAGTACCAATGTTTTTAAATTTGCAGCCTTATCTGTAATAGCATCTACTTCAGGAACAAGTTTCCCTTCAAAGAAAGCTGTTTTAATTCATGTAAGGAGCTGAAAACTTGCATCCCATTCCTTTCTCTCCTGTGCTTCTTAGAGAATCATAGATTCAGTTAATTAAACAGCCCTTTGATTGGAGGCTGAGGACTTGAAGGAAGGAACAGACTCCATGTTTTCATGTGTACAAATCCAATTGTACCAAGAAAACATTCTTCGTTTGATATTTATATGATAGTGGCTGGGAAAGGTAATTGGTCAAGGAAGTGACAATTTATAGATAAATTATTTTAGAAGTCATATTTATATACATGCATATGTTATATAAATGTAATTAAGATTCCTTCTTTCTACTTTTCTTCCACATTTTGAAAATATATATATACACATTCCTTCATATTAATAGGAGCAATGACTTGATTGAAAATTAGAAACACTCCTAAGAAAGTACTCTTCTCATCAGACCACATTTCACAGCTTAACCAACAAAAATGTATGGATTTTAAAAACTCTTTTTCGTTTTTACATATTGATGAGAAATAATGGCATACGAACCATTTATTAAACTGAATTTTATGCCTGGGGAAGACTGCATAGTAGATTGCTGAGGGATTTGAATTTAGTGGTTAAATGGGGCAGTGTGAAAACTAATCTAATCTTAATATTTAGGCAGTATTTTTCTCCAGGGCAAGCTATTCATCTGAAGAACACAGCCACCCTAAAGAGAGAGATGAGCTGGGGGCACTGATGCCAGGCCCACTGATGTGTCACAGTGCATGTCCCACTGTGGAGAGGAACACACATTCCTCCAGCAGGCACTCGTCTTTTTAACTCTTAGGTCTCAGACAGCAAACCAGGGACGCTCATGAGACATTATAAAGACAGCTCTACACAGACGCCAGAATGTCTAGAATGCTTTCCTCAACCTTCTTTTCTATGCTATTTCATAGAAGATGCAAAGCAGTGGGTTATTTACTTATTTATTTATTTATTCATTTATTTATTTAGGTATTTTTCTTAAGAGAGAAGCAGAAAAGCAGAGAGACAGACGCCCACATGCACCTGATTGGGATCCACCCAATGAGCCCACTAGAAAGCAATGCTCTGCCCATGTGGGGCCTTGGCTCCATTGCAACCCGGGGCCATTCTAGCGCCTGAGGTGGAGGCCATGGTGCCATCCGCAGCACCCGGATCGACTTGCTCCAGTGGAGCCATGGCTGCAGGAGGGGAAGAGAGAGATAGAAAGAAGGGAGAGGGGGAAGCAGGAAGAAGCAGATGGGCGCTTCTCCTGTGTGCCTTGACTGAGAATCAAACCTGGGACATCCACGCGCCAGCCGACACTCTACCACTGAGCCAACCAGCCAGGGCCAAGCAATGGGTTCTTTTAAAAGCCATTTACCCCAAACTTTTTTTCTATGAACAAAAGGAAGGAGAAAGGGGTTCTGTGTTGGAGGGGGAGGAGCAGGAATAAACTTTAAAGTACTGGTTAATAATAACACTGAGTCATAACTTAATTGGAAGAAATAGATTTTAATCCCCTTTTGTCTTGACGAGCTAGCTGCGTGAGTGCACAGAAATTAGTTAACTCTCTGTACCTTCAAGGTAAAATGCGCTCACATCCATCTTTAACTTGCAAGGATTTCACGTATCCGATAGCACTGCTTTTGATATGTAGCCCAAAGCCTGGCATGTAACAGGCACACAATAAACAGTTTAAAATGAACAATTTATATATTTTGGTGATGCTAATATTTCTATCAAATGTTCTGAGTACTATACATATTGGTGTTCTGAAACTATTTCCAGCATAATTCAAACAAGAAAATTTACCTTTCTTTCACAGCCTACGGCATTGCTTTAGATTGAAATCAAACTTACTGGAATGCCTCCTATAGGATGGCAGCCCATAGATCTGTAGGTTGCTGAGTTAGTCTGCTACAGATAGGTAGAATGATAGATGAAATGATAACTATACCATTAGAGAGTTTTCCTGTTAGCAGAATACTGACGATTCCTGATGTGTTTACTTCCCCAGATTCCAAGCACCTCCTGCCCCCAGCAGTCTCAGAGAGATAAATTAACTTGAAACACTATAAATAGTAAGCTCCTGGGACCGGTCCATTTATGCATTTATTACTTTTATTTGGTTAGAGCTTACTACCACCAAAACTAAATCTTAGAGAATAAATGCTGCTTTTTGAGTGTATTCTAGCAAAAGCAATATAAAAATAATTTAGGGCCAACCGTGTAATTATGTGCATTTATTTCAACCTTCCATTATTGGAGATAACAAGATGAATAGTAAAATGTGAACTTTAACAATTCTGTAATTATAGCCACTGAACCATACATTATTGAAAGAATTGTGCCAAATCCAGATGCTAAAGAATCAACTGGGTATGTAAATAGCAGCGAAACAGTCAAATAATCAAGTGATGGAGAAGTAATATGGAAAGCTAAATTGCTTTCTGACATCTTTTATTGCCATGTTTTCATTTCTTTAACAAATACTGTTTATTTTTATTATTTTGCCACACTTTTTAGAATTACATATTGTTCAGTAGCTGTAATCAGCTCAGTCAAATATTCTAGGGTTGTTTTTTATTTGGTTTCTTTCTTTTTTTTTTTTCCTAGACCATAATTGGAATTGATAAGAGTGTTTTCCACGACCATCTTGTATAATGAAGGCAATAATATATACTTCACTGGTATGACTTGAACCATAGCAATTTGTGTCTTTGCTTAGAAGGTGCTATCCCCAGCAATAATAATTACATTTAGGAGAGGCGAGGTATTTCTCTGTGTGACAATAAGCAGGCCAAGTCAAAATTCAATAGGATCATCTCATCTCACTCATAAGTGGATGGTTTGGGACTTACTGAGAGCAATTTGGGGTGTTGATGAAAAGTGACCGATTTATAGAATTAGGAAAGAAAGTCAGTTTACTCTTTCAAACTTTGAGTTTTCTCAGCATTATTTTGTTTTTCTCGGGGTTAGTATCTTAATGGATACCATAAAGAGATATGTTTGCCCAGAATTAGGTCATAGTTAATTCTCAATTTTATCTGCTAATAAGAATCTGTAGTATGCATAATAAAAAATAAATGGTAATAAACAGTCTATTATTTTGTTTAAAATAAATATGTGGAGTTTCTTTGGGGAGGAAAAGAAGAGGAAAATGAAGATTTCAGAATATTTATCTTCTGGATATTATTCTAAGTTAATATTAAAATTATTCACACATCCTAATGCAGCTTGACTAACAAAAAGCATGAAGATGACGCAGAATTAATAATATCACATTGTATGATCAGTAAAATGGACAATCAGGAGATGAGTATATCTGTTCTTTTTACAAAGAGCCAGTGGTAGAAAATGGTAGCATAGTTAAGTACCATGTCTGTGTGGTTTTAATTTGCCTTCAGTTTTCCTATGAGAGATTATTATGAGATATAATAAATTAAAAAGATGCATGCATCTCCTTGGGGGGAAGCTCCAGCAAGATAGAATCTGACCTTGGAAATTATTTTTATTCCATCAGAAAAAACAGAAAGAATGACAAAGAAATATATTCTAGAGAAAAATAACCTGCTGAGGGGGCAATGATAAGAACAGAGACCCTGCAAACCAAAATTTATAATTCTAACCAATCCCTGACAATCCTTTAAAGGTCTTTCAGAATCAGTTTTCAAAATATAACACTTCCACAGTTGTTATTTTTGTTTTGGGGAGTTCTTTTTGCCTTCAAAATTATAAGCAGGTTCTCTCTTTTTCTGTCTATGTGTATGTGTGTGTATATGTGTGTATCTTAGGCCTGTATATAAAGGTTTGATTAAATGTACATGCAGAGGTAAAAATGTAATTATATAAATACTGCTAGAATGGTCACCTACATTAGCATATGAATTGCTCTGCAAAAAGGTAGAACAAAAAGTTTTTAAAATATTTAGCAGACTGATTTTAAATGTTCAATCATTTTACTTGGCTTATAGTTATTTATATTATTTACTTATAAACATTCCATTTAAAGTTCATTTAATATGGCTTGTGCAGATAAAGAGGAATCAAACCTACACCTATGCTAAAGATAACACTGTGGTGTACGAGGCGTTGTTTGTGTTTACCCCCAAATGAATGGGCAATCGCATTGCTATGATGGCCCATAGCACTTTTCCTCATATATAATGATAATCATTGATGGATCTTTTGCCACCTGGAGAGGACTCATGGTGCCTATGGAGTGAGAAAATCTATTTTACTACGTTGATCTATTAGATATAGCACACTTAATAAAACCGTGTGAGTGTGTTTCTCTCTAGATTGGAAACACAGCGACACTCTAGGAGGGACTTCGATTCCATTCTTTCACCATCTCTCAGAGAAGATGACATTTATTTGGGTTAGACAGATCAGATTTGAAATTGATTTCATGGTCACTTTGATAACTGATGATCAAACATGTTATTAGTAGGACTATTTCTGGATTAAAAAAATATTTTATACATATATTCCTTCCTGGAGACCCACCTAAAAGGAATAGTTGATTTTCTGCCAAGTAGTAGGAGAGTGAAACATATAATCTGTCACCTTCATTTTATGTGAGCTTTGTTTCTATATTTTTTAAACAGCATGTTGCATTTAAGTAATCTATTCCTTACAAACATCTGACAAAATAATAGAAAAAAATGTGCAATGATAACTCCATGAGTGAATGATTTACGTAGACACCAGCTATGTGTTTTCAGAAATCATAGCAAGGTCCTCCTGATCTGCCATATTCTTTCCCTACTGCTTGGTGATAATTGGGAGCAGCTAGGAAACGTTTATTTAATGCTAATGTTGTTCTCACTTTATGTGGTAGAAATATCACCAGGCCTCATTAGCTGAAACTATGTCTACCTCCCTGTTAGACTTTAGGGAAGTCATTTAAATTCTCAGAATCTTGGTGTTTGGTCTATGGGATAGTATAACAGCTGGTTTGCAGGTTTGTTACAGTATTCAACATAATGCATATAAAGTACCTGATATAGGGCTTAGAACATACTAACTTGGTTCTTAATAAAATTTAGCTGTTCTTATTATAAGAAACTTATTTATAGCTAACTGTGAACTTAAGTCATTAGCTGGGAACATATTTTTGATGGAATGAGGAAAAAATCTGTGAGCAATGGGTTCACGTGAGATTCTCCTGGAAGTTAAGAGGTAGCCCCAAGCTAGCACTTAGCCATGTTGGTAAAAAACCATGGATTTGGAATGAAATATCACAGAAAATCTTCCTGGACAAGTTATTTTACCTAAACCTCAGTTTCTTCTTCTATAAAACAGAGATTATAATAGGCATTCATTTCTAATAAGAATTCTATACAATGATGTATATAAAACATTTAACATTTAACAGCCCATAGTAAATGTATAAATTAGAGATATTTTTCCTCATCAAATAGCAGGGAGAGAAGGAGGACAAGTTTAAGGGAAGATACTCTACACTTCCACGTGTTTGTCTTATCTGTCTGAATAATACCGATTTGTATAAATCAACCAAACAGTGTGTGAAGGTCAATGGGACCAAGAAACTTTCTGGATGTAAACCAACACATAATCTCAATGTATAGAAAGTGTACTGAAATCTAAATGGAGGTAGGGATTGGCACAGGGAACCATTAACTGACTGTGAGTCAGCAATGCAGTATCATTATTTTATAACTGACAATCACTCTCATATATTATCAGCCACACTCCCTGCCTTCAATATTAGTCATGTTCTTGCTGAAGTGCTTTTCTCTGACTCAAGCTTCCATGGTTTTCAGAAGCCTGGAGAAATTAAACTGAACACAGGGACTATCAAGCAAACTTATTAAAGGAAAAGGATCATAAATAATTGCAAAAGAGAAAATTGTGGGGTGACACCTGTCTATGATTTTACAATAAGTTTTTATTAAAGGGATGCTGGATCAATTGCTGTTGTTACCATGAGCATCATAAAAATAAGTGAACACAAAACACTACATAATTTAAGTGGGACATCATGAAAATACTTGTATAATCAAAGCTTTGAACCTTGTGTTAATTTGGAACAGGGATGGAAGGCCAGGGGACATGATCTATTCAAATTCTGTTGTTCTATACAAAGTTCTTTTTACCCCAACCTTGTGAATTTTTATGCTGTAATATATCACATAATTCTCGTTCACTGAAGCAAAAACATTTCAAGGTACACATAAGTTAAGTGAGCTGACAAAGGCAAATAATGAGTCATTCATTCAGTGTCCCGGGCAGAAATGGAACTTTCATAACTGAGAAGTGTCTTCCTCCACAGGCTTTCCTTGATGATCTGCAAGGAGCAGCCTTTTCTCACTCCCGTGAAATAGTCTTACAAGATTCCTATTCACTTCTGATGGGTACTGTTTCTCAGCGTCTCAGTCTCATTCCACCCACTGGGTCACGAAACCTTCGCCTTTCGTGAACGTGTTTCAAGAGATTCCTCTTTTTCAAGTACATAATTCCAGGTAGCACTCATATTACAAGATTTATTATACACCATGGACATTTTATGGACATTGCCAAGTTCTTCATAATATTGAGGTCACTACCAATCATCTTTCCTATAAAACTAGGCAATGAATAACTGTCATCCTCCTTGACACAGAAGACAAAATATAAAGGCCTTAAAGGATCTAATACTCCACTTCTAAAGTCCTTACTATTTTTTCCTATAAACTAAACTCTTTACAATTGCCTGTCCTTTCCTCCAGGTTTGTTCTAAGTATCCAATCTTACTTATACCCTCTTACCTATTTCTGAGACTTCCTGTTAGATCCTCATCAGTAGAGCTCTTTTTGAAACACCATTTTTAAAACAACTCTTATTCCCTTCCCTTCACATCCTTTTATTTGCCTCTTTACCTCACTATTATCTGCTGTTCTAATTCCATAGCTATAGTATCTAATACCACAGGATAGTTTTCATATAATTTGTTCTGAGGGTGACTGTACAAAATAAATTTCCTGGCAGTAAATTTGGCTCTTTGGGGTGGCTTGGGATGTAATTATTTTTCTTTCATTCTAGGAAATGGAATCTACAAAAATTTAATCTGAGCAAATTTGCTAATGGGAGATGGAGATCAAATAAAATGAATGGTTAGAATCTTCACATAACATAATTTTGTTTTACATCAAGGTTATCTATTCCAACCAAAAGTCTCATGGGGACTGATGACTCGGAGGAAACTTACACGTTTTTCTGCCTTTCTTTTCCTGTATATCTTCTGACAGAATTGCAAATATGCAGGGAATGGTAAAAAAAACAACAACACAGTTAAGAAGACAGCATAGTTAGAGAGTCCACATTAACTCATTACCCACTGATCAGCCAATATTTGTAATTCATATGCATTTACAGCCTCAACACCTACCACCAACTTTGGCAAAGAAGTGCTTAATAAATAGTTGTAAAATTAATGTAAATTAATTTCAAGGACTAAAAAGCAATGGACCAGTAGTCAGCCTCAATCTTCTTAATTTCATATACACATCCCTAGTATACAATCATTAAATTCATAAATTAGGATATTTAAAAAATAAGATATGTCACTTTTTTCAGGTTCCCTCAGGATCCCTGCTACTCACATGTCCTTTTACTGCCAAGGTCTGCATTTTGCAAAGCCCTGTAAAAGTTGAGGTGATAATGTTTCACATGATGATGAAGATTTTGAGGAACACTGATTTTTTTTAACTATAGTATATCCAATAGATGTGTCAGAACCTATGCAGTCAACCTGAGACCTTGCTCCAGAACCTAGATTTGCAAACATTAGAAGAAGAAGAAATATGAAGGTCCCTTTCTTGAATTCTCTTTCCATAGCTGGGCTTATGCCCTTAACTCTGGTATCAGTCCAAGTTTTCTTAAATGCTAGGATTACCATTTTCTAGTTCAATGATGCTGGTGATATTAGTACATTTATCTGATTCTCGGTCTCATCATCTGCAGAACGAGGGATGTAGATTGTATGCTGGGTTACTTGAAAGGAATAAGTCAAGGTAATACAAATAAAGTTTTTGGAATTGTGACTGATGTGAATTATGTGCACGTTCAATGTCAGCACTCATTCTGTTCTCGTTCCCCACAGTTTCCTTTCCTTGCTGTTCTATTACAGAACAGAGCACTGAACCAAGAGCTGGGAAACTTTAGTTCTGGATCTGGGTCCCGGGTGAGCTTTCTATCACATTTTCCTTCCCTTCCATATGTAAACAAACAAAACTTTAAGAAATTAGGACTTAATAAAATGTGAGGGACAAGAATATCAGCCCTCTAACTATCTAATACAGTGGTCATTCAATAGCCACATATTAAACAGATGAAATGTAGCAACTGGGACTGAGGGATAGAGTTTCTAGTTTCATTTCATTTTAACTAACAGGAATTTAGATTAAAAACAAATTATAGATTGTTATCAAAAAGCTGTTTCTTTAATGTATTGAATGTTTCCACTTGAAAACTTTAAATTACACACGTGGTTCTCTCATCAAGTATCTGCGGGAGCATGCACAGAGCCGCGCACTAATTCCCAAATGTTTCCTTGTACTGTGTGCATGCTTTACTCAGAACTGAGAATAATGATATTAAAAGCTAGTCCTTTGGGTTTCTTGGTAAAATTATACATTGTGCTAACAATAAATGAAGAGCAGAAAGATGATGTAAATGAGAGGAGATGCCAAAAATTAGTGATCTAGAAAGGAAAGAAGACAGAGAAGAGGAGAAGGGTATAAATTAGAACCAAGTACAACAGTAATTTATCAGTGCTCTGAGTCTCACCCAAAAGTCCCAGGACCAAATGCTATTGGTGTTAATCATGGCGCTCTGTATCTTTTTATGCTTCGTCTCAAGGGCCTGAAGAAAAGACCTTGCCTGATTTATTCTGATTCATCTATAAAACCCTAGTGCAGTATATGTCACATAATAGATGTTTAATAAATATTTGTTGCACTAGACTCAATCTTATCTATATTATTAGAAAGTAGGTTGGTCTTAATCTCTCATAAAAATAGCTTATGAATTTTGATGCTATATAATACTATATATATATATATATATATATAAATTTGAACGCACCTTAGAAAGCCATTATATAAATTTGTTATTAGTGCTATTTGTACCAGAGTATCTATTCAAGATGCTTTTATAGATAAAATTCTTCTATAGCAAGAGAGCAAACACAAAGAAGATAAACAAAACTCGTTCTCTTTAATGACTCAGCAGATAACATATTTTTGGGATGAAGAATAAAAACATTGAAACATCAGCATTTTTCAAAGGCAAGCTCTTTTCTCTGTGCGCTTTCCCATTAGCTGGACCGCGTGAAAATGCTGTACTTTTCCTCACTCCCTGCTTGCTCTCTGCTCTTCATCTGCAGTGGTGTCACTGTCAGGAATGAAGATGCCAAAGAAAGCACCAAGAAATCAATTCTCCTGTTGGACAGAACTGACGGGGTCCTACTACCCAATTCAACCCCATCATGGGAGAAAGTCCACAAACTAAACCCCACCAATGAAAGTGTGCCATTCCAATCTTTCCTTTTGTATTATAACAATTTAGCTTATGATTTAGGAGAAGAAACCAAAAGAGTATCTGACAGAATACAGCCTGTTTGGGGCTTTATTTAAATAAAATGTGTAATATTGAAGGTCAATGAAAGATGCAGTCTCTTCCCAGGTACCATAAGCATTATGGGGTTTGGGATATCCAAAGGGCAGGTGGGGTACTCATGTGCAACCATGAAGGAAAGGGTCTCCACTACTTTACCTGAGCAGGTTGCATTTTCAATAGCTATAGAACTCACCACTTAGGGCCTTCAGATCTATGTAGTCCTGGGAGGAGAAATATATTTAAAATACTGTCATTCTAAGTAACATTCATCCTGTAATGGAAATATGTTTCTCTTTTTCAAGAACTCTCTTTGCATTTATTTTCTTTAAATATTTCAATTTTACCTAATTGAGTCATTGAAAGTAGAATAGTATTATGTATTTGTAAAAAGACTGCCTATTTTTCCTCTCTTTGGTTTAATATAAACTTATAGCATTTTATTTCCTAATTTCTTATTGATTTCATACTTCTGTACATTTGCATTTATCAAATTATCCCTTATAGAGGTCAAATTGTGAAATTATTTGCCTTGACATTATGAATGATTTACCTAATTTCCAGGCACATGGAAGAACACCTTATACCTGGAATTGGATTAAGAAAAACTAAACTTTTAGAAATGTTCATAAGGAATCATATTTTTCTCCCACCCTCATGAAGGGTTAACACAAAGCTTTTCTACTTCTGTCCCCTCTCAGCGCCTAATCAGTTACCACCCACTTTCCAACAGGGTCATTAGAACCATTGAAAGCAATGAAGGACAGAAAGAAGGTGGTTTTAGGGCACTTTATAATTTTATGCAGAATTAGGGCAGACAGCAAAAAAAAAAAAAAGGCAGGAAATGGAGAGAAATGAAGTGAAGTGAAGCAACAAATGACAGACTGTCAGAGGAAAATGAAAAGAAATGAGAAGAGAAAGAAAGAATGAGAGCCCCAGATATATGGTCAAGGCACAGACCCAGAGACACCCACCACTGGGTTCGCGCGTACCACTGGCCCAGGTTGTGCTGCAGCGTTGCACCCCAAGCACCCATTACTCTCTTCATCTGCTAAAGAGTAGGTGTCAAAATGATAGATGCTAGCTCACTGTATCAACATTTCCCTCTAGCCTAAAAGCCCATTAGCAACAGAGATAAACCTGTGCCAGGATAAATTTCTTATCAGAATATGGGCTAGGAAGAGTTCAAAATGGTGTGTGATTTAACAGAATTGTACTGTCACAGGCTCCCTTACAGCAATCGAAAAGCACTAAGATATTCTACGCAGGAGTTGGAATCAAAATATCATTTTTCCAATCTATTTGGGTTGGTGCTGTAACAAGTATTCCATTGAAATAAGGTAAAAATGATGATTTTAAAGGAATAATTTGTCATTAGAATTTTCTCTTCTGTTTGGATCTTTTTTTTTTTCCTAAGAAAGGTGGAGGAGGAAATGTAGAGACACCGCTTAAGACAGTGTCAAACGAGAAGCTCTTCTAGCTGTTTGGAGCTGTTGCTGAGTGCAGGGCTGTTATTTCAGTTGGTCTTCAGCCCCCATAGGGGAGCAGAATAATACCAATTATAACTATCAGGCTGGAAGAGGAAATATGAGGGAGAATATGTAGAGACATTTAATGTTGTGATCAGCTAAACTGGAACGTAGCTTCTGACAGCTATTTCAATGTAAATGAGTCAGATTGTTCTAGGAAATACTAAAAAAGTCTATTTTAAATGATCCCTCACCATTTCTACCCATCATATATATACATATGAAAATACCTGCTCTATTGCACTAATCCAAACCTTGTTCTGCTAAGGCACAGTGGATAGAGCATTGGACTGGGATGCAGAGGACTCAGGTTCGAAATCCTGAGTTCACTGGCTTGAGCAAGGGCTCATCTGGCTTGAGTTTGGGCTGAGCCACTTCAGCATGGGGTTGCTGGCTTGAGCAGGGTATCATAGACATGACCCCATAGTCGCTGGTGTGAGCCCAATGGTCTCTGGCTTGAAGCCCAAGGTCACTTGTTTGAGCCCAAGATCTCTGGCTTGGGCAAGGGGTCACTTGCTCTGCTGTAGCCCCCCAACCAAAGTATATATGAGAGAGCAACCAATGAACAATTAAGGAGACTAAGGAGCTGCAATGAAGAATTGATTCTTCTCATCTCTCTCCCTTCTGCCTATTTGTCCTTATCTGTCCCTCTCTCTGTCTCTCTCTCACACACACACAAAAATAAACAAATAAAATAAAATAAAGTTAACAGGGCTGTTGGATCTGTGCTAAGTCATTTTGCATAAAACCAGCTCTAGAGCAGTGATGGGGCCAATGAACTCCACACTGCTTTAATCTTTGTTTTTGGGGCCTGGGGCTGATTTCTTAGCAGTTGTTTCATATAACTTTTCCTTTCTTTCACAATTATTTAAAGATAATCTCAGACTTTTCTCAACATCTCTAAGGTATGTCTCACACTGAAATATATGTTCCATTTTCTGTTTGGGGGCAAGTTATCTATCAAAGCTTTATTTATACTATATATATCTACATCTAATTGACTTTTTTCCTCCAGGTTTCCATATTTTGATGAGATGCATTTATTTTTCCCCAACATTTGAACAACTTCTTTGTAAGCCATTAGCACAGTTGGTAGTCAAATAAAACTGGCAAGTTTATTTGGTTACTGAGATCAATCTATACTGCACCAAAAGGCTAAATTGAAAGAGAGATAAATGATCCCAACAAGAATATATAGCCATGATAGATTTTTTTGTTGTTATTTTATTGAATTTCTTTTAAAGTAGAACTAATAGTATAAAATCTACACTGTTTGCCTTGAGGACCTTGGCAATTGTGAAACCACTGAAATTTTAAGAAATTAAATCAGGACAAGAATGAAAGCCTTTGATGTCAGCCATAGTGTGTGAGTGTCTTCAGTCCTACTCCATCCTCCTCCCATCCTTGGAATCTTGACTATCTGCAGGCCAAGTGAAAACATACCACCCCCTCATATTTGATCATTGCTCTCCATCAAGTCACCAACCAGCACCTGACTTGATGTTGTGTTAAATACTGCATGTCGGGTGTCATTTCTTCATCATCCAATTTCTTTGCCATCCTATTTAGTCCTGTATAAGATTCCTTTTTTATCAGTTCCGTGGTAGGGGGCAGAGGAAGAAAGGAAGCATTCTACATGCAGCAAGCAAGGCAGCCAGCTGTCAACCGACTCTTACAAGCCTTGGGGGACTGGAAATGGAACGGTGGGAGAAAAGAAACATGGGCTCAGGCTCGCTTACCGATGCCACCATAAACCAGCACCAGCTATCACAGTTGATTAAATACATGTGTTTATTGTGTTTAGCCGTGAAAGAAAAGTAAATGGCTGCTTTCCCAGAGCCTTGTTAACACTTGCAGGCCATTGATGATTTCATTTAGCATATTACCTCTTCAAAGTAATATCTCTGTAATCAAATTACTCTCCAGAGAGAAACCATGCACTCTTCACAGTATGATCACAGCTGTCAACTTCAATCACATATACAGGTGATTCCTCTCCCTCTTTCATACTTAAAAGACTAGAGTTTTCATGATCATCTTTTTAATATCCTACCATACTCTAAATACCTGTCATTATCACTACTTATTTATTGAACAACTACTATAGCTCAGATTTTTCACAAATTAACTTAATCCTCACAGCAGCCTTATAACACAGGGTTTGAACCCATTTTAGAGGTAAGGATACAAAGGTTCAAAAAGATGAGATAAATTTGCTAAGATCACACAACTTTCTAAGAGTATATTACAGCCTGATAAATGTTCCTCTCACCCATTCAATTTCAGGGAGCCTATGTTTCTCTAGAAAAAAGATAATTTTGTCACGTGCAGACTGTTCATGTAAAATTTAGGTGATCGTTTTTAAAGCAGAATCAAGAAATCCATAAAACATTTTACCTCTGAATTTTGATCTAGAATTTGTTAAACTACATTAATTACTTATTGGGAACCCACATTTTATCATAAATTCCCAAAGTCTGTTTCAGGGCCTAGGTTACCCTTCTACCTCAGTAACAATGGCACATAGTAGGTACTTCATGAAGTATATGATAGTATATGATATATGAATAAATAGATACTGGAACATTCTTCAGTAACAAGAAAAAGCCAATGTTCTATGAATGTTAGAGATGTTTATCCAATAAAAGAACAACTCTCTTTTGCTCAAATCCAGGAAGTATACGTTTTATGTAGATGTCTAGACTTCAACAGGCAGAGCAAATGACTACTCCGAAATGCATTGCATTTACTTCCCCACTATTTCTACCCAGAGAGAAACTGCACACAAAATAGCTCTGTAGGGAATCACACTTGCAAGCCAGTTACTTAAAAATCAGCAAGAGCAGTCACTCCTACTCTTACTCTGAAGGTGACTTCAACAAAGCAGAAAAATGGGAAAATACTTAATTTCTTTATAAAGCAACTAGAATTAAAGAGGACAGATATGTATTAGATGAGTTGTGTTTTTAGTTTGGATTTTTTTTTTCCTACTTAAAACCAAAACACTCGGTAAATGAAAACAAGCATTTGGCATTTTCAATTATGGAAACTAATACAAATGTTCTTCCATTGAGGCTAACACGATTATGAAAAGAATTATGCTCTAAACATGTGTAGTTATTTAACTTGAGGCCACAAATAAAGGTGGTATATTAAATATACATTAGTGTATTAAGGAAATTGTAACTGTAGCCTCCTCCCATCTCCCATTAGCTTCTGCATCAAAATGACTTTCTTTCCTTTTGCTCTATTTGAGGAAAATAACAATGTAATTTTTTTTCTCTTTGAAGTCACATCCTTAAGGATGTAAAGATAAGGAAGAGAGGGTTGTAACGGGTATCCTTTCCTTCAACTCAAGGCAGGAGATCATGGTCAGACAGTTCAGAAAAAAGAGAGATGGGAGATTTGGGGGAAGGGACTCATTAAAATAATATTGGGGAGATCCAAGATGATGGCAGAGTAGATGGAAGCTACATTTACCTTCTTCTAGGACCAAACTGGAAGTACAACTAAATTATAGAAAAATCATCCTGAATAACCAACTGAAGATTAGCTGAAGAGACATCCTATAACCAATGATTTACATCAAGAAGAATCCACATCAAGACTAGTAGGAAAAGCAGAAACACAAAAAGGACTGGCCCCACTGAGATTCCAGAGGGAGACCTCAGCTACAGGTGCCCTCCTGAGAAGCACAGGGTCATAGCTGCAAGCCACAGCTCCTGGCCCAGAGCACCAGAGCCAGGTAGGGGCACCCTATAACATCTGGCTGTGAAAATCAGCAAGGATTCTGTTGCCAGAGAGAGACAAAAGTCTTCTAAAGACACAGGTGACTTCTTAAAGGGCCAACACACAAAACCTCATTCATAGGCACTCACTCTAGGCTCTGGTGGAGGGAGGGTGGAGCAGGCTACAGTTGCATGAGGAAAGACGGGGGTCTGTGGCTCTTGGAAGAGAGCTGAAGGAACAGCCATCAGGGTTCCTATGCTGAGTCATCCTCCCACATGGCAGACACCATCTTTCTTGGGGGAAGCACTCTCCTCCATATGGCAGCAGCCACAGGAAATGCAATAGTCCCACTCTTTGGACTCCCTTTTTGCTCTACCTTGTAGAGTTTGCAACCTGCTGAGGAGTCTATTGCCTGAGTTGGGGTGTGGAAGTCTGGGCAGACTCAGGGGATGTCAGTGATGGAAGTTGTGTGGCTCTAGGGGGGCTATTCCTCCCACTTTCCTATGAATATTATGGGCGCCCCACCTCACAGAAGACCCATTAACCCCACTCTCCTGGCTCCCAATGACTTCATCCTCCCAACTCCCAACTCCCAACTCTTGGTGGCTTTGCCCTGGCTGGGGCTCAGGGGAATCTGGCACACACTGAGTTGTGTGGCTCTGAAGCAGAGACCATCCCCCCTACCTTCCCTCAAACTTGAATGACACCTCCCCCTCAAGAGAAATCCACTAGACCTACCCTCCCAACTACCAGTGGCCCCACCCTGCTGAGAACAGGCTCTTGGCAGAATCTGGGACAGACAGAGGTGTGTGGATCTAGAACATGAAATAGATTTCCCTCACAGGCAGGATCAATGCAAAGCTCTCCCTCTATATAGCCAAATCTGATAAACTCTGATGGCCTTACCCTGACAGCTCCCTGGGACCCCCACAACAGTGTACAGCACCCAGCAGGTGGCAGCTAGACTTCATATACCCTGGGGCATTTGCTGATTGGCCTCCAACCTAGCACAGGCACTGAGTTTGAATCTCTATCGAAGTGGTGAACACCACTTGCCCCTACCTGGTAACTCACTGAGAACCTACCTGATGTAACTTGAGTACCACTGGTGTCTCTTTCAGTGATAGGAGCCTAACAGGCAGTCAGCTGGTGGGGGCAGGTGGATGCAGATATCAGGGTGCATTGAGACTTTCTCTGACCTGACCCCTGGCCCCACACTGTTAAAAAGCCAACCTTGCTGCAAAGCTTGGTCCTTCCCACGCACACCCAGGCCCAGCAGAAGCGGGCACAAACTGTGGATTACTTTGTAGCTCTAAACAAGTTGCCTAGGGACAGTGACAGGCAGCATCTGACAATGGCCTGCAATACAGTCCCTCCTAAGAGGCCCAAACCAACACACCCAGTGTCTAACTTCAAACAGCATCAGAGCAGGCCTCAGTTAGCTTCACCAGTGGCATATAAAAAGGGAGATCTTAGTAGGCACTAGATCCTCCTGAGGCCAGTTCTGCTCCGTGTGGTCAGCACCTGCACGGGAGCTTGAACACAGCAGTCGTGTTGATCCTCACAGTCAGCCAGCCTAAGTGTTAATTAACACTACGCTCAAATCATCAATAGAAATCAACATCCACCTATAATGGGAGGGCCCACGTAACCCACACAAGGTTCATTCCTAGAGAACCCAGCTCAGGTCAACAAGGAGACTATGCCACTGACAAAGTCAGTGGTGACATAGTCCCACAGGACACCTACTACATAAGATCACCCTACCAAGATTGGGAGTCATAGCAGATATACCTAAAACTTAGAAGCCAACATGAAGAGGAAGTCCAAATTGGGAGACAAAGAAATATGTCCCAAATGAAAGAATGCTGCTGTACATTTACACAATAGAATATTTCTTAGCCTATAAAAAAAAGAAGAAAATCTTAACCTTTGCCACAGCATGGATGAACCTAGAGAGTATTATGTTAAGTGAAATAAGCCAGTCAGAGAAAAACAAGTGCCACATGATTTCACTCTTAAGTGAAATCTAGCGGACAAAATAAGC
Source organism: Saccopteryx bilineata (assembly GCF_036850765.1). Classification (NCBI taxonomy): domain Eukaryota; kingdom Metazoa; phylum Chordata; class Mammalia; order Chiroptera; family Emballonuridae; genus Saccopteryx; species Saccopteryx bilineata. The sequence goes on from NC_089493.1 coordinate 22,692,510, forward strand.
TAACAATCAGAATAGAAACAGACTCATAGACTGAAGAGAGTGACAGCTTTTAGAGGGGAGGGTCCTGGAGAGCTTAATGAAAAAGGTAAAGGGATCAAGCAAACAGACAAAAAAAGAAACAAAAAACTCATAGGCAACAGAATGTTGATTACCAGAGGACAGGGGTGTGAAGGAGGTGAAAGAGGATAAAGGGGGAGAAATGGTGAGGAAAGCAGATTTGAATTGCGGTGGTGAGCATACCATATACTATATGGATGAGGTACTGCAGAATATAACACCTGAAACCTATATAATTTTATTAACCAATGTCACCCAGTAAATTCAATAAATAAAAAAAATTACACAAATAAAAATAATTTTAGCAAAAAACAGAATCAATATCATATATCTGACATCAAAAATGCCCCAAAGATACCGCCACTGCTTTCAGTGTAGTATCTTCTACCAGCCTTAGGCTCTTTGTTCCCAACCCAATTTGAGGACTCAGTGACAACATTTCCCATTATTTTTGTTTAATTTAAAGAAAACGCCAAAGCTTGCCTTGCAAGAGATGAAAGTACTAGGGTCCACCTCCCAGGGGCCTTTGCTTATTTTAAGAATAACTGATGCACTGTGTGTAGTCAATGACAGAATAACTATCCCACAGGATCGCTGATACCTGAACAAACGCTTCAAAACCAAGGCAAAAACTGACTTCAAAACCCACAGCTCTGTGTCGCTAACCTCCAGCCCCTCTTAATGTGGCAGAAATGTTCCCATGGAAACTGAGCAAGGGAAAGAGAGCAAGAAACAGAAGAGATAAAATTCCACTTTTATAACAAACAAACAACAAACAAAATAGGAAAATCCCAACGCACAGGATGCAATGCTAAAACATGACACATCATCAATTATATGAGTGAAATTCACATCTACGTGGACCCATTAGGTTAAAATGGTCATTTAACACTCTAGTATCATTTTTTTTTAAGATTAAATTTTAGGAAAATAAACCACCAGTATTTTCTTTTCCTTCAATCCTGGAAATAAAGGAAGTGAAATTCTCAGGAATATGAGGCTTAGAAAATTAGACTTGATCCAATGACCTTAGGGAATAATGCTCTTGGACCAGAAGCCTCAGGAAGCCCGGAGGAAGTATTGTAAAATCATCTTATTAAATCGCCTTCTTGTAGAAATCCTAGGGTGCGCTGCTTAGAAGTCAACCATAAATATTCAAATGAAAGGACCAGTGGATTAAATAGGTTTTAGATATCAGAACGAGAGAGAGAGAGAGAGAGAGAGAGAGAGAGAGAGAAGATACTATTCTAACAGATACCCCATCCTCCTTTCCTAACAGCGAGTTTCTCAAGGACCAGCTGAACAGTATACCTCTTATTACATGTTGATCAGTACAATAACAATGATCGTAACTAATCCTCCCATTTTTCCCAGAAGTGAAAGTTTTCCCAGGAAACAAAACTTTTGGTGTTAAAATTGGGGCAGTTCTAGAAAAGTTGAGATGACTGGTCACCGTAAAATTGACCAAATAAAACTCAATTCAAATGGCATTCTCTGATGTCTATGTTTGCTTTCCTTTGGTTAAGTGAGTGGAAGTTAGTATTTTCCTTACAAATTATTATTATTATTATTATTATTATTATTTGTGTGTGTGTGTGTGTGTGTGTGTGTGTGTGACAGATAGAGAGAGTCAGAGAGAGGGACAGACAGACTGAAAGGGAGAGAAATGAGAAGCATCAATTTATTGCAGCACCTTAGTTGTTCATTGATTGCTTTCTCATATGTGCTTTGACCTCGGGGCTACAACAGACCAAGTGACCCCTTGCTCAAGCCAGAGACCTTAGGCTCAAGGTGGTGAGCCTTGCTCAAATCAGAGAGCCTGCACTCAAGCTGGTGACCTTGGGGTTTCAAACCTTGGTCCTTCGCATCCCAGTACAATGCTCTATCTGCTGCACCACCACCTAGTCAGGTTCCTTACAAATTTTTAAAAGCACTTTACATCAAATCATGAATATCTTGAAATAGAAAGACAAATATTTTCAGCTACTGCTTTCACTCAGTTATCTGTTACACATAAGAAAAGATAATAACAGGGAGCACAGATTGCAAGATTATTTTTTAGAAAAATTCTTCATATTATTTAACAGAAATATTCAAAATATGCCATCCCTAGTGTTCTACAAAAGTCAGTGGTATTAAAATTTAATGTTTATCATTTCAGGCTTTCCGCTAACATTCAGGTCGATGACTCTCTCTGAACCAGCCACATTTCTTAACACAGCCATATATAATTAAGGATTAACACCTTTTATGGTGTCTTTCAACACTTCATTTATCAACTTGAACTTGATCACCAGGAGCTTCAGTTGAATAGGGGTGAGGAAATAAAGATCACCACAATAGAAAAAGACTCTATTCCAACAAAAGAAAGCTGCTTTATGCAAAAGATAAATAACAACAGAGATGTCAACAGATCTTTCCCTGTCAGTGCTGATTTACCTCCTGGAATTATTTAAGTGAAGTGAGATGGTCAGTGGATTTTAAACATCAATACTCTATTGAGAACACAATTTCGAAGGCATGAGGATGCCTTCTCAAGGGGTGACACTGAAGGCTGAACTAGGAACTGGATGGGGGGCAAAGTTCTGCATTCTTGAGACAGCTAGAGCTTTGTGATAAGACAGCTGGCAGTGTTAAAAAATAATAATAAAAAAGATAACAACTGGGCTCTCCTAATTCCCATAATGATGGACTGTGTCTGCCTGAATAACACCCCCACACACACATACGCCAAACAAAAGATGGCAAGAGTTAACTGTCAAGGCCATGTTTTTCCTGAAATGAGAGGAGGCAGAAAAAAAATAAATGCTCATTTTAATCTGGCTGCTTGGTTTTAGATTAGGATAATTTAATAAAAGAGGCAGATTTCACCAACTTAGTCTTTTATTAGATTATTTTTAACTAATAAGAAAATATTGCCAGAACACATCACAAATAATCATCTATTTATACTTGAGAGTTTTATCTTCCTTATTTTCCTTCAGATTTCATATTATGTAACACACATAATATAAATTATATCATATAAGATAAAAGAAAAGACTTTCATTTACATTACAATCTTGGACCTCACTTCCTTTACTCAGGTTTGTATGAGAGATTTTAGTCACTATATACATTTCTGACTACAGTCAAAAGAAAAAAAATAGGGAAGCCATGCACACACTGCAAGACAGGGTCATCTGAGTCTTGAATAAACGGAATAAAAAGAATACTTAAGAAAGGAGGATAGAAGAGCAGAAGATACCCAAGAATTTACAGATAGAATATCAATAGTGTATACAGAAATGTCAAGAAAATATAACCAATATTTATTGAGCATTTATTTTTTTTTTCTTCAGCATTATGGTAAGAAATTTTATAACAACCAAAGGAATAACCAGAATAATAGTTGATAATTATTGAGTGGCAGTGACCAATTTCCTACTTTGCCCAGGTCTGAGGGTTTCTCAGAATGTAGAGCTTTCGGTACTAAAACTGGACAGTCTCATTGGGTCACTACAAGGATAACACGGGACAATAAACCCAAAATGCTTAGCACTGTATCTGGCACAGGGGGGAGCCCCCACCCGCCACAGTTTGCCTGAGATTGTCCTGGTTTTAGGACTGAAAGTCCCACAGCCTGGGAAATTGGGTTTCTTTGTGCATTAGCTCATCTAATGTTTGCAACATCCCTGAAAGGTAGAAACATGTACATACTAACTATCACCCAACAGTACAGATAGCATGAAAGAGCTTAAGTGACTGCTCATGGTCACACAGATCAGCATGTGGCTGAGCAGGGACTAGAGTTGACCATCCTAACTCCCACCATATCTGTAGACTTCTCCATCATATTATATTGCCTCCCAGTTAAGCCTGGGAGCACTTGATAATGTTCAGAGAGAAAAAAAACAGAGACAGATGGGAACCACACACCCCTGGGTAGCACACAGGTAACTGTGTTACTATTAGATGGTATAATGATGTCAATAGGTAATATCAGTCAATTCTAAGGAGCTCATTTGTGAAACCTGAAGGTGCCTTAGCTTTTGAGGACATCAAAACCACCAGAAGTCCTGGAAAAACTTTGAGTTGTTATATGCCACTCTTTCTGGGTTTATTTTCTATTGTGACTAAGACTATAACCAGGGTTATAATTAGGCAGAAAAGAATGCAGCTTGCAGTGGAAAAGAAGTCCATTGGTAGGGGAGGGGGATTGGGATATGCAAAGAGAATAAGAGAGGGAGGGATGAAGAAAGGACAGAAAGAAGGAAGGGAGGGAAACAGGGAGGGTTGAAGGGAGGGTAGGAGAAAGAAGGAAGGAAGGAACAGATAAAGGAAGAAAAGAAGAAAGGAAAGAAGGGCAAAGAATGAGACGGATCAGCCATTTTATCTGCAAATGTGGTACAGCAGATTGATTTGTTATAATTAACTATTGATGACATTCAAAATCAGAACCAAATCCAGCCAATCAAGATTAATAATTTTATGTTACGCCATAACCAAACCTTGCTCCTCTCTTCGGCAAAGAAATCTGATTTAAATTTCTAAGGCAAGATTCATAAAAACCATCCATACAAATAGGCGTCTGTGCCAATTGACCTGACTCTGCAAGTTTAATCATTACAAACCAAAAACAATCATCTATATCTTGGGCAAGATCTGTCCTTGGGAAGTGGAAGCCAAATAGCATCATTTGTCTTCCACCTTCTGTGCCAGCACTCAACTACAATCTGCTACACAACCAGAAACTTAGGTTAAAATGCTCTTTGGAGACACAGCTCAATTTTTTGTTATTAACATTATTTCTAAGCCAGTCAGTGAGGACACTTGAGGTAACCAGAAAAATAAAAAGATGAGATGGTGTAAAAATTTTAGAGCTTTTCTTGTGGTATTTTCACAACCCAGGTTTACTTTTTCTCTTTATCCCTTGCATTTAAATAATAATAAGAAGAATATAATTAGGACAGCTACCATTTCCTGAGTGCCTTCCATGTAACCAGTACTGCAAAGAACAGTGGCTGGCATGGCTATGCGTGGCTGTGAAACAGGAGGGGCCATTGCACAAAAGTTTGGATAAAGGAGAGGGAAGAATTCTCCATTGCCTGTGGCCCAGCAACTTCTCAAATTTATAGACTGAGAATTTTTGAAAATATTTGTTTAAAAAATGAGGTTCTAGGCAATGCATTTTTACTGTTTGGGAAAAATCACACATTGTATGAATACTAATTGTCTAATCCCTTTTATTCACAAAATGTCCAATCTTATTGACACTATATTTTTAAAGTGCAGTGTTTACCAGTGGATTTTAAACTTCTAAAATGTTCTATTTTATAGTTTATTTCCTTGAGAAAGCCTCATCACCAGTCATTTCATGGAGAAGGACGTCTGTTATTTATGTTGCAACTCATTAGGGTTTTAATTCCATCTTATAAATTTCCTCCTGAGATTAAACATTTGACTTTTATGAGGGCACTAAAAGAACAAGCAAGCGTCATTTTCATTTTGGGTCTCAAAACATCATAATCTTGTGATTTGATCAGGCTGAGTGTTGACAAAAGCTACTTTTGCTGTTATAGAAACCAGCCCAAGACAGAGTCAGCATGCCTTGAAGAGTCTCTGTGAGACCTGTCTGCTTTGCCCATTGGCCTATCTAAGCTGATGAACACATTTATTCCTTAATTATTATTGCATGCTCATCAAACATGAGAAATGGAGGATTCCTAGGAGCAAATCAATCAAGTAAAGGTCACTCTGAACAAAAGTAATGAAAATGACTAAAGACTCCATATCATAAGATGAAGTGGCGAGTGAAAAAAGAGTTGTCTCACTAATGCTCAACTGTCAATCACAAGAACTTAAGCATATAGCAATACATGTGGCCTATTGTAGGTACCAAATAAATGGTTGCTTTCATCATTTTACTTATTAATATAGCAATATTTCATGTTTTTTAAATAAAACCCTGGGCCGCTCAGCATCCCCAGTCGACACTCTATCCACTGCACCACTGTCTGTGTCAGGAATGGGTTAAACTCTTAACCTTCTGATCTTAGGCAAGTTGTTTACTCTCCTCTCTCCTCCTTAGTGACTTTGTCTGTAAAATGGGAAAAATTAATGGCGCCCATTTTATAGGATTGTTTTATAGGTTTAAATCCATCTAAATCACCTGGAAGAGCTCAAGGCCCATAGTCAGCACTTGACGTATCTTGACTGTTTTTATTATCAGTCTTGTTTTGAAATGTGGGGTTCTGAAGACTATTTATCTTTATTTCTTTTTAACATTCTCTTCTGGAAGTACAAATTGCTTGGCCATTGTATGCTTAGGTAAGGTACTACAGTTCTTTTAACAACACAAACTTCTAGATTTTTTAATGCTTCCTCACACTTTATCTCAACTGATTCTAATTCTGCCCAAGGCTGTGCAAAAATTAAGAAGAAGAGCTAAATCTTTGCCCTGGGACTTCAGGCTCAAGATGCTACAATCTCCCTCTTAATAGTAGAAAGATTTCTGGAGTTTATTGCTTGGATCTGTCTAGTAACACTACACAGAATAACTGAATAAAAGATTGTAACATTTAGTTACAGATGCAGATGTTTCAGCCAGTGTGAGGCCAAACATCTGGCTGATTGATTAACTGGAAATTGCTTTTTTTTTTTTATCCTGACATTGGGCAACATGTCAAAAATGATTGATTTTAAACAGAAGAAAGAAAAGTGTAGAGAAGAAGCTGTTAAGAGAAATACATTGCTAAATAAAAGATGGCATGGACTTTGTTATCATCACCTGCACCAGCCATTTATTTGTAACCAACATCAATAGCCCTATTGGGGAAAACAATCTCGCTAAAGTTGTTCTACCATTTTGACACCTCTAACACACAAATGTAATTTAAAATAAAGATTCATGGATCTAATATGCTTCTTGCTTTAGACTGCTGAAATGTCTATTGTTTTCACAGCTTGAAGGGAGGTGAAAATCTGTATGCATAAATGAACACATGGATGATATACAGCTTGATATAAACATGGCCCAGCTTTGTGTGTATGTGTGAGAGATTCCAATGCCTGTTGAATACAAAGTTAAAAAATGCACTCTACATAAAATGCCTTATGATTTTTTTTAAAAAAGTAGTCATAATGGATTCTTTTACTAGAACCCTAGACAATGCTGTGAATTCTCTGGGGAGATAATAGAACTGATCATACTGGTATTTACCATGCTTTTATAGGCATAGCTAGTGAGCACTTGGTTCTGCTCCATGCATTTTGCTAGACATGTGAGGCGAGTACTCTTAGTACTCTTACTTTGTATTTGAGAAAACTGAGGCTAAGACCTATTAAGTGACTTTTCCATTTTATCACATTTATTTTGACTTGCATTTCCAATTGCCAACTTATGAAAAGGTTCAATCAAGAGTCAAGTGTAGCCCTGGCTGGTTGGCTCAGTGGTAGAGTGTCCGCCTGGCGTGCAGGAGTCCCAGGTTTGATTCCCGGCCAGGGCACACAGGAGAAGCGCCCATCTGCTTCTCCACCCCTCCCCCTCTCCTTCCTCTCTGTCTCTCTCTTCCCTTCCCTCAGCCAAGGATCCATTGGAGCAAAGTTGGCTCGGGCACTGGGGATGGCTCTATGGCCTCTGCCTCAGGCGCTAGAATGGCTCTGGGTGCAACAGAGCGACACCCCAGATGGGCAGAGCATCGCCCCCTGGTGGGCATGCCGGGTGGATCCTGGTAGGGTGCATGCGGGAGTCTGTCTGACTGCCTCCCCGTTTCCAACTTCAGAAAAATACCAAAAAAATAAATAAGTAAATAAATAAAAAAGAGCCAAGTGTACACATAGGCTGAAAGGAGTTGCATTTAATGTGCAAGAATCTTAGCATTTCAAACCTTGAGGAGATCTTTAGAGAGTAGATAATCCGACCCTGACATTTATAGATGATAAAAACGAGGCTCATGAGGTCATGATTTATCCAAGATTAAACAGTTTGCCAGAATGAGAAGGAGAAATTCCCACCATGAGTAACATTTCTTTCTGCCAACACATTATTTCATAAATGCCCATTCAAATGCAAATATCCTTTCTAAAAGTGAAGAGATTCATTAAAATCCATTGCTACATTATCAGAAACTAGTTGGTTAGATCGACCAGGGAGGATCTGATAAAGAAATCTGATGCCTAGGAGGTTCTTAGGGGAGGTAGAAAGGCCATCACTTAGAAATATCAGTTCCTTACTCAGTACTGGGTTAAAGTCCTAGCTCCTGCATTTATTGCTACATGACTCACTGGGCAAGCCATTTAACTTCTTTAAGGCTCAGTTTCTTCTTCTGTCAACTGAAGATAATAGCATTAATATCAAAATGTTGATGCCAGTATAACCTTTAGAAAGAGCTGTGTGGAGCACATGGTATTTTTTAAGCACTCAATTAGCACACTAACCCTCATCATTACTCTTGGGGAGGGAGGCAGAAATGAAGTTCTATAAAGTCAGAGAACTTCATGAAAGATCTGAGATTAATAGGAGATGTATGAAGCCAGAGAAAGGTGCCTCTGACCTCTCTCCACGTGGCTCAGGGTGGGCTCTGATTGTAAACTCTAATACCTACTCTTTATCAGTGATTGCTCGGGTCAATAGTCAGTGAAAAAAAAAAAGGAAATGCAGATTGTCATTGCTAAGAAAACCTGCAAAAACAAAACAGACACCCTTTCCACCAACACACATTAGAGACTGATCTGTGCTCTGCAGGTTGTACACACAAACTAGGGTATGCAGAATAGGGAGTTTATGAACTTCAATAAAAAATGACAAACCTGATGGATCACTTTTGTTACAAATGCAAGCTAGTCCAGTATAAATCTCCATGATGAATTCACTTTGCCATTTTATAACTCGAACGCCAGAGTCCCAAAGTACAACAGACGCTATTTGACTAAATTCTCCATAAATTGTAGCTCCTCACCACTGGGTTACTTAACATTCAGAAGCAAACTTAAGTTTTGTTCCTTATTCTCATTACTACCATGAAAGGAGGCTCCTTTTCTAATGCTATATATGGAAATCAATTCCCCTAATCATTGAGCACTTGAATCTGTGATTATAAGATACTTTGATATAACTCTGCTTGGATCCTAAAGTTCTTCCCATTCTATATTCCAAAGTTCATTGAAAACAGTTAATGGAAGTTCCATAGGTTTGGTTTCTTGGTGTTTGGGGACATTCCCAAATAGTTTGTTTAATATGCAATGTTAACCATAATTTTATGGGCTGTATTCATTTGATAGGGTAGCCAAAACAAAGTAACATACATTCAGTGATAAATTTCTTAAACAGAAATGTATCATTTTACAAGTCTAGAGGCTGGAATCCAAAATCACGCTGTTGGCAGGGTTGGTTCCTTCTGAGGACTATGATGGGGAGAGGTGTTCTAGGCATGTCTCCTTGCCTTGTAGGTGTCTGTCTTCTTGTGTGTCTCTTTACATTGTCTTCTCTATATACATATACAAATTTGTTCTTCTCATAAGAATATCAGTTCTCTTGGATTTTGTCCCATCCTAATAACCCCATTTTAACTTGATTATGTCTGTAATAATCATATCTCCAAATAAGGTCACATTCTGAGATATAGGAGGTTAGGACTTTAACATATAATTTTTTCTTTTGAGGGCAGGAGATACAATTCAACCCATAACTTAATTCTTCAGAATAAGAGACTGAAAGGTAATTGCATGCCTTTCTTTATGACTTATTTTCTTCTTTTTCTCCCCAAAGTCCTGGTTGTTCTCTGAAAACAGGTCCATTTCTTCCTAAGGCACCCCACTTGGTATTCCCCTATATGGTGTTCACTAAAATTCTGCCTAAAATAACACAGATTTTCCCTTTTTTATGATTCCAGAGACCTCACTTTCTCTTTAAACTCGATCCTTTCCTCATGTCCTTTCTAACACAGATACTCCTAAATTGCTGGAGAAACTGCAGAATAGAAGTTGAAACCTAGCACAAGGTAACTGCTGAAAAGTACACGTGTTAAGAAAAGTTATGTGTGTGCAATGCTCTCAGAAATTCGTAAAGCAACCTAATCCTTTTGCTTTTCATGAAAATTCATGCTAATTTATATAATGATAACTAATTATTTGCCATATCAAATGATAGAAGTAAATCCATAAAAATTTACCTTACTCCCTAGCCAGTTGGCTCAGTGGTAGAGCGTCGGCCCAGCATATCAGCGGAAGTCCCAGGTTTGATTCCCAGTCAGGGCACACAGGAGAAGCACCCATCTGCTTCTCCACCCTTCCCCCTCTCCTTTCTCTCTGCCTCTCTCTTGCCCTCCCACAGCCAAGGCTCCATTGGAGCAAAGTTGGCCCGGGCACTGAGGATGGTTCCATGGCTTCCACCTCAGACACCAGAATGGCTCCAGTTGCAATGAAGCAAAACCCCAGATGGGCAGAGAATCGCCCCTTAGTGGGCTTGCCGGTGGAGCCTGGTCGGGCGCACATAGGAGTCTGTCTCTCTGCCTCCCTGCTTCTCACTTCATAAGAAATACAAACAAAAGAAAACAAAATTGACCTTACTGATCAACTGTTTTCAATTAAATTAAAGGCAGTATTAATCCACTCCACTAGTTATACAAGTACATTTTCTACCAAGGTTGTTTAATAAGGGTGTAGAGGAATCACATTTTGAAATGTGATGCAATATATAATGAACCTTGGCACTAAAACTACAGTCATTGATGATGCAGAAGTTTAAGCAATTCAATGTACTTTCTTGGCACAAACCTAAATTTATAATCACGTCCCAGTGATAAAGTAATCCTGGCCCATTTCCATATTGTGGTAATTGCCCTACTCTAAGTGATAAATTAAGAAGATTAACTATAGAACTAACTACCAAAAATGTAACTAATTTAGGAAATTCTAGCTCTCTATTTATCAACTCTTTATCCAAATTAAAACAAAAGACCTGTCTGCGCTCTAACTGATAATGAAACATTAGAGGGGAAAATTCTACTTTCACCACAGAATTGAATAAGAGTCAACTAATAATTACAAATCCATGATAGCGTTTTCTCATGGATGGGTAATTCCAATATACTACAAGAATCTTGTGACTTTATTGACAATGATGGAAGAACTACAATGAATGGACTCTCGGTAGGTTGCTGGCATTTGAAGGATTAATGAAACAGGAAAGTACAAAGGTTATGTAAAGCTTAAAAGGCCATGAAAAAAGAAAAATCTAATTAGAAAATTAGATATAAAGGTTTAATTCAAATATGCCCAGAGATGGAGTGGTACTAGGAATGCAAAAAATTTCATTGTCACTTCACTCTCAAAAGCTATTAGTGAATGGCTTTAATGGGGAAAAAAATGCTCAAGGATGCCTTAGATACAATTTGAAAATTTTTTTAGGTAGATGTGATATTTTTAGCATGTATGCATCAAGACTTGCAGCCCTTTGTTCCTCACCTTTACCTGTCAGCATTTCTGTGTCAGCTTCAAGGAGGTTTCAAGTGCTACTGTAAAGGGAAATGTTACCTCACTCCAAAACCTGTTCCAGATAATTGCTGAAAACCCAGTGAAAGTGACACTGAATAATCACTTTATCACGTGGCTTAATGAGGTCTTTTCTGAAACTCCATTGAATTAATACTTTGTTATTAAGTACTAGTTCTTTCTACTTTTTATTTGATTTTTAAAACTTCTCCAAATTAAAAAAAAAAAAAAGTTCTCTCAGAAACTTGAAAAATAATGGCAAGCAGTTTGGATTTTTTTAACCCCAAAGAAATGTATCCCGTACTGTTTTTTTATCAGAGTAGATGGAAAGGCAATGGAAAAAGTCATGGATACTTCCTCTTCCTTCTCAGAAGCAATTAAAATATTATTGAACCTGGCCTTGGCTGGTTAGCTCAGTGGTAGAGTGTCGACCTGGCATGTGGGAGTCCCGGGTTCGATTCCTGGCCAGGGCACACAGGAGAAGCACCTATCTGCTTCTCCACCCCTCCCCCTCTTCTTCCTCTCTGTCTCTCTCTTCCCCTCCCGCAGCCAAGGCTCCATTGGAGCAAAGTTTGCCCGGGCACTGAGGATGGCTCTGTGGCCTCTGCCTCAGGTGCTAGAATGGCTTTGGTTGCAACAGAGCAACGCCCCAGATGGGCAGAGCATTGCCCCCTGGTGGGCATGCCAGGTGGATCCCGGTGGGGCACATGTGGGAGTCTGTATGACTGCCTCCCTGTTTCCAACTTCAGAAAAATACAAAAAAAAATATTATTGAACCTCAGGTTTTTACTTCAATTGATACAACTCCTCAAAATGTTTACTACATAATCCATGTCTGAATGCTTTTTCATTTGTCTAAAATCCCGTGGTATTTCCAGTATATTAATTTACTGCCATCTTATGTTATTGAGCGGTTTTATTTTAAGATGTTGGAGATAGAGTGATGAAAAACACAGACCTCATGGACTTTTCCATTGAAGCTGGGGAAGATAGGTGATAGCCATATAAATAAGTCAACAAATAGAATAGTTTTAGACAGGGGAGTCGAGGAAAATCGCTTCACAGAGTTGATATGTAAGTGATATCTAAATCATGAGAAGAAGCCACTCACCAAAAGATATAAGAAAGGTACATTTCACACAGAAACTATGGGAAGTTCTGCAATACCTTTAAAGAATAGGAGGTTAATATGGCTAGAAATTAATCCCAAAGGGCAGTTTGGTAGCATAAGAGATTTGAGACTTGAGCAGAGCTAAAATCATATAAAGACTTCCAAGCAGTAGAAAGGAGTTTGTGTTTTTACATTATGTGCATTTGGACATCATTGAACCTTTTTTTTTATGGTCAAAAAAGGGTTCTAGAATGGGCTTTATATTTTAAGTGATAATTCTGGCTGTATTTCTTATGAAGAATAAATTTATGTCAGGCAAGAATTGGAAGCAGGGAGGTCAATTAGGGAGTATAGTTGTAGTCTAGATGAGAAATGATGTTGACCTAGACTAGTTTGATAGAGGCAGGCTTAGTGAGTAGTGGTCATATTTATTTTTTGACAGAGACAGATAGAGAGTCAGAGAGAGGAATAGACAGACAGGAAGGAAGAGAGATGAAAAGCATCAATTTTTTGTTGCAGCTCCTTAGTTGTTCATTGATTGCTTTCTCATATGTGCCTCATATGTGCCTTGACTGGGAGGCTACAGCAGAGCAAGTGACCTCTTGCTCAAGCCAGTGACCTTGGGCTCAAGCCAGTGACCACGGGGTCATGTCTATGATCCCACACTCAAGCCAGCAACCCCGTGCTCAAGCTGGTGCACCCGCGCTCAAGCTGGATGAGCCCACACTCAAGCCAGCAGCCTCAGAATTTCAAACCTGGGTCTTCTGCATCCCAGTGTGATGTTCTATCCAATGCACCACTGCTTGGTCAGGCAGTAGTGGACAAATTTGAGATATATTTTGGAGGTAGAACAGACATGTTTTGCTAATGGATAACATAAAAATCTAATTTACATCAGTCTTTTCTCAAAACTTTAGTGTAATCTCCTTGAGAACAGGAGTTATGTCACAGGTTTTCTGTGAACCCATATGATACAACTACAAGATGCTGCTGAGGAGAGAGTCAGTATGGAACAAAAATCAATATATTTTTCCTTACTCTCCTAAAGCAAGTAATATAAGCAATACCTACATTCTTATTTACTTTTTAAATCTGAGTATTTTCTGGAAATATTTGAAACATGAAAGCGTGTTTAATATTTACCAGGCAAGCCACACGAATTTGCTATTAACAATCAGTCTTTTCCTTTCTCTTAAATACCAGAGAGACGACCAGGCAAAGATTTCCACTAACAATCCTCTGAGTAGTTGGTATATACATATTAAATGTGAGAGCATATTGGATGAAGCCCATGAGAATCTATTGCTTAGAGATTATATTCAGAATAAGGTAGAATCAAATGATTTACTTCCTCTATAATATATGCCTCCATGATATTTACCTCTGAGCTATAAAAATCTTAGCTAGCCCAGGCTGCATTCTGGAACTAAGGTGAGTTTTATGTTCTGTCAGAGTTTCTTTCAACTATTTTGTGAAAGATTTTTCTGATGCACTGTGTGTTACAAAAAGTTCTATTGCCAAGCTTTTATAAAGGGGGATATTTCAGTTTCAAAGAAGAAATTTTCCAGAGGTGTTTTAAATAAAAAAATTAAAATTTGAAACATAGCCAATTTTTCTGTTCTAAATCTGTTTCCTATTTCTACCACATCTAAATCACTTAGTTTAGCAACAGGAAAATCAATGCATAATCATTTTAATTGGTCTCAGATCCATGTTCATGGCATATAGTTTAATGTAAGAATCAGATAACTGTAGGAGGAAAAAAATGTTTGACTCTATTATTTTAGCTTCTCTTACATAAAAAAAATCCATGGCGACCTTTTTTTTATTTAATTAAGGGAATTGAATGATGTTAGAAAAGGTTCTACTTTTCCGATATAAGAATAGACAGAAATGGTTTGGTGAAAACAGTCATTGAGCTTATAAATGAATGGGTCATACTGACCACACAGAGGGAAGAATGAGTTTGCTCCTGCTTCAGTTGCCCTTTGGAAACCCCAACTGGGTACCCTCTCCACAAACCAGGACTCCTATATAATAAACTGACCAGTGCCACAATCCCAGACATTTAATTTATAGAATCCAGTTAGCAATAACTGCTTCATGATGTTGACATGAGGTCTTGAAAGTAAGTGAGTACAGCACCAAATGGAAAAGGCACTCAGGTAAATTAAGTTGCTGAACATATTTTAATGTCTTGGCCCAGAATTGAATTTTTTTTTTAATTTCTATTTGGGGACCCATGAGGTTGAAGGACAGCTGCTCCCATCCAGGGACAGAGCACATGCTCTAACTAAATCATTTATCCCACTAGCAAAAGTAATGTTTTCAGGACTCTAAGTCAGTCCAATCTCAAAAAGTTGCAACATTTTCTTGAGATTGATGGGATGAAGATTCTCTGTTCCTCTAACGTAAAATGAATGAGAAAGCAGGTAGAGGCACTGGCCACCATCTGAGAACCATATGAGGATCAAGCCTCAGTGTAAAGCCAATATAAGAAAAGGCAGAGGTGCCCTGGCCAGTAGGCTCAGCAGTAGAGCTTTGGCTGGCATGTGAAGTCCCGGCTTGGATTCCTGGTCAGGGCACACAGGAGAAGCGACCATCTGCTTCTCCACCTTTCCCCCCTCCTCCTTCTCTCTCCTCTCTCTCTTACCCTCCCACAGACATGGCTTGAATGGCTCTAGCTAGTTGGCCCCAGGTGCTGAGGTTGGCTTCATAGCCTCACCTCAGGTGCTAAAAAAACTCAGTTGCTGAACAACAGAGCAGTAGCCCTAGATGGGAAGAGCATCACTCCATAGTAGGCTTTCTGGGTGGATCCAGGTGGTGGCACACGCAGGAGTCTGTCTCTCTGCCTCCCTGCCTCTCACTTAATATAAAAAGAAAAAGAAAAAGAAAGACAAAGCAAGGTGGATAAGAAAGAAAGAAAGAAAGAAAGAAAGAAAGAAAGAAAGAAAGAAAGAAAGAAAGAAAGAAAGAAAAAAAGAAAGAAAGAAAGAAAGAAAGTTAGCTAGCTAGCTTTGGGTGATATCTTTGAACTCTGGATCAAGTCTCACCTGAAGGGAGTGTGACGTTGTTTTCAGGTACATGATTCAGTGACTTGGTTTTATTGATTGAGGCAACTGTAGTCAGGTTTTCTGTTATTTGCACTACAAGCATACTAGCAAACCCATTAGAAATCCGGAGGATATCATAGCTCAGAAGGATAGAATTTCAAAGTGTTTCCCTGGGAAAATGAGTAAAAATTATCCAATCCTTTGGTTCTTAAAACTTTTTTAGATCCTAGATGCCCTGAGAGTCTGATATAACGGGCCCTCTTCTTGAGAAGTGTACGTGGGCTCACATACAAACTTAGCCTACGATTTCAGAGAACTCACAGTTCCTCTCAAGCCCTTCAGGGTAATATTACTTATTTTGACAAGGCAGTATAGTGTATTTGGTTCAAAAGATTGTCCAAATTCTGACATGCGGAGATCAGGCCTGGGAACAGCTTGTAGTGCTGGCTAGGGGGAGAACATGCGCACCTGTGTGCATCTTAGGGACTGAGCATATCAACCCAGCACTGAACAGACCAGCCCTTGCTCCTGGATTGCTTCCTCCAGTGTCGCTGCATCAGAAAACGAACAAGAGCCCTGGCCGGTTGGCTCAGCGGTAGAGCGTCAGCCTAGCGTGCGGAGGACCCGGGTTCGATTCCCGGCCAGGGCACACAGGAGAAGCGCCCATTTGCTTCTCCACCCCTCCGCTGCACCTTCCTCTCTGTCTCTCTCTTCCCCTCCCGCAGCCAAGGATCCATTGGAGCAAAGATGGCCTGGGCGCTGGGGATGGCTCTGTGGCCTCCGCCCCAGGCGCTGGAGTGGCTCTGGTCGCAACATGGCGACACCCAGGATGGGCAGAGCATCGCCCCCTGGTGGGCAGAGCATCACCCCTGGTGGGCGTGCCGGGTGGATCCCGGTCGGGCGCATGCGGGAGACTGTCTGACTGTCTCTCCCTGTTTCCAGCTTCAGAAAAATGAAAAAAAAAAAAAAAAGAAAAAAGAAAGAAAGATTTAAAAAGAAAACGAACAAGAGTCAGCTCAACCAATTACCTTTAAAAACTGCTGAAACAGGCCCTGGCCGGTTGGCTCAGTGGTAGAGCGTCGGCCTGGCGTGTGGGGGACCGGGGTTCGATTCCCGGCCAGGCACATAGGAGAAGCGCCCATTTGCTTCTCCACCCCCCCTCCTTCCTCTCTGTCTCTCTCTTCCCCTCCCGCAGCCAAGGCTCCATTGGAGCAAAGATGGCCCGGGTTCTGGGGATGGCTCCTTGGCCTCTGCCCCAGGCGCTGGAGTGGCTCTGGTCACGGCAGAGCGACCCCCCGGAGGGGCAGAGCATCGCCCCCTGGTGGGCAGAGAGTCACCCCTGGTGGGCGTGCCGGGTGGATCCCGGTCGGGCGTATGCGGGAGTCTGTCTGACTGTCTCTCCCCGTTTCCAGCTTCAGAAAAATTCAAAAAATAAATAAATAAGTAAATAAAAACTGCTGAAACATATGCTCCAGGGAGGAAAATGATTGCCGCACACACCCCCTACCAGTACCTCCCAGATAGGCCACTGTATTAGTTAGTTACTGGGACAAAGGCAACGTTTTACCTGTAGCTTAAGTAAGAATATGCACTAGCTCTAGACAATATCCTTTGCATTGTAGCTTCTAAATATAGACTGTAAATAGTGGGGAGCCTCATTAATGTTGACATCAAATTTCCATTATCATTATATTCAAAAACCTCGTATCTTATTTTTGAGCCTAGCTCTGCATTCCAATTCTTATGTCATTGTCCTTTCTGGGTGGTTTTGTTTTAACTTTGGAAAAGACTCAGATCGGCCAGACAGGTTGACGTAGCTCAATCGGACTCCCTTAGACGAGGTTAACTAAAGCATGTTCTTCACAATGATCAAGTAGTTAATGGACCTCACACAAGTTCCTTTCGACCTGTGACTATTAGAGTGGTTTACAACCAATTACAAAACTTCCGATACTAGTTAAAAACTAATCTCATTCTCTAGAATTGAACTTCACAGGGAGGTAGATCCTTGCCCAGTTCAACTTCCCTTGATAAGAACGGTTGCTTAAAGCAGTGGTCCACTGTCTCTATAATGCATATAAATTCCCTGGAGGTCTTGTGAAACTACAGATTCTGATTCCGTGGGTCTGAGATGGAGCCTGAGACTCTGCATTTCTAACCAACTCCCAGGCGATGCTGCTGCTGGTCCTGCAGGTCACACCTGGAGTAGCAAGAGCTTGAAGGAGGTGCAGTGTAGGTCCTAGGCTGCCTTTCCCATCCATGCTCCCTCCTTTCAGGGGGACCACCAGGAGATATTCATTGAGAACTTGGTGACTCGCTGTTACTGTCAATGGCAACTCCCCTGGTGCTAACTAAGCAGAGGCAAGCCCCACTCTCCTACCTGTAAATGGAAGAAATGCAGTGAGAGTGCAAGGTGTGCATTGATAAGGTCCAGTCCTAAGGGGCCTGTTTGTAGAGGAGCCAACAATTTCAGAAAATAAAAGGTCTCTCCAAACTGAACAACACTCAGGGTCCAAGGAAATCCTCATTCACCTATACGAAGATCTAATTGTGCCCCGCAAGATAAGGCTCCCACTGACCTTTTTAAATTGCATTAGCCCGGCTCTTGTTTTAACCTATTTTCCCTGCGGCGATTATATTTCGTTTTTTACCTAGCACAACTTTGAAATTTCTAAGCTTTGAGAATATAAAATCCTGAAAGCAACAGGCTTATTTCTCAATTGATGAGGTCATTGACAGGGCAAAGGTATCTTCCAACTGCCAAAATACTAGAATTGTAGTTGATTGGAGAATAAAGACAATATCGCTAAGGGCTATACTTTTAAAAATTAAATAATATCAGACACCCAATTTTATAGAGTGTCTTTCATTGTTCTCAAAAGCACTTTATTAAGGGCCTAACCTTCATTTTTATAACACCTCAGTGAGGTGAGAGCCTACCAATAAATGTCAAATAATACAAATATAATTTTATCTTTAAAAATGCACAGCCGACTCTGTTATTATGGAAGAAAGGAGACACCCTAGGTGTTCCCTTCCACCTCACCTTCAAAGATGCTCCCTTTCCTCTCTCTGTATGCATCTCTCTCTCTCTCTCTCTCTCTCTCTCTCTCTCTCTCTCACACACACACACACACACACACACACACGCACACACACCTCAAATTTAGAGATCAAAGGAGAAGGTTGGGATATGGCAAACTTGATTCATTTCGTATCTCAGAAGCCATGATGCACAGACAAAATAACACACTGAGAACAACCAAACACTATCCTGTGAAAACAGCTTCTCTCAAAACAGGGCATAAGAAAAACACTTCAGAGAGAATTCCAAATACCTCCTTCAAATAGCTGCTGTAAATGGTTGTATAGGACAGATTACACATAAAAAGAAAGGAACCTCATTTAACACCATTAATTATATACAGTCTACATACATTATCACATTTAGTCTTCACGACAACTTTATAAGTATGATCATCCCAGTTTGTCAAATGAAGCAAGATTGAAGTTAAAGAAGGGACAACTTCTTTCCAAGTCACAGGGCTAGGGAAGGGTGGTACTGACATTCGAACCCAAGTCTGAATGACTCAAATTCTCAATTCTCCAAAGCCCTTGCCCAGATCAAGGTGCAAACAAGTCACCCAGGGAGCCTGTTCAGACACAGGTTCTAATTCAGCAGAACTGGTGTGGGCCTGAGAGTCTGTGTTTCTGACAAGCTTTCAGGAGATGTTGGTGCTGATGGTCCAGGGACCATACGTTGAGTAGCAAGGCACTTTGGTAGTGGTTTTCAAATGGTGGTCCTTGGGCCAGCAGCATCAGTACCACCAGGGACCTTGGGTAGAAATGCAAATTCTCAGACTCCACCTGAGACCTACTTTGACTTTGATCTGCTGCACCTACTCTGAACAAGGAAAAGTCACAGACTGTCTCAGCAGTCTGTGACTTAGCAAGCCCTCCTGGGGATTCTGATGCACAATCAAGCTTGAAGAGCCATGGTTGATGTCCAGTATTTTCGAAGATGTGAACAACCTGGAATGATTCTTAGCTGAACAGATGTGATTTCCTAGGTCATACTTCTGAAGTTGCCTGAAAATTTCCACCATGTCTCTAATTTAAAAATGGCCCCGCCAAGAAAAAAAAGCTGAGACTGTGAAGGTAACCTTGGTCCACTGCACTGTGGTGGTAACTCATCACAGGCTGTGGTTTGTGGTCCCAGAAAGAGTCACTGGGGGGTGTGGGAGGAGGGAGAGACTGACACCTCATTAATGCCCCTTTCAAAATTGGTAAGAATTTATCTTTCTCAAAGGGATCGCCTCACAGTGTCCCCAAGCCAATTTTCTTCCCTATTCTACTGTGCTTTGCAAAACAAATTACTTAGTCTCATGTTTTCATTCTAAGGAAAGGCATTTTTCCTTAATTTGAGAAGAAAGATGTCAAGTAATCAACAAACACAAAGAAGATAGTTATCTTAGAACTCCAGTTGGGATGAGCAGTAAGACTCAGAGGAAAATTACAGTGCTTGGAAGGCTCAGATAAATGAAACAATAAAGATTTTAATTGGATTTATTTAAATAAAAAACAATGTGCAATGATCGCATTTTTAATAACAAGTGATAAAATAATTGAGCACTGGACTATGTGTTCTACATGGAAAAGTAGCTCATGGAATCCGTACAGCAGTACTGCAAAGCAGGTACAACTCTATCTTCATTTAAATAATGATATAATGGGCTTACAGATGACACATACATGGCCCAACTTCATACAGCTAGTAAGAATCAGAGCTAAGATTTTAATCAAGGTCCATCTTTTCCTTCCCTGTGATGGCTGTTCTGTCCAAACATTCACTCTCACTACACACACACACACACACACACACACACACACACACACACACGCTAGCTACCTGGGCCTACATGAGAATTCGGTAATTCCACCCTACTTATTCCTTAAAGTAAGTCTCCCAATTTCTACATGTGAAAATCAATTATAGGCTTATTGATCTCATAGCCAATCATTATTATTGTTCCCCACAACCAGACAAAAGGACTCCCTTGAAGAATCAAGGAAGGAATGGAAAAAGAAAATCCCTTTGATCTTCTGTGCTTGGAAGGTCAATTTTACAACCTCTAAAACAGAAAGTACAGAACTCTGGAAGTCCTATGAATAAAAAAAAAAAAAAAAGCCACCTGCTGTTCTGTGAGGCAACTCAACAGGGAGGAAAAATTTAAGAGGAATTACCTTAAGTATATGTGAGTTTACAAAATTTATTTAAACACCCAGAAGAAACCAGTAATAGAGTATGGAAAACTTGGCCTCTAGAGCCCACATCTCTCCAATTGAATTTTTACAGTAGATGCATTTTTTTTAAAGGGACAGAGCGAGAGTCAGAAAGAGGGATAGATAGGGAAAGACAGACAGGAACCGAGAAAGAGATGAGAAACATCAATCATCAGTTTTTCGTTGCGACACCTTAGTTGTTCATTGATTGCTTTCTCATATGTTCCTTGACCGCGGGCCTTCAGCAGACCGAGTAACCCCTTGCTCAATCCAGCGACCTTGAGTCCAAGCTGGTGGGCTTTGCTCAAACCAGTTGAGCCCACATTGAAGCTGGCGACCTCAGGGTCTCGAACCTGGGTCCTCCGCATCCCAGTACGACACTCTAGCCACTGCGCCACTGCCCAGTCAGGCAGTAGATTCATTCTTTAAGACCACACTCGGTCCTCTAGCTATTCCTGTGGATCCCAACATGCAGAGTTAACACACGTGTGGTGAGGATTTAGCAGAACAGAGATGCCCATGTTGTACCAGACTGAAGACATTCCTTGTAAAGATCTGAGAAAATTAAATCACCTTTTATCATTTTCAGGCACATACATCAGTCCATTTTAACAGATGCCGTTTCTCATAACAACGGAGCTCAGGTTCTTTTTCTCCCTATAAGCACAATAGAAGGCCAATCAAAACAGATTGTACTCCACAGAACAAAGCAATGAATCTGCATCCCTTCCCTGAAATCATCATTAGAGATATGAGCCCCCTCATCTGTGAGGGACTTCCATTTGTACTTGCTTAGTTAATAGTCTACATTTACTTCAAGCCCTATGATTGGTCGGAACAACTTCTACGATTCTAACAAAGATGAAGATATTAAACACAGAGCTCATTATTAGTCAGAAGTCTGCCATGTTCCCTGCTGTATAATTAGCTCCTTTCATTCAACACATTTAAAATAGCATCAATGAAGAATATTTAATTACCTTCCTCCAGAAGTAGGTCCCAACTCAGATTCAGTAGCCAGTTTCACAATGAGGTCCCATTTAAATTGTTCCTAAAATAATGTTTCCGCTAACGATAGCAGCAGCTTAAGTCCAAGCAATTTATGTCTAGGGAATAGAAACGATATGACAGAACTGGAAGAAAAACATCTTTAGCCTGTCGTTTTTTTACAGAATGGGTGAAGCACTTTTAATGGCAGCATATTTTCCCAGGGAATTTAAAGTATGTGGCCAAGGTCACAAGGAGAAAAATAAAACTGTAACGATGGAAAAAAGTGCTGTATGAGTATCTGTGATCAGGATGTAGCATATCAATAGTAAACTATGTATGATACGGGTTTTCTATACCTTTTTGACCTTGGGATTGTTCATAATCCAGCTGCCATAAAGTGAAAATATGAGGAGGAGAATCACAGAAGTGACAACTAAGACAACGCTTCGATTATGCCTCCAGGGCTGAAGGGACATAGCACGGGTGATTCAATTAGGCGTCCTTGTTTCCAGCTCATGCAATCTTATTCAGTGAACACCGCACCTGTTTTATATAGCATCATACTGTTTATTACCGTGGCCTTTGGAAAAGCATTGCTGAAACTTAAATATCCAAAATGAAGGTTGGCCAGCTTGATATTAACTTAAGATGTTGGCTGGCTATTCTAGTCATTTGCCATTCTGACTGCAAGAACATTTTGTGATTATTTCCTCAAACAGGCAGAATCATTTAAAATTCTTCTTACTTCTTTTCTTTCTTTCTTTCCTTTTTTTTTTTTTTTTGTATTTTTCTGAAGCTGGAAACGGGGAGGCAGTCAGACAGACTCCCGCATGTGCCGGACCGGGATGCATCCGGCATGCCCACCAGGGGGCGATGCTCTGCCCATCTGGGGCATCACTCTGTCACAACCAGAGCCAGTCTAGCGTCTGAGGCAGAGGCCACAGAGCCATCCTCAGCGCCCGGGCAAACTTTGCTCCAATGGAGCCTCGGCTGTGGCAGGGGAAGAGAGAGACAGAGAGGAAGAAGAGGGGGAGGGGTGGAGAAGCAGATGGGCACTTCTCCTGTGTGCCCTGGCTGGGAATTCAACCCAGGACTCCTGCATGCCAGGCTGATGCTCTACACTGAGCCAACTGGCCAGGGCCTTCTTACTTCTTTTCATCATCATTACCATCATTGTACCATCACTGCTCCCAGACCTATAGAGACTTCCAACTTTGGACTAGACATCACACTATGCATATTTTGCAGTGCACATCTATTTAGGGACACACGGTGCTTTGTTTTTATTTTCTTTTGGGGGGCAATTACATTCTCTTTTTGTGGTTCATAGATTCAGAAACCCCAATAATTTTTTCTTCTTCCCTAAGGCTCAGTACATGACCTGACATCTTTGGGGCTGAGGTATCAGCACACTATCTCAAGAATGGGGAAGAAAGAACATAACTGAAGTGTATGCGTTCGAACAGCAGTGACTTAAAAAACATTATTATCTCCCAGACCTCCCAAGATTATATGATTCTTCTTGGTAACCTTTCCTCCTGTTTTCTTTTTGATTCTGTGAGCTACTCAAAAGTTTTTTAATAAATTTCTAACCTACTTAAAGTAGACTAAGCCAGGCTCAGTTGCTTGCAACCAAAGATCTGAACTGATGCAGAGCTGGGGCATGGGAGAGGGCACACATTATGGTCTTTTCTCAAAAGAAGTGATGACCCAGTTGGCTATCACGACAAACACATGAAAAGGATACACAGAATAACAAGGCATCCCGCATTAAGTTACAGGTAAACGGGACCAGTTTGAGAATGGAAGACAATGACTACAGGCTGCCCGAAGGGGACCCTCAGGGAGGATAGAACACCTTAACGAAATGGACAAGAGCACCATGGGAGTTATAGAAGCACACAGTCCTTACCATTGCCCAGTCTCACGCGTAAGTTTAAAAATCGATATTTCCTTTAAGTTTCACATAAAGAATCTATAAAATATCCCACAAACTTTCTCTCAAACTTCCCATTGAAAGATGGACATGATTACACAGAATATAAAGTAGGGAGAAAGAACAGGGCAAACCTAACTTTGGCATTTTCTGCTGCACCTTCTCTGAACAAGAAAAAGTCAACTAATGTCAGGACTGTCATGCTAATTTCCTGCAAAATTACTTCTTTCAAGGGGAGAAAAAAACAATGTAAGACAAATAGTCACACAGCAAGCATATGCATGTGCTCACACACAAAGACCCACCCATCACCCCATGCCAATGAATCCCTTCAAAAGGAGAAAGGTTTATGCGATCTGAAGAGAAACCAGAGTATACATAAATCCCTTTAGACTGTAACACAAGTGCCCATCCCTGCACCTGCACTCAACAATTTGGTGGAGAAACAGCATAATCAATCAGAAGAGTGCTCATCTTCTACTGCTAAGCTTTGTGTCACTAAGCTAAGAAAGGATGGGGACTGAAGGTCCTGGTCAGTGTACAGGCCAGATAACCTTAACCTACAATCACACTATGGCAGGTGGGGCTGGACATCCTGGTCAGTGTGCAGGCTGGATAACCTTAACCTACAATCACACTCTGGCAGGCAGGGCTGGACATCCTGGTCAGTGTGCAGGCTGGATAACCTTAACCTACAATCACACTCTGGCAGGCAGGGCTGGTAATATTCATTTGGCTCTACAACCACACAGCCCTCTCTCCAGTTGAATATCTAATAAATTAATACATGTAAAATAAGACCAATTCTCCTTCAATATTTTATATCAATTTAAAAAATTAAGAATATTATTACATGTATCAACTTCAAAATCAGTAATGATCCCCTATTAGGTCCAAGTCACAGTTTCAAACTCCGCTCCTTTACAAAGCAAATATGCATAAGAGCAGAGAATAACAGTGTTCAAAATAGCGTTGTAACATATTCCTCATTATCACCCTAAAACTATTAACTTTTGCCTAAATTCCTGCAATAGCATCCTTCGTTTTTCTCTTCTTCCACTTTTCCCCTTTATACTATATGGCACCCAGCTGACCGGATAAGTCTTTTAAAATGTAAGTAAGATTATATTAAACCCGCCCCAGCTGGTTAGCTCAGTGATAGAGTGTTGGCTCAGTGTGTGAATGTCCTGGTTTGATTCCCAGTCAGGGTACACAGGAGAAGTGACCATCTATTTCTAATTTACCTCTCCCCTTCCTCTCTCTCTTTCTCTTTTCCCCTCCCACAGCCATGGTTCAATTGGTTTGAGTGCATACACCTTGGATGCTGAGGATGGCTCCTTTGAGCCTCCGCCTCAGGTGCTAAAAGTTGCTCAGTTGCGAGCATGGCCCCAGACAGGCAGAACATCAGCCCTGCATGGGGGTTGCCGGGTGGATCCTAGTCTGGGTGCATGTGGGAATCTGTTTCTATCTCCCTCCCTCTCACTTGTAAAAAGGAGAAGAGGGAAAAAAGGTTATATTAAACCCAAAGTTCTTGTGTTTGCCTACAAGGCCATATACAATAATGCCCTGGTCAATTCTGGGATATCATTTTGCACCCTGTATTGTTAGCTGGCTGTGGTCCATCTGCCTACATTTTTGCTGTTTCTCAAGTAAGCCAAGTGCATTCCTGATCTGGGGTGATTATAGTCTCTATTCCCTCAGCCTAGAATATCCTTCCTAAATATTCTTATGGCTGGTTGCCCTCTTGTCATTCAGGCACTACTTAAATGTCACTTCCAAAGAGAAGCCTTCTCTGATCATTCCACCCAAAACAGCGTCTCTGGACATCCCCACATCCTACCTCTTTTTTATAGCACTCTTCACCGTGAAAGCATGTATGTACTAACTGATGGGATTAATGTCAGTATCCCAGGCTAGAATGTCATTTCCCTGCCTGATGCCTTGCACATAGTACACAGTCAATTCAATTAGGATCTGTGAAGGAAGGAAGGAAGGAAGGAAGGAAGGAAGGAAGGAAGGAAGGAAGGAAGGGAGGAAAGAAGGAAGGAAAGAAGGAAGGAAGGAAGGGAGGGAGGGAGGGAGAGAGGGAGGAAGGGAGGAAGAAAAGAAGGAAGGAAGAAAGGAAGGAAGGAAGGAAGGAAGGAAGGGAGGGAGGGAGGGAGGGAGGGAGGGAGGGAGGGAGGGAGGAAGGAAGAAAAGAAAAGAAAAGGAGGAAAAGAAGGAGGGAGGGAGGAATAAATTCTTTTACAATAGCATGGTGCTTTCAAGTTTACTGATTTTTTCAGTTCATACTAAAACAATCCTGGAAGCACAGCCTTCAGGGTTTCATATGGGCATACAACATTGGTCACATTTGATTTTAAAACATAGTAGACATACAGCAAGTTAAAGAGATCAGTTCAAGGAGGAGTGGAAGGGCACAGAAGGGTCTAGGGAGGTTAAATTGTGTGAGTGGAAACTTGACTCGGTGAGGTAAAACACACAATACAGTCTACAGATGATGTCTTGTAGAATTGTGCACCTGTAACCTGTATAATTTTGTTAACTGGTGTCACCCAATAAATTAAATAACAAAGGGGGGAAAATAAACCAAATCAAATCTTCACAGCTCTTAAATTTCCCTGCCAGCACTTGAACTCCAGAGTAAGACTCTTCTTGCACAAGAATATCTGAAAATGCCTGAGAGCATCAGAATATTAGGTGCAAATGAGATTTGGACTTCTCCCTAAGAACCACCATGCATGTTCTCTAACAATTTCAGCACTAGAAATGGACAGAAGAAAAAGCTGAAAAAGACCAGAGGGCCTCATCTGCGAGAAGAAAATGAATGGACAATCTGACTTTGGGTGATGGGTATGCAACATAATTGAATGACAAGATAACCTGGACATGTTTTCTTTGAATATATGTACCCCGATTTATTGATGTCACCCCATTAACATTAATAAAAATTTATAAAAAAAAAAAGAAAGAAAAAAAAAGGGAATATCTCCTCTCCTTTACCCTTCCTTGCCTCCACTCTTTAATTCCTACTAGGCCATAAACTACTGCCTGAGGACTCATTATCCAGCCTTCTGAGGCCTCTTGCCAATGGTGAGAAGAAGGACTCCACCCACTACATCATCTTAATCAGCAACTTAGAAAGCAGTGTCACATTTAACAGCAGCAGACCTGAAAAAGTGCAATAATTGCAATAGTGCTGCTAACTACACATTCTGCTCTACTTCTGCATAATTAAGAAGGTGCTTTATGACAGGCATTTGTGGCATTTAAAACATTAAAAGGAAAAGTAGCAGAATGTGCCACACCAGGAGCCTTACAGCTGCTGAATGAAAGATTTTGAGAGGAATATGGCTCCCCCAGAAAAAAAAAAGTCTCTTTTTTCACTAGAGTCTCTTTTTTTTTGCCCGTGGTTTGTTTTTTTTTCTCTACTGAAAAAAAAAATCAAGTAGCTGAGGGAATTTAGCAAACAGGCTTTTGCAAAGGTAGCTGCTGTGTGCTTAAGTGACCAGAGAAATGTTTTCAATTGCACCCCTTTAGAATGAAAACACCGCATGGTGTTTTCCCAGGATTGGAGCTCTGTGCACAGCAGGAGGGTACAGACTAGTGTAAGGAAAGCAGAGAAGGGCCGGCGGGGGCGGGGGGTGGGGTGAAGAATGGCAGGTAAGAATAAAACTCTAGCCTATTGTCTTTGGGATGCCCTGTTGTAGAAAAGAGGCAAGGTTGGCCATTAATATATGCAAGAAAGGCACCCTACTTAGACCTCCCAAGAGGTTTTCCTGGCAAAACAGATCATTCTTTGGTTGGCAAACACTGAGTGAGCCCTTACTACGTGCCTGACACTAGGCTGGATGCTATGAAGATGGAAATAAATAAGAAATCAACTCTGCACTCATAAGGACATCAAGAATGTATCAGGGGAGGCAACCCAAATAATGAGAGGCCAGAGTGGTTTAGTAACCACTGCGAATACCAAGTGTGAGGAAACCCAGAGGTCAGAACACTTGAGTCTGTTTAGAGAAAATTTCCCAGAACATAGGAGGCATTCACATACTGTCTCTAAAATGAGAGAATCAATAAAACAATAGATCGATCAACTTGTTTATAAAGGAGGTGCCATTGGAGTCTGGTCTTGAAGGAGGAATAGAAGGCCTCCAGACAACTCTCAGGTGGGGAACAGCATCTATAAAGGTGTGTCAGCCAGACAGTGCACGGCTTGCTAAGGGGCCAGGAAGAGTTGATTGTGGGCTGGGGCTACTGGGACAAACCTGTGAGTGGCAGGGAATAAGGCTGGTGAATTAGAGTTCACGCCAACTTCTAAGCAGAAATTTGTTATGACCATGACTACAAAGGAAACTAAAGTCAAAGACAAGCAAACCTGTTAGAACCCTCTCGTTAGAGTGTGTAAGGCCAGGGGCTGCCGCCACCCACTGCCATCGTGGCCATTCACATGCAGGTTCTCATTAAATTTGGGCAGATCTGAAAGAAACGGTGGAGTCAGAGGATGGTGGGCCATTCTGTTTATTGGTGTCTCACCAAGACAGGCAAACCACAAGAAAAGCCAAGGGAAAAGCAGGTTTTCTGGAAATAGGAGGCATTCACATACTGTCTCTAAAATGAGAGAATCAATAAAACAATAGATCAATCAACTTGTTTATAAAGGAGGTTATGGAGGGCAAGGAATCAGGGAGGAGAGAAAGAAGAAAATCCTCCTGCATCTCTTTGGTGGCGGGGGCAGAATCTCTCTTCCAGTAAATATTAGCAAGACAATCGCCCCTCCCAATCAGAAAGGTGACCTGCAACCTCACAGACCACTATATCTGGCACTACCCAGCCCCCAATGCAAAACACAAAGGAGCAAACATATACAGCATATTTACAAACTTATTTGACCAACAGAGTAGTTAAGGCCATCTTCAGTGAGGCTGTTTCGAGGTCTGGTGATTCTTCCACCACAAACCCATACCCACATGTGGAGTAAACGAAGTTGAAGGCAGTCATGCAAATAGGTAAGAAAACTAAAACCATGTGTCACTATAAAACAGACACAGGTTCTCCCCTCTAACCAGCACGAGTCTCTTTGGGGATGTAAAGTTGTATGAGGAACTGCTTGCATCAAATACAGGCAAAATGTCTCAGCAGTGACAACGACGGAACAACTGAACTGTGTAGTAGTATAGTACGTAAACACACACACAAAGCAAAAGCCTTAAATAACAGAAGAAAATGTTCTTGGCAATGTTTCTTACACGTTGGTCAAGGGGACACATGTTCTCTGATTTGCCTTACTAGAGAATGAGACAGGATGAGAGATACAGACCAGGTCTGATAGTGTGAAAATCATTCTTGCAGAAAGCACTTAAACCACAGTTTTAGCACCTCCTAAATCGTAAGGAGAGTGAGAGATTAAAGGCGGCTGTCCCGAAAACTGCTGTGCATTTCTCAGATTGAGGGGTGCCTGGAGATAGAATGCCTATGTCATTTTTAAAGAAGAAACTGGAGAGTATTGATTATAATAGTAACCGTAGAAAATCTGAGGTTGAGTTTTCAAATTCAGCCGGTGCAGGTTGTCATGGGTTTTCTCAGTCTAATAGCAGCCACTCTAGGGCCTCTGAACTTGGCAGTTCATTCCTGTCTATAGGCAAATTCCAGACCAATAAGGGAACTCAGTCATGAAAGATGAGCCAGATGGTCGTGTCTTAGCCAGTCTATGGACAGGTGAAGAATCTGAACAGCCTGTATATCCTGAGCAAAAGCATTGGGCCATGGTTCAGTGCATCCTGAATGCACAACTGTGGACATGCACGATAAAAACAAAATCTCATTTACATTTTCCTGTGTAAACAAATATATCTGCTAATATAGAGCTTAATACAAAGCATTCTAAGCTATTACAGGAAACACATTATAAAAGCTTTCAATATCCGTGACATTCACAACATCTGTGAAATTTCAGTAACGGTGGCCCTGCACTTATCATCCTTGAAATGCATCTTTAAGGAGAACAATCAGCCAGCCACACCAGGTGAGATAAAACTGAGTGTGTTCGGGGGTGGGGTGGGGGAAGACCAGGATACCACGCTTATTTAGTCAAAAGTAAAATTTAGTTCTCTAAGTGAGTTTTCACTTGAACCACCAAGTTGTTTTGGCATCTGACTTATCTGAAAATGAAGAAGTATTTACACTATAGATATAACTTATTTCACATCATATTTATTTTATTTCACTCTAACTTAGTGACCAAACCTGGGTTTCTTAATCTTCTAGAGAAAGTTAAACAGGAAGGTGAAATATCAACTTAGTTTGGGAACCAGGAAGGGCTCCCTCCGGTATTTAGGTTGTTGAGGTGCCAGAACTGCTTTTCTTTCTTCTCTCTCAGCGCTTTCCCACTGGAGATTACACCTGCTGCCGTCGGTGCAGTTCTCCTTTCTGTGAGGCTGGCTCACATGCCTTTACTACTTCCTTTGTCCATGCCACTGTCACACCGACCGACAATGCCCTGCTGGCATCCAGGAAACTCAATGACCCAATTTCAGCAGCCCAAATTTAAGTAACCACCTTAAATAGGCAGCCTACCCGTCTCTGTTTATGGTTATTTTAGCACATTAGAGCTACTCATAATACAGGCCCAATGTTATGGATGAAGCATCCATTTGGTAGCCTTCAAATCTTGGTGTTTTCATTTCTTTTTTTCTTCTTCTCACATTCTCCATGTCAAATCACACACCACATTCTGGTGACTCTTCATTTCAAGTTTCTCTCCACATTTATATCACCTCATGCTGGAATCTCCCAATAGCTTCCTGGATATGCTCTATGCTATCAGCTTTACCCTTCCTATTTCTCTGACAGAACACTTCCATAATAATTAACTAACAATTTCCTTTGATCATCTTTATTCAATGTTTGAAACCATCAATCACTCTCCATGATCTAGGACAACATTCAAACAGTTTGACATAACCTCTCTGAATCAGGTTTTCTCTGACCTTCCAAGATTTATCTCCCAATGGGTAAGTGGGTCTCATACTTTCTCACCTCCACATTCTTACCTATGTAAGGATCAGGCATAGCATGGACAACACCCAGATCCTGGCCGCCACATGTTTTGGTAAGTAAAGTTTTACTGGGATACAACCATACCCATATATTTACATATTGTTTATGGCTGCTTCACGTCACAACAGTTGAATTGTTGAGACAGACCATATGACTTGTAAAACGCAGGGCCAGCATCATGGGTGTGCAAGTTGTATTGTCACACAATGCCAAGCACAGGTTGTCCCCATTTTGAGATTCTTGATAATACTTCTATCATTGAAATTGTATTCTAAAGTAAAGTCTAATGAGACAATTAATCAGCCCAAAAGCAAAAGCTATACACACAATATGCATGTTCATTGTTTCTTCCCATCCCATTCCCATATAGCGTTTGCAGTGCCCCATAAGCACAGGATTCGGGTAGGAAGCCTACGATGCACATTCAGTGAGACTCAAAGCTATTAAAAAGTATGTAGCATCTACTACTAAGTAAGCCAGGACACTGGCAATCCTCAGAGCCAGATGGAATCAGAACTTGCTTCCAACACAGAAAAGAAAGCAATGACATTCTAAGAAACACAAATGGCCAATGAACCCTATCATATCCCTTCTTACTCACATAACTTCCATGAACAGGTCAACCATCTAAGATACAAATTGCGACAAAGAGGGAAAGGAAAAGATAAGCAACCCATCGTTGTTTTTTCTCCCTCCCAGTCCTGTCTTACTTACTGGTAATTTAAAGGTAGAGAATGTTTATAAAACGTGTGCATATCAGGCAGTGAAATGAAAACAGTTGAGCTGATTCTGTAAAGTTTCCATATGCACCACATGAACTATGAAATAGAAACTATTTCCTATTTTGGTAATTCTGCATTATAAGTTAAAAGTTCTTATGCTTGCACTTAAAACTGGCATCACACAGTTTAAAGATGGATATCAAAATTCATGCTAATAATTTAAAATGTAAATTTTACTCTACTTAGAACGACATTAAATAGCAGATATAAAACACCATGACAAGTTGAAAGAGCGAGGCCGTGGCAGGAAGAAAAAGCTTTATATTTTAGTACCTTCGGTGGTTCTTTATTGTTGCTCTAGTAGAGGAAGCCCACATTATCATTTTGCACTGTGTCTGCAAATTAAGTTCTTGTCCCTGAGAAAGCCTAAAAGTTCTCTTCTCTCACCCTTTACAGAAAATGTTTTGCCACTGCTCCCAATGTAATTACCTACATGGTGGGTTTTACTATCTCCTTTATGCCCAGAAGAATGCACCTTTTCTTCAAGTCTCAACCAAAATGCCAGGTCCCTCTCAAAATCTTTTTACAGTCACTGCTGGTGCTGAAGTAACTCCTCTTACAAGTTTTATTTGCGCATTTCACGTAAGAATGAAGCGTGCTCACTTTATGATATCTACTGTTGCTTCTGAAGGTAATAAAACACTTTAAATTATTTATCTTTTCTGATTATTCCTGTCACTAATTTATAAGCCATTTAAGAAAAGCAACCATAAATAAGGGAAAGATATAAAGAGAAAACAAACTCTGTCACTGCTTTTGGAACAAAATGCAAGACATTATAAACACATCCATAAACTCATCTTTTGGACAACCACAGTACTATCTAGAGCAGGGGTCCCCAACTACGGCCCGCGGGCCGCATGCTGCCCCATGAGGCCATTTATCCGGCCCCCGCCGCACTTCTGGAAGGGTACCTCTTTCATTGGTGGTCAGTGAGAGGAGCATAGTTCCCACTGAAATATTGGTCAGTTTGTTGATTTAAATTTACTTGTTCTTTATTTTAAATATTGTATTTGTTCCTGTTTTGTTTTTTACTTTAAAATAAGATATGTGCAGTGTGCATAGGAATTTGTTCATAGTTTTTTTTATAGTCCGGCCCTCCAACGGTCTGAGGGACAGTGAACTGGCCCCCTGTGTAAAAAGTTTGGGGACCCCTGATCTAGAGTCTGTGCTGTTAATCACAGAAGGTCCCTACTCTTGCACATGTCAGGGCCATAAACACGTTCACACAATATAGTAGTACAAGATAAACTGAATTAATAAAAGAGGTACAGGATAAAGTGCTATGAAAATCAAGGGGTCTCAACTGGGACAGAGTAGGGAAGACTTCGTGAAGCAGAAAGGGAATCTAAACTGAACTGAGACGGAAGGAGGCGCTTGGATTTTAGATGTGGAAAGAACAGGGTAAGAGGAGAAAACTGAACAAGCAGAAGCCTGGGAGTCTGGCTGCGTGTGCGAGAACACACTCATTCAACTGGGTCTTCCTCTTGCAGTCACCAGCCACGGCTGTGGGTGCATGGAGATGAATAGCTCCTGATGGCCATGCATATAGTATGCTGTGACGTCAGTAAACAGGACAGGTTCTAAGAAGGCTTGAATTTGCATCTCTTCATTTCTGATGCTTAAATCAAGAGTCTAAATGGTGTTCTAAGGCAAAGATGAGAACTTATTGATGCGTCTATTCCAAGAAGCTCCAAGCAGAGTAATACGTTCTTCCAAACTACAGCTCTGCTGGGGGAGCTGCAAATGCAGTGATATATTCTCCGAACATAAGGCGCCCTGTGAGAACCATCAAGAAAAAAGGCTATTCAGCTTATAATGCTGACTTCCCCTGAGCTGTCACTCTGGGACACATGGTGTAGGAAGAAAGGGGGGAGGAAGGAAGGTAAGAAAGAAGGAGGGCGAGAGGGAGGGAGAGAGAGAGAGAGAAAAAGCAGGAGCAAGTTGCCTCTAACTCTCCATTTCCAGATTGGTGACTGAACTCTGTTGCTTTTTGAAAAAGGGGGTCTCATATTTTCATGACGATAAAAGATGGAGGGCGTGGCTCAGGTGACAGGACAGTCAGAGAGAAAATTTGGGTGGAATTCATACAAAACATGTCAAACCCATGCAGGGCATTAAAAACAGTTACTTTTTAAATTTTATTTTTAGAATTTCTGCCCATGGTAAAAAACTAAGGTGACACCCACCCAGGCAAACAAGTGCCATCTGGCAGAGAGTCCTGTAATCTGGCTTCCGACATTGCCATAGAGCTTTATCTCAAGGCAAACATGGCTGCTTTACACTCATTTCAAAGAGGAGTTTCTGGGCACCTGAAGTAAGGATGGGAATGAAAGAGACAGAAATGGACCACGGTCCATTATCTTTCTTTATATTCCAGTTGCTATGTCCTGAGAAAGTAAGAGAGGTTTTCTGTTTTGTTTTAAATCTGAAAGAACAAGTAGGTTATAAGATGGGAGAGGGGGTGCTATGGCACAGTGTAAGGGTGAAGACCTAGGAGTCAGATGTCTCTGAATCAGACTTGGTCAAGTTAACAATTTTTCTAGTCCTTGGCTTTTTACTGTATAATAGGACTAGAATATTTATACTTATAATGTTGTGTGGGGTTAAACAATAATAGAGAGAGTCATGATCTAGCCCAGTGCCAGACACATTATTGGCACCCTATAAGCAGTACTGTTAATGTAATTTAGAGATATGGACCAGGGACTCATTTATGCATTGGGGTCTTTGGGGAGGAAAAAAAAATTAGATTCAGCACCCTGTGGCCTCTGCTACCCATCTGAAATACATTATCATCACTTCCAAGTCTTAAATTATGTAAAACACATCCCTGTGGTGCAAATACTAAGCAAATGGTAATGATGTCACTTTGGCAAAGAATGTAAATATCACTGCAAATGGACAGCACTTGGACAGGCGGCTGCTTTTATCTCATCACTGCAGCAGTCCTTTTCAGAAAATGTAGACGTCAAAACCAGTGGTAGAGGGCACACGCAGACCCTTCTCTCTGCAATCCCAGCAAGCTCTTTTTCCAAAAAAGCTACTATGCATCTCAGAGAGAAGTTGTGTTTCACAATGGTCCCGTCCTCTCCCAGACAAGTTAGCATTGTGCACACAGGCCAGTCAGAGTGCGGACACAGCACATATGCAAGGTGCCACTCCAAGTGGCAGGCAGCTTACAGCCCTGCATACTGATTTTTGGCAACACCTTGGGGGAATGGTTGACAGCTGCTGTCTTGACAAAAAGAGAGAGAGACCTTCTTCAACATGCACTTCAACAATCACACAGGCTCAAACACACACACACACACACACACACACATTTACTTGGGGCAAAAAGTTTTAGACTGTTTACAGAGCACTGCACAAAGCAAGACAAATTGCAAATAATCCTTAGGGTATTACACGACAGTGGGGATCAGCAAGTAATTTAAAGATCTGAGTCTTTGCTCTTGTTTGAACACAATTATAGACACTTGTCCACCACTGTTTTCTATGCTTTTAAGAGTCTACCATTATTATATCCAGCCCCACCTCGAACAGGAAACAACAAAGTCACTAGTAGAGCAAAAGTAAACTGGGATGTAAACTGGGAGTTGGAGTGAAGCAAATGATGCCTTCTGTCACCTTGTCATGGCCGGCATGGCACACAATGTTTGTTCTTAGCTTCCTGGCCTCTGTGCCCTAGGTCAACATTTCTCATTTCCTTTGGAATCGTAACTCCAGGGCCAAGGCATCACAGGTCTCCAGGAGGGTAAGTCAATGCCATGTCTCGACAGAGAGAGGGAAGGCATAAAGTAGTTTATTCTACTGTGTCTTTTCCAAAACTAAAGAAAACAATAAGGATAAAAGTATGGATGGAAGCAAAGCAGGGCTAGGGAATGAGGCATAGACGATAGAAATAAAATGTTAGAGATAAATGTATACAGGCAAACACAGGCCTTATTTTTCCATGAATAATTCAGGACCCACACTGCACCAACTTGAACAAGGAGAGCACATGGAGCTTTTGAAGGACAAGACCTCTGACAACTCCTAGGAGAGTCTTCAGCGTGATTATTTTTCCATCATGCACATGTACAAACAGACAAATGCGCACGCGCACACACACACACACACACATATATTACACACACATATTATATATGTATTTGTACTGATACAAAGAAGCTTATATGTTCCAAGGATTAAACAAGGCTATCAGATTAAATGTAAGAAAATTCACTCAGATCCACAGAAGTTCTCTTTTTCAGCGAGGATGACTTGTTGGTTTTCTGACCTTATTCCCTGTATCCTGTCACAAACCCAATGGCCCACCGCTCCAGATATGCCTGACCAAACCATGTCCAGCTGTTTCCCCGCACCAATGCTCGGACACCTCATTACTAATCTGCGAACGCAGTCTACCCCCTAGAGTAGTCTCCACTCCCATTCCTGGGAAGCCAAGTAACATAAACAAAAACCACAAATATTTTTGTTTCCTCCACACATTTATGGTATATTGGTGGGTATGCCTGTAACCTCTATGCCAGTACTTACTTAACCAAACTTATTCTTTTCTTGAAAATTTATTTCTTCTCCTGATTAAGTGGTATTTGGTATTCTTTAGGTAGGAGTCCCGTCTTCCCTGAAAGTGAGTATAAAATCAGTGTGTGTATATATGTGTGTATTTAATTCAATGTCTTTTATCTGATTTTAAAAAGAGAGTAAAAAGCTTCCATCTCAACAATCAAATCTAAAACATTGGCATCACTGTTCCCTTTTCTACCTTGCTCTGCCCGATTCTGTCTGCATCTATTCAGTAAACACGACAAAAAAAATACTGGCCAAGTTCAAAAACAAGTCAAGGACTTCACAATTGAACTTAGATTGGTTTCCTGGTTTGTTTTGGGAAATCCTTAGTTCCACAAACATCAAACTCCTCCCCATTCTTGGTGCTTAACAAATATTTTCTGCATTAACCAGCGTATATAAATAATGCAGAGGTTACACTATTACTCTATCCCCATACTTGGGACACAGAGCAAGTGCTTCTGAAGGGGGTGGGGCATCCCATTTTAGAATCATTGTCTATAAAGTATTAATGATAACGTAACCTCTTACAAACAGTGCCACATAGGTCTAGACTAATATTCCATACCCAGTTAGCTCTGTCTTAGTTCTAACTGTTAGAAAGAGCTTCCTTACAATGAATAATTTCAACCACTAATCAGGGATTCCATTTCTTTCCATTAAATTGTTATTGACCACAGTGAATTCTTCCTTTCAGTATTACCATTCAGCATGTGTATTGCAGCAGCTGTTTTACCCTTCACAGGTCCTCGCTGTCACTTCAGTCACTCCCCAACTGAGTCTTCTGCAGTCCCTTCACCATCATCTACATGATAACAGGTTCAAGACCCACACCTTGAGGTTTCCTTCTTCAGACAATCTCTTTCAAGTCTGTGAGTGCAGCCAGGTGTGTGTCTATAACACCTTTTGTGTGGTTTGACCAGCACTCTGTACAACAGAAGTATTTGCTGTGTAGGTCTCTATTAACAGCCAATGTTTTACATTGAGTCTGTGGTCAGCTAAAATCCCAGGGGCCTGCTTAAGCATGAGTTTCTGTCAAAACAGGTCTCCCCTAAACTAACTGTGCTTATCCATTACTTCATTTTAACGTATGAAGGAGGACCCTAGAATTGGAGAGAACTAAATTCAATTGCGCACACAATATTTTCAAGCCATGTGACCTTGAGAAATATTTAATATGTTTTATGATATTTTCAGTTTTTCCATCTGGAAAAAAAAACACTGATTTCATAATGTAAGTTCTTACAAAGAATTTAGAGGTGTAAAATGCCTGGTGTAGATAAGGTGTTCAAGAAACGCTGGTTTCCTATTTATTTCACCTTATGGTTCCAGATTTTCAAAAATTTTTGATCTGGTATTTGTGCCTTCTGTAAATGTGATTAAACATGTGTTCGTTCAACATCTTCCCGTGAGTTGTGTACATTAATAGAGGATGGGCCAGAAGCAAAAACAGGCTTCTAATCAAATGCTGTCAAAGCTAGTGGAGGGTTTTAAAAGACTCCATGAACAAAGTGTTCGTTTGATTACTTCCTTGTGAGCTTACTCATTATTGTATGAATAAAGAGTTACTTAGAATGTGGGAAAGGTGATATTACATAATACTGCTTAAAATTGTGTATTGTATATTAATTACCACTAAGTTGTAACACACTAAAGAAAAATCATTCTACAATTATTCTCAGAAATTACCTTCCATATATTTACCAGATATATACATATGCACATACATATGTGTATATATGTTTGCCATATATATATGTGTGTGTGTGTGTGTGTGTGTGCGCATATACAACCTGTGAAATATTCCAGGCCACCTCCGAAATACACAACAAAATAATTAAACTAAACTCAAGCATATAAATGGAAAGAAAACATTTGTTCCACAATTCTTAATACCATAATAAAGACTAGATTGTCCTTACTTTAAAAAGTCTGATCAATGAAATCCAAGTTATTCCAAAAAAAAAGTTTTGTTAAATCATAAATTGTACTGCACAATGCGAGTGATAACACTGAGCAAGGGAAATGACTTTTAGTTAAGACTGGTTTTAAAAATCTAACAACTTATTTTTTACCTTCCTGAAAAAATATATAAAGTGGTATTTTACTAGACCTTAGCTATATATAAACAAGACAGCAATATGGAGACTATAAAACTCAAAGGAAGGAAATTTTTAATATGATAGGAAATAAAACAGATGTGATTATATAAAAAATAGCACTGGCATAATAATCATCAGCAGCATGGATAAAATCACCAAATCACTTGGATATCACAGTTGGATACAAAAATATAAAATATGCATTTACTTGACAAATATTCATTGACTAGCAACAAAGCTCAAAGCACTGTGAAAGGTATTGATGTTCAAAAGTCAATAATGGTGTCTTTCCTGACATTAAACAGCCAGCATAGTAAATATTAAAAGAATAATAATAAAAAGAAAAAATCCCTTCCAATGTCAAGATTTATCCAAATATGACATATTATATTGCTCTTCCAAGACAGACTCTGAAAACTCAAAAAAATAGGCATTCTTTACATGCCAATTTTACCTTTGGTTGTACAGGAAGAATTTAAAAGGTCTGTAATAGCTACAGCATCTTATGGACATCATTTTACCCCTCCTAAACTTGGTTTATTCTTTAACAACACAAAGACTATACAAGAAACTCATGATGTCCTGGCCAGCTCTAACATTTTAGATCAAATTGTAGAATAAATTGAATACTCTGTGTAGAATTTTCACTGTGTTATTTAGTCTACTAACATTTCTTATAAGAAAGAACACAATGGGTATTTTCTCATGGGTATTTGCATGTTTAATGACCAGTGATTTATGTTTCATAAATAGCATTTCATAGACTTATCAAACATGGAGAATTGGAAAATTATGGTAACTAATTAGATCTCTTGGGCAACAACAATTTTGTATATATTTGTCAAAGACCTGAATTTCAAATTTTAACCTGAATTGTTTGTTAATGTCTTTGTTCTTAAGCAAAGTACAGGCAAGAATATACTATGCAAGCTAAAAGAAGAATACTTCACATTTGAACATTTAGGGGCATACAGGTCAGTAAAAACACTAGTTTCATGACAAAGGACATTCCTTAACAGAGTTGGTAAAAAAATAATGTAACTCATAAAAGGGCAATGGTACTGCTAACACTCAATGCCAATGAGGTCTACAAAAATTCATACCTGATTTGAGTCACAACTCTAACCTGAAGCCTACCTAAAGCAACACACTTGAAATCGTAACATTGATAATGATTGCTTAAAAAGACTAAGGTCTGTTCTAGGAAAGGCTGTGTCTCCCATGTGGAATGACCACTTCTCCCATCTTTATACTCTGCTCTACTTATTAGTGCACATCGTTTTCTTACCCATTTCATTATTCTCAAAGCCCCCGATCCGATACAACCTCAGGTCTGCTTCCATTCAGCAGCTTCTACTGCAGTTAAAATGCTAATTGTTAATTTACTTCTCTTTCCGAAAGCTCTCCCAGAGCTCGGCCTTTCTTCATTGAATCAGCTTGTCCTGGGGATACTGCTAAACCTGCCTTTGATCAGTGTTTAATCCTTCTAGATGCTTTGGGGTGTGTAGTTTAGTGTCTATGAGAAAGTAATTAGAAAAAAATGAAGAAATGCAGTATTATAACTCCTGCCAGCATGGGAAATGACCAATCAGAATGCTCTGACCCCACTTCTGTCTTCACAGACAAGGGATCATGCTAAAGAATATAAAACTTGAAAGTCCAGTGAAGGTTTTTGTGTTTTTTTTGTATTTTTTCTGAAGCTGGAAACGGGGAAAGACAGTCAGACAGACTCCTGCATGCACCCGACTGGCACGCCCACCAGGGGTGATGCTCTGCCCCTCCAGGGGGTCGCTCTGCCGCAACCAGAGCCACTCTAGCGCCTGGGGCAGAGGGCAAGGAGCCATCCCCAGTGCCCGGGCCATCTTTGCTCCAATGGAGCCTTGGCTGCAGGAGGGGAAGAGAGAGTCAGAGAGGAAGGAGTGGGGGTGGAAAAGCAAATGGGCGCTTCTCCTGTGTGCCCTAGCCAGGAATCAAACCCGGGTCCCCCGCACGCCAGGCCAACGCTCTACCGCTGAGCCAACCGGCCAGGGCCAGTGAAGGTTTTAATTGAATGAAGGGGCAGCGATTGTGGGTCCAATAGAATTTGTTCTATTACAATAGAGGATCTTTCAAAAACAGAACTGTAATATTGATGGGAAAAAAGAAAAATATACTCTTCAGTCTTTTAGCAGTTGTAGGTAACTGTGCTCTAGCATATATTCCTCAGTGACTCTAAGAAAATATTACCTGGAAATCAAATATAGGAACTCTGTAAG
This sequence comes from Saccopteryx bilineata, assembly GCF_036850765.1. NCBI lineage: Eukaryota > Metazoa > Chordata > Mammalia > Chiroptera > Emballonuridae > Saccopteryx > Saccopteryx bilineata. The sequence goes on from NC_089493.1 coordinate 22,733,185, forward strand.
TTGCTCTAAAATAAAGTGAGCAGAGAAAGGAAGAAAACCTCAATATTCAATGATTATGGAACCACAGAAAAGGAAGGTAATGCTTAGAGGCTGATGCTAATATAAGTGGGAGTAATGAGGCAAAAAATTAAGAAAAAAAAATTTAATATGAATATTAGAAAATGTTCCCTAGTGGGCAATAACAGGGCTATGAAAAATATAGAGATAGAAATCCAGTAATGCACAATGATTATTCAAAATTGACCCCAAACAATGTTCCACAGAAATAAATGAAGCCGCAACACCCAAGCTCATCTCTGGTTCTAATTTTCTGGACTTACCTAATGAGATGTTCTTAATAAATATGGTATTACTCAGCAACACTGAGACATGACAACAGCTCAGAAATGGCTCAAGGTGACAATTATCATTTCTTAGTTCTAGAAACTTGGGGACAGCATTAAATGAGAAAGAAATATCTCAACGGCATTCCGATAATAGCACATCTAACTCCTCTCCCTTGATAGATAAAGTAGTCATCTTGGTATTGGACGGAAGAAAAAGCAAGCCATAGATCCAGTCTGTATTGTTTCTGAGACAGGCCAGGCCTCCACATTGCCCGCTCCTGTCTGAGCTGCTTCTCCACACATGCGCACCTCCAGAGGCGGCCTCCACCTTGCCCTGCACTGAGGGCTCCTGTGCTAATGTTCTGGTGCTTTCATTTCTGACCTGGAATAAGATATTTTCAAACTGTGAGTAAATTCAATACTCTCTTTTTTTATTTTCATTGATAATCTCATTGCTAGCCCAATCTAACTTGAATTGGGTCAATTATAATCCATGGACATTTTCTCTAAAACTATGTCATTAATACCTCATCCTGGGTCCTGGCCAGTTGGCTCAGTGGTAAAGCATTGGTCCGAAGTGTGGATGTTCCAGGTTTGATTCCCCATCAGGGCACACAAAAGTGATCATCTGCTTCTCCACCCTTGCCCCTCCTCTCTCTCTCTCTTCCCCTCCTATAGCCATGGCTCAATTGGTTCAAGTGCATAAGCCTCTGGCACTGAGGATGGTACACTGGAGCATTTTCCTCAAGCACTAAAAATAGCTCCATTGTGAGCGTGGCCCCAGATGGACAGAACATCAGCCCCAGACGAGGGTTGCCAGTTAGATCCCGGTTTGGGCACATGTGGGAGTCTGTCTATCTTCCCTCCCCTCACTTGGAAAAAGAAGAAAAAAATAAATAAAAAATAACTTAATCAGTATTCACTTCTTGTCTTTCATATACCACTCAGGAAAAATAACAAAGTAATTAGAAAAACAAAACAAAACAAAACAAAACAAAAGCCCTCATCCTAGTACATTGGCTTGAAAACCTTTTCATCTCATTGATCCAATCACCATCAGTAAAAGTTTCTGAGCACTCACCCCACTCCCGCAATGTACGTACATTTACTTATAATGTAGACATATACTACTATACTGATGAACAAAATATATTATTAAAAATACTATAACAGGCCCTGGCCGGTTGGCTCAGTGGTAGAGTGTCGGCCTGGCATGTGGGAGTCCCGGGTTCGATTCCCAGCCAGGGCACACAGGAGAAGCACCCATTTCCTTCTCCACCCCTCCCCCTCTCCTTCCTCTCTGTCTCTCTCTTCCTCTCCTGCAGCCAGGGCTCCATTGGAGCAAAGTTTGCCCGGGTGCTGAGGATGGCTCTGTGACCTCTGCCTCAGGTGCTAGAATAGCTCTGGTTGCAATAGAGCAATGCCCCAGATGGGCAGAGCATCATCCCCTGGTGGGCATGCCGGGTGGATCCTGGTCGGGTGCATGTAGGAGTCTGTCTGACTGCCTCCCTGTTTCCAACTTCAGAAAAAAAACCCTATAATATACATATAAAACAAGATAAACAGAAATATTTTTTAAAAAGTTTAAAGGTCTCATTATATACCATCAAATAGATGTACCTCACTTTCAAGTGACTGCTCTACAAAATGAATTCTCATCAGCTCAACAGAATGACATAATTCTGTTGCCAAAGAGGTTTCTTCCTGTAATGAGCTAAACTGTTTCACTCCAAGAAATATTTGTTAAAATCCTACCTCCTAGGGCCTCAGAATGTGACCTTATCTGGAAATAGAGTCATGGCAGATGTAATTGGTTAAGATAAGGTCATACTGGAGTAGGGTGGGCCCTTAACTCAACGCGATGGATGTCTTTATAAGAGGACAGCCAAAGGACACCCAGGCACATGTGTGGTAATGAAGGCAGAGACTGAAGCACTACAACTACAAGCCCAGGAATGCCAACAATGGAGCAGCTAAAAAAGAGGCAAGAAGGAGCCTCCCCTTGAGCTTCAGAGGGAGCACAGACCTCCTGACACTTTGATTTTGGATGTTCGCCTCCAGAGCTGTGACACAACAAACTTCTGTTGTCTTAAGCCACCTACTTTGCAGGGCTCTGTTAAAGCATCCTTAGAAAATACACTTCCTAATGCAGAATAACTTCATAATTCTATCAAAACAATGGATGATGAAGACAAAATATCCACCAAGATTGAAATGTCCCACCCCTATAATTCAATAAACAGAGATAGAGGTAGAGAGACAAAGGGAAAGAGAGGGATGACATGAAGATAAAGAGTCCGGTTCAATAGAAGAGTTACCTGTGGAGTTTCTGGTGAAGTCTGAATCTTAAAGTTATCAACATGCAAGGCCAATATCGACGGATGTGAACTCACAGCTCTATATCAATTATTAACATGTTAAAATACTTTCAGAAGTAGATGGCAAGATGTCATTGCTTCAAACAACCACACACACACTGATCATCCTGGCCTTTCTCCCACTTTCCATAATTCAGCAACTAAAAGGTCAATGCCTATCTCAGCAGAAGACCCGAGCCAGAGTCAATTATAATTGCCCACAGGTCCTAGTGGTTGTCTAATATTTTTAATATCACCGAGACCAATATGCCTAACAGAGATTAGGTTTCTTGTTGGCTAAAATGTCTGCACAGCTTATACCCACCAGGGAAACAATAATGGAAACTCTATTCTATGCTAGTCAAGGAGAAGCAGTTGCAGGGGGTGAGAGGTCAGGGAATGTTCACAGGATACTATTGCAATGTAGATTAGTATAACATTTTCCCAGGTTTCTCAGTTTTGTTCCTGCCTTAGAATACAGAGGATGAAAGATAAAAAGAAATAAGAACCACATTTTCCACCTTGCTGTGGTCCGAAAGTAGTATGCCCCTCCAAAATTCACGTGATGAAACCCTACTGCCCAATGGGATGGTATTAGGAGCTGAGCCTTTGGGAAGTGCTTTGGTTATGAGAGGGAAGCCCTCACGAATGGGATTAGTGTACTTATAAAACAGCTCTCTAGCCTCTCCCACTATGTGAGGACACATCAAGAATACACTTGTCTGTGAACCAGAAAGCCAGCTCCTACCAAACACTGTATGCTAGCACCATGATCCTAGAGTTCCCAGCCTCCAGAATGTGAGAAACAAATTTCCGATGATTATAAGCACCAGTCAATGGTATTTCCTTACAGCAGTCTGAGCAGATTAAGACACACACCTGATGTGAGAATCACTCTCTTCTGCGCCAAAGTTAGAGGCTTATACCTAACTAAGCAATGAATTCAGCCTAATTAATTTTGATGTCTTGTGATTTCAAAGTGCTATTTACATATGATATCATCTGGAAATGTGTTTCTTATTTAACCATCTCCCCAAAGGACCATATCTAGCTCTGGTTTCTTTCTAGCAACAAATAACAGCTCATATTACGGAATAAAGCTTCATGTACCGTTGAAATGTATAAAATAAATTGTTTTTTAAAGGCAAAATTTTCTTCTGTTGCAGTTCGTTCTGGATGGGCTAAGACAATGGGTACAACTAACAAGAATATGTTCAGGTTTGAATTTATATATTGTTTTCTGCATTAAGTATACTAGAACCAGGACTATGGTTAGCCTGGTTAGTAATGAAAATTATATAACTGGTTTGGACAAAATCCTGGTGTTAACTTCTTGTAATACTACTACATAGTGTGTACTTTAGCATTTGAGGTTTTTTTTCCCATTAATCAGAGTATCTTTGTTTATGGTCAATTTTACTTCGATTTATTTCTCACTTCACTTCTGGGAAGGGGTGGTGATTTCCCTTTCTTTGTCACCAAGTCACATTTCAGAAAAGATTCTTTTAATCTTTTAAATAGTTTTTCCATGGATTCCCCTTTTCCTTCTTGTAATAGAATGGACTCTTGCTCTGGCATTTAGAATAATATATAGTATACTTCACACACTTCGGGTCTTGAAGAGAATTATTACCAAACACCTATCAAAGCTTACTTGAGGAAAAGACTAATAACCATGTTGCTGTGAGTTTTCTGTATTTTTAATAGGGATATTTAAGCCTTAATGGAATGAATGGTCCTGTTACAATAATGCTGGTTATTCCCCATCATGTTTATACAACTGGAATCAACAGCACATTAATGGATAAGAGAAGTACCATGAGGTAAATTAGGAACATTAAGATCACTGGGGAGTTCCAACATACATCATGGGCTGCCGGGTTTCAAAGGAAAACTGGGCTGCAGTGTAGCTGCAGAGGATTTGGGCAGAGCACAGACACATAATGAGCAGGCATCTTGGCAAAAGATTAGAACGCTTCCCTCGTGCTAAAGAGGAACGAACACTGGCAATGCACAAGTCAGTATATAATCCTAATAATTTGTGCTCCACCACCTTCTTAATGATAATACCTTCTTTCCTGAAAGACAGAGTCACTTTTCAATGCATTATTCATCTAGCTCCTACCTGGTCCTCAGACCATCACACAAGCCATCAAATCTTCCTGGAACATCTGCAGAGCATCCAAGATAAAGAAAAGGTGAATAGACCCTGTCCTCAAAACTATTAAAAAACCGTTCTTCTTAGCACTCAGTATATCTAAAAAAAGCCTGTCCTCAAAACTATTAAAAAACCCTTCTTCTTAGTACTCAGTATATGCTAAAAAAAAAAAAAAAAAGTTTATACAAACATGTGTGACTATAGCCATAGCTTGTTTAGAAGCACAACACACATAAATCTAAAAATTTCTAGAGAATTCATTAGAAGCCCTAAAATTTAGTTTAAATTGCAGACTTTCAAGTATAGCGTCCCAAGTCCTTCAAATGTAACGGAAAGCTAGAGAGGCAAGCCACTAACTGTTAAGATTGGCTATGCACTGGCCTTGAGGATATAAAGTAAAGAGAAATTAAAGGCAGAGAAATTAAACCTGAGTTAAAGATAAGAAAACGTGAAAGAAAATCCCCAAGATGAGCAAAGTCCAAATATGGTACCACTGGCTTAACAGTGCCCCCTCCACACACAAATGTACAGGGATGGGGAAAACTGAGCTAATAATAATAAATAATACAATAATTAATAAATAATAATACAAAAAACTAGTTTGTGTACTCACAACTGTAAACCTCCTTTTGCCCACCCCTGTATGTGTTGAAGTCCTAACCCCCCAGCTCCTCAGGATGTGATTGCATTTGGAGACAGGGTTTTTAAAGAAGGACTTAAGTTAAAACAAGGTCAGTTGGGTGTGTCCTAATCTAATATGACTGGTGTCCTCATAAGAAGAAGACACAGACACCCACGGAGGGAAGACCACATAAAGATCAAGGAGAAGATGGTCATCTACCAGACAAGGAGAGAGGCCTCAGGACAAACCAAACCTCTTGACACCTTAATCTCAGATTTTTAATCTCCAGAATTGTGAGAAAACAAATTTCTGTTGCCTCAGCCACTCCGTCTGTGGTATTTTGTTAGAGCAGCCCACGAAAATCAATACAGATAACCTGACCCTAAAAAGATTGCTAGGAAAAACCAAAGAGGTGAGCTTCAGTTGAACACCAAACTGATCTAGAGGCAAAATAAAATTAGGACCAGACATTGCTAGAAGGAGCTAAAGAACTAAGGCTTCCTATCAACCACCAATACTAACTATGAGGAAGCCTTGGAGATGTTCGTTCCAACCTCAGTCAAGCCTTCAGATGACTGCAGCTCTATCTAGCCAGTGTCCTGACTAAAACATTGTGAGAGAGCCTGAGCCAGAACCAGAACTACCCAGCCAGGCTGCTCTTGGACTCCTGACATATAGAAATAGAATGAGTTAATAAATGTTAATGGTTTTACACTGCTAAGTTTTGGGGTACATTGCTATAAAGCAATAGACAACTAATAGACCTGATGAAATCAGATTGAACTCAAGGATTTTAAAGCAATAATCAAGCAGCGAGCCTATAACACAATCAAGTAGCTAAAGGCAGTGTGAGAGCAGTAGAGTATGGTGGTTATAATTTCAAGCTCTGAAGTCAGATTTATTAGATGCAACTCCCAGTTCTGTCCCTTGATTGATGTGAGACCTGGAGCAGCTTGTTTAATTTTTTTGAGACTCAGTTTCCTGATGAGAAAATGGAGATAATAATACCCATGCATAAAGAGCAATAAATAAGTTCTAGGGCCTGGTGAGTTTTAAGCATTTGATAAACAGTGGCTATTATAATTAGGGAGGTAAAAGGATTCTAAACCCTGAACTAAGGTTGTTTACCAAAATCAACTACTTTCTGGAAACACAAAGAGTAGCCCCTACCTACCCTTCCCCAAGTGACCCTTCTTAAGGAGACAGTTGTTAATAAGGGTCAGTGAAAAAAGATTCACCCCATCTGGAGACTAAAAATGCTGTCAAGTTTAATGAAGTCAATAATGAGGAAATCCAGTTGCCACTGTGGTGAGGTCCAGCTCCCCCAAAGCCCTAGCTCCAAAGTGTTAATGGAAGGCACAGAGAAGACTCAAACAGGTCTTGCAGACCTGATGAGATTGCAATTTGCAGACAACTGGGCTTATCTCTGATGATGAACTAAGTGTCAGGACTGAGAGGAAAGTGAGAGACCAGGGGCCTGGAGACCTCAGAAAGCAGGCAGCAGGGGATGTGAACAACAGGCTACAACTTCTGTGCAGATTAAATAAATTTTCCAGATAAGATCATGGTGTTAATGAATAGCCATTAAAAAGAGCCAAGCAAACAACCTTGCTTTAAAGTATCTATCTATCTATCTATCTATCTATCTATCTATCTATCTATCTATCTATCTATCTATCTATCATCTATCTATCATCTATCTATCTATCTATCTATCATCTATCTATCATCTATCTATCTATCTATCTATCTATCTATCTATCTATCTAATCTATCATTTTATCTATCTATCATCTACCTACCTATTTGCCTGAAAATCTACCAAAGCATCTATCATTATCTTTAAAGTCAAAGGCTCTTTATAGTGAGTATATTCATGGGGAGAGGAACTTTGTTAAAATGGCATGTGCCTTTAAATATGAAAACAGTATTGTTGACTGCCATGTGGCAAGTGCTGAAGTTTAGAGCAAAGAGCATAGAAGAAGCATGATCATGAAGAATAAATAAAAAGATCTGTCAAAATGAGGAATCTTCAACAAGGATAGCTACTTTGTCCTCAGAAGAAATATACAGTCTAGTATGGCTATGATGTCTTCTTTTTAATCCTCCACCTATGAACCAAATACAATAGAATCAATGAATACCAATCTCTCTGGAGAGGGCTTCAGCTGACAAAGCATCCCAGCTCTTTGAGAAGCTCTGTGGTGATACCAAACTCTCTAGAGAAATAAAAGAACAACTTAGGGTCATCACACTCAGATCATTTCAATAACACAATCACATCACAGATTTTTGTTCAGCCTAGTGGCTACTTCACACTAGAACACAACTATCTTTTCAGGTTAAAAGTATGTTGTTTTTGAACTTTCCATTGATTGAGAGTAATACCCCAAGCCAATAACACCAAGATTTCATTAACATTCTACTCTAAACCCATCTTATTCTTTAAGATGGCATCTTATCTGTACTGAAAGCCACCTTTGAGGCAGATGAGAAAACTGAGGTATGCAAGGTGAAGCCACTGGGCCTCATGGGATTACATGGCTAGTTTATTAACTTATCTTTTACGAGCTAGTAGGATCCTTAAAATAGTAATGTAAATATGAGCAAGTTCTTAGGTAAAATGGAATAACTTAGAAGTGGCTAGGGGAGGATAAAACCCAGAGGAAAAAACCAAGTCACCCAATTCTAGCTTTCATCATCCCCCAAGTGATTGCTTTGACAAAGTCATTTACTTTTCATGAACCTCAGTTTCTTATCTCCAAAATGTGTCCCTGACCTAGGTAACCTCTAACACTCTTTCCATCTGTAAAATGTCAAGAGACAAATGCTGCTCACCTCATTAAATTTGTTAGTCAAAAAGTTTCAAAGGCTATAAAACTTCTAGGTGCTGGAAAAAATGTCTTAAGAACCAAGTAGCTAGGATTCTGAAAATGTATGGAGTCCAAGGTGAAAAAGGGAAGGTTTGCATGGTGCGTTGCATGGTTGCTTTAGCACTTATTCTTCACCAATACAAGAGCAACAATAACAATAATACAAGAGCCACAATAACAATAATAATGGTTGGCATTTGTTTGAGCACTTACTAAGGCCACTCATATAAGCACATTATATATATTAGCTCTTAAATCCTCACCATATATGTTAAAACAAAATCATCATCCCCATTTTACAGAAGAGAAACATGACCAAGAGACTGGAATCAAGAACTTGTCCAAGGTGATACAGCTAACAAGTGGCAGAATCAGAAGCCAGTTCCAGACAGCTGCCCCCAGAGTCTAACAAGCCGTGCTAGGCTTCCAGCAGGCTGCAGAGTGCATGACCAGGGTCTGTAACATGCCCTATTAGTGTCTCTTTGTGGAGCTAAGGATGCTTTAGGATAGGAATCTCATGTACTTGTTGGCCCCTATCACCAATCAAAGTTATCTAAGTGTTAAGTTGATTGAATGGTGTTAACAAGTCACTTTTCATACCTACTCACTAACACACAGAGATTCAAAAAGGGGGTAGGCAGAGATAAACAGCTGTCCTCTTACCACAAACTCTTAGACCAGCCCCTCTTTTTGGATAGGTTTAAATGCAAATCTCCTATGAAGTGATAGGACTGACCAGCAAGCATGTGTTTGGGGAAACTGTAAGGCATGTAACATTTCTCTTAGGCATCTACATCCCACAACCCCAATTCTGATCATGAAATGTGGTCTATTTCCTTCTTCTTTTTTTGCATCATGCTCCTCAGCTAGTGAGCCTTTGTTGCTTATGTAGTTTTTGAGCAAGGGTTAAAAAGAATTACATGAGATGATAATTGTGAAAGCACAAAAGTACTTCGTAAACCTTAAAGCATGAAGCAATGTAAAGAAGTGGCCTTGTTGCTGCCGATGCTACTACTGTTGTTAGTATCACTATCACCACCACCACCACCATCACCACCACCCTATTGCTACTATACATGATATTACTACTGGAGCAAAAATCCCAAAAGGTGGAGACTGACATTTACCCAGAATAGCTACACCTCTAATGGCTTAAGGCAGGAGTTGGCAAGCCAAACCCGGCCCTCCTTGTGTTTCATAAATGTAGTTGGATTGAATGCCGTCAGGCCCATTCATTTCCATACAGTCTATGGTTCCTTTCCAGCTGTAAGGTCAGAATTGAGTAGTTCCGGCAGAATTGAGTAGTTCCAGCAGAGATGCTTTAGGTCTGAAGAACCGAACATATTCACTATCTGACCATTTACAGAAAAGGTTTGCCAACTCCTGGCCTAAGTTGACCACAAAGAAGTGACCTTTGCCTTTTTCCTTGATAGGACACCTAAAAAAGTACATTATGCCACAAGAGATGTGTGATTTTGCCAAGGAGAAAGAGCAAGAAGCAGGGAGAAGGTGTTCCCGTTCTGCCACTAACTATGACACTATGTTTGTGCCCGTTGACCTAGTCAGACCTCATTTTCCACGCTACATGTACTAGATTACTACATGATATAGCAAGTCCCTTCTGATTTCAAAAGCCTTTACTGCCCATGATCTTTACTTTCGTTCCAATGACACTGCATTAGATCAGATAGCTGGGGCTTTGACCTGACTTTAGCCAACAAGACCTTCCAAATAAGACCTAGACAACAGCTGAAATAAAAAATTTCTTAAGGCCCTTGCCAGGTAGTTCAGCTGGTCAGAGCATTGCCCTGACATGCCAAGGTTGTGGGTTCAATCTCTGGTCAGGGCACAGACACAAATCAATCAATAAATGTATAAATGGGCGGAACAACAAGTATCGCTATCTCTCTACTTTCCTCTCTCTTTAAAATCAATTTAAAAATCTCTTTACAAATATCCATGCCAGTCATACCGGGTATCCCCTACAGCCCCAACCTTGAGGATGCACAGAGATACAGTGGGAAGATATGGTTTTTAGGGGTTTGGATCCTTGCATTGCCACTCTACAAGCTATGTGTTCTTGTGCAACTTACTTGACCTCTCTGAAACTTAATTTCCTAGGGATAATGTTATCTAAAAGGATTCTTTTGATGGATCACAGCCAGAGTCATATATGTGCAACACATGGCACTTGACAAGGGTTCAGTGAATGATAACTACTGCCATTATTTACTACAATCCACGGGGTCTGAGGTGTTGAACAGAAACACAAATGGACCTCAGTAATGGAAAGAAAATACCCATAGCTGGCTGTCATTTGAAATGCTTGATTGTCAGAAGAAAAGAATGTCTTCTTGCCTCCATTCAGCAAACATTTCTGGAGGGAAAGAGTTCAGGGCCAGAAATCCAGGGGACTGAATATTATTAGCCCACTCATTTCAAGAATCCCATAGTCAGGACTGGATCCTCTCTCTTACTTCTTTCTTCACACTACATCTCCGTTCCCCTACTCCAGACTCCAGGTCACAAATTCATCCCTGAGCCAACCCCAAGATTCCAACGGGGAGTCGCAGACTTCCCCCCTCACATGCATATGGATATCAGTCAGATATTGCCTTCTGTCAGTCCAGATTATTTGCTTGAAACTCTCCCTTAGAGGCTCAGGGGCTGTCACCTTCAAGGGGTAATGTGTAAGGGTTTGATTTGCAGCTAATAAAAAAATCTATTTCTTTCAGTTTCCCTTCTGTCACACAACGACTGTTGTGTTCCCTGTAGAAGATTCTTTTTCCTTCTGCAATAGCCACAGAGGTGACAGATCTCTGGCAGCAATATGAGCTGCCTAGGTTGAGTGGCGTCTATTAGTTTTATGACCACTGGTTCAGAATAGCCTTGCAGTGTCCACAGCCCACCTTAATGAAGATGGGTAAGACAGCTGCCGATGAAATCAAATCTCTCGTGGAAGTGATTCCTTCCTTTCCATCTTAAGGTCCATCCAACTTTCACCTTCACAACAAAACAGCTGCAAGGGCCAACACTCAGCCACAGTCAATCACGGCAGGTGGGATGAGGTGATTGTCTTCGGGAAGTGAGCTGGGAATCTGCCTTGCTGCAGAGATGACACTGAGTGGCAGAGAAAGAAGGAGGGAGGAGCTCTGCCCTCTTTCTCTGAGTAATGAAATACAACATGATAATGTGATACAATCAAAGTGGAAATCCTCTGAAAACTTAGTAGTATCATATATAGATGGAAACCACTCTTGTAATATGTCCCTACATAGAGTAATAACAATTTCCTTGTTAGAGCAAAGGCAATGTAAATTCCCTTGATAAGCCAGGGTGGGGCAAAAGCAGGTTTACAGTTGTTCATATGAAAAATAATGCAGTAATCAATAAATAATAACAAAGAATGAACTCTGTGTTTCATGTACTCAAAACTGGGAACCTACTTTTCTCCCACCCTGCATAATACAAGTGTGTGGTCCTATTCTCAGCTAAGAATCAATGCTATTCTGTATAACCCCTGCTCTGGCTAAATCAACATTTTCCAAATATTTATATTTCTATTAAGGCCCAACTCTCAACTCCATTGCCATATTGTGGTAGGATTACTTGCAAATGCGTCAAGAATTCCTCTCTTCCCTGTATGCCCTTCCTTTAGCTATGTGACTTTGCTGCTCCTCCCACTCAGAGGTGGAATCTATTCCCCCACTCACTGAATCCCTAAGAATGACTTTAACCACAGAATATAGTGAAAGGGCTATTGTGTGACTTTCAAGCTCTCCAAAGTTCTTGATGTTCTGTTATCACTCTCTTAGAATGCAGCCCTGAGACCACCATACAAAGAAGCCTACATTGGCCAAGGAGAGCATGACTGGTCATATGGTGCAGAGATAGCCTTACCACTTAAGATCCCCTTGACTAATAGCCAGAATGAATTGCCAGACATGAGTGAAACCATCTTAGACCATCAACTCCAATTCCATCTGCCAGATGACTACAGCCACATGAGGAAACTCTTATGGCACCCTCAGCACTACCCAGTTGGGTCAGACTAAATTGCTGACCCCCAAATCACAAGCAAATAGTATGATTGTTTTAAACACAAAGATGTAGAGTGCAGGCATACCTCATTATATTGTGCTTTGCTTTATTGCGATCATAGGTATTATGTTTGTCACTAATAGAAGTTTTGTAGCAACCCTATGTTGAGAGGGTCCGTTGGTGCCATTTTTCCAACAGATACAGGTGACAGCATCTTTTTGCAATAAATTATCTTTTTAATTTAGATAAGTACATTGGTTTTTTGTTGTTGTTTGTTTTAGATATAATGCTATGGCACTCTATAGTATAAGGTAAACATAACTTTTATATGCCCTGGAAAACCCACAAATTTGTGTGATTCACTTTATTGTGGTGGTCTGAAACCAAACCTGCAATATCTCCCAGGTATGCCTGTAGTTTGTTACCCAGCAAAAGCTAGCTGAACCACACCTCATATGTGAGATCTTCTCTAATGGCTGGAAGAAAGTTCACTGCACACTTAGGAAAAAAAAAGTTCAAAATCTTACTTCAGCACTTGTTAAATCTTAAACATATGACTTAACTATTGAGAAACTGTCTTTAAAATTTGAATTGTCGAGGGGCTCATAGGAGATAACATATTTAAGCACCTAAGCAAAGGAATTGGCATATAGGAGATCCTTACTTTTCTTACACTTGTCACTTCCCACCTCATTATAGTTTTTTGGGTAAATAAATTCTGTTATATTTTTAAGGGCAAGAACTTAATTGATCTTTGAATTACTTGTAATACAAAGTGTCTTATACATTCTGGCTCGGCAATGTTTGCATGATGAGTCAATGCTCAAATGACTTGGCTTCAATGCTCAATGACTTGGTCCCTATACTTTTTGGCTCCTCCATTTAGGAGGGAGGTAGAAGAGCATAAAGGGGAAATAAGTGTTGATGAAGGGAGACTTGACTTGGGGTGGCAAACACACAATACAATATACAGATGATGTATCATAGAATTGTACACCTGGCTCTGGCTGGTTGGTTCAGTGGTAGAGCATCACCCCGGCATGTGGATGTCCTGGATCTGATTCCCAGGGAGGACACACAGGAGAAGCGACCATGTGTTTCTCCACTGCTTCCCCTTCCCCTTCTCTTTCACTCTTCCTCTCCTGAAGCCATGGCTCAATTGATTCGAGCATGTCAGCCCCAGGTGCTGAGGATGGCTCCATGGAGCCTCCTGTTTAAGGTGCTAAAAATAGCTGGGTTGGGGAGCAACAGGACTTACATGGGCAGAGAGCATCACCAGTAAGGGAGTTGCTGCATGGATCCCAGTTGAAGTGCTTAAGGAGCCAGCAAACCTGGCTTGCCTGATTTTGTAAATAAAGTTTTACTGTAACTCATTTGTCTACATATTGTCTGCTGTGGCTGCTTTCACACTACTATAGCAGAACTGTTGTGGTGGAAACACACACAAATCCAAAAATGTTTACCATCTGGCCCCTTATAGAAATAGTTGGCTTTCTTCCAGTTTAGAGTAATCAGCTCATTGAGGGCACGGTCACACTCAGATGCATGGAGTTAGAAAGCCTAATCTCTTTCTGTTAGGGTAGTCTGCCATTTTATATATTTTTTCTACTCAGTTGCACACTCATCACACCTGATTTTTCAAATACCTGTTCAAAAGAAAGTATGTGCTGAGTAACAGTGTTCAAGACCTCTGTTCTGTGAGAGCCACTGAGGCAATGTCAGCTGCGGTCTATCCACCCACCTAGTTAAGGCCACGCGATCATTTGGCCTTCTGTAGCTGGAGGCCACGGAGCTACACCGAGCACTAAATGAAAAATAAAAAATGAAAAGATTGGCTTTCGACACAAACTTGAATGACTGGAATTACATCTTTATTATCTGAAGTGGGAGCGTGTGACTTGTCAACCTCCACCTGTTCTGGCATCAGGAAGAAATATCACAGAAATTATCCTCTGGCTAGTCATCTCATTAGAGGCCAGGTACAGCCCATTAAAAAAAAAACTGATGGATAAAGATTAAAAAAAAAAATCAACCAGCTAATACAAATGCATTTGAGGTTTGTTATGCATGATACAAAATTACCTGGTCCTTCAGATATAAAGCATTTGGCTCTGAGAGAGATGGCACTTAAGTAAAAGGAATTCGTTACAAATACATAGAAATGATAAACTGCATTGACTGGGAAACTAAATTGCTTTTACTAAGAAAACTGATCATTAAATGGTCATTTTTTTTTTTTTTCAGAAACAAGGCACTCCTTCAAAGGGAAAGATTGTAGAGCATAAAACAGACAGATCTGACATCTATATAAAAGAGATGGGTTATATTTATTTTTATCTTTATCATTGTTTTTTATCCAGATCAGTAGGAATTCTCAATGATCCTTTTCACTGCCCCTCAAGGTGCTGGTTTGCTACATAGTCACACCTGTGCAAATTCTGATACCTACTTCAAAATGCTCTTCCTATACATCTCCATTTTTCCAGCCTCAAATCCACCATCCTATTTGGGTCCTTTCCCTTTGATGATTGCAACAGTTTGCTAATTACTCCTTCCAAATTTGGTCTTTTGTCATACCAGTTCACCCTACAGGGCACTGCCATAATTTTTTTAAAAAACTCATTTAATTTATTCATCGAATGTTGCATGATTACCCATTTGTTGCACTCCCAGCTACTCTGCTAGGAACAAAAACAGATGTGGTTTGGTGTCTGACTAAGGTTGCCAGATAAAATATAGAATACTGTCAATTTTGAATTTCAGAAAAATAAAATTTTTAGTATAAATGTGCTCCACATATTGCATGGGGAAGATTTATACCAGGAAGGAAGGAAGGAAGGAAGGAAGGAAGGAAGGAAGGAAGGAAGGAAGGAAGGAAGGAAGGAAGGGAGGGAGGGAGGGAGGGAGGGAGGGAGGGAGGGAGGAGGGAGAAAGGGAGGGAGGGAGGGAGGAGGGAGAAAGGGAGGGAGGGAGGGAAAGGAAGGAAGGAAGGAAGGAAGGAAGGAAGGAAGGAAGGAAGGAAGGAAGGAAGGAAATATTATTTATCTGAATGTCAAACTTAATTGGGTGTCTTGCATTTTAATTTGCTAAATTCTTCAACTTTATCAGACCCAAGTGGAATCTACAACCTACTTAGGGAAACAGATATTAATCATATAATCTCACAACTAAATGTGATGCAGCAACTGTGAAATGTGCAGTAGGGCAGAGTTTCAGAAGGTTGTTAAAGGTTGTTATGAGAACTTGTGTTCAGGGAATTGAATTTCTTGGGAAAGTGAATGGGGCTTCCTTGAGAAGGTAATATACAAAAGCAGAGTTGTTGGGCTTAAGTAGATGTCATCCAGGGGAAGAGGTGAGGAAATTAATTAAATGGGATAAACAAAAGCAAATCTGGAGAGCAAGGTTAGGAGTGACTGAGGGAAGGCCAACAAACTGGGACAGCTTGATGGGTGATGAAGCTAAAAATGCCAGTGATGGCCAGCCCAGGCAGGGGCCCCTAGACCATGATGAACAGTTTTTTCTTTATTTGAAGGACCATAGAAGCCTGTGAAGAAAGAGGTTTCTGTTTGTTTCTTTGCTTTTGTTTTGTTTTGTTTTTAAGCAAGGAGTTACAAAACCAGGTTTACATTTCAAAAAGAGACTGTACCCTCCTGTAAGAAATAAGTAACAACTTTTCAGCCTTGACACTTCTTGTCTCTTGTAAATGGTGATAATGATAAAAGCATCACCAGGTGACTGAAAAGGAAAAAAAAACACCCAGATAATGCTTACAATACTGGTTTCAAACTGTAAATGCCAAGGTGCCAAATATTATTATAAATATTTTCAATGTCCTCCAATAAAAAATCTCAATCTCGCTCTGGCCGGTTGGCTCAGTGGTAGAGCGTCGGCCTGGCGTGCGGAAGTCCCTGGTTCGATTCCCGGCCAGGGCACACAGGAGAAGCGCCCATCTGCCTCTCCACCCCCTCTCCTTCCTCTCTGTCTCTTTCTTCCCCTCCCGCAGCCGAGGCTCCACTGGAGCAAAAGATGGCCCGGGCGCTGGGGATGGCTCCTTGGCTTCTGCCCCAGGTGCTAGAGTGGCTCTGGTCATGACAGAGCGACGCCCCGGATGGGCAGAGCGTCGCCCCCTGGTGGGTGTGCCGGGTGGATCCCGGTTGGGAGCATGCTGGAGTCTGTCTGACTGCCTCCCCGTTTCCAGCTTCAGAAAAATACAAAAAAAAAAGTCTCAATCTCCTTTGCTAACCCATCTCTCCACATTCTTCTACATGCCCATCACTCAGCGAATTGGGCCACAGATCCTTGAACATCTCTCTATCTTTTTCCTGAATATTTTATATATTTGACTCTCTCCCCTGCATGTTTATAGAAACCATTCTTCCAAAACTGATCGAACATTTAGCTCCCCACCAAGACCTTTTTAATGCTTAACTACATATCTGAGGATGCTTGTCATACTACTATGTGCATTAAAATGTTTTATGTTCTTACTTCTCAATCTGTTCACTAGATTCTTCAGTTGATGAGTATCATTAAGCACCTTTTGTAAAACATCTATGTTGGTCATTCAAAGTAACTCATTTATTACCCTCATAGAAGTTAGGATCTAGTGAGAAAAAATAACAGCCACTCAATATTCTATGTTTAATAAAATGGGAGTGAGCTCTTCTACAAAGGCGTGAACGTCCCACAGGGTCTAAATCATAATCCTATTTAAGTATCTGGCACCCAGGGCAGTACCTAGGACATAGTAAGAGCTTTAATATAATATATGTTTACTAATTTTAACTATTCCATGAGAAAGGTGTTATGAAGAAAAACAAACAAACAAAAAAAAGGTTGAGAAGTTCACTGTCCTGAGGGGAGGTAGGAAGACTTTGCAGACCTGATTCTATGGAGTGAGCTATACCATGAAAAATGAGTAGAAATCTATCAAGTAAAAAGAGATTCCTAACCAAGGAACGGTGTATATTTTAAGCCACGGAGTTTTAAAAGGGGCTAGCGAGGACAGAGCCTAAAATGCTGAGGGGGAGCCACATTTAAAGAAAATCTATGTCGTCTTTTCATCCATCCATTCATTCAGCAAATGTTTATAGAAACTCACTCCTCGCTAGTCACTACTTCCAGCACCAGAGATAGTACCGTGCACAGGTTAAACAAGGTCTTTGTTTTTGGAGCTCACTTACATTCTAGTGGGTTGATGGAAGCAATACACATAAAATGAGAAGTTTGTGCTATAATGAAAAGAAAATGTTATGCTGGAGAGGGATTCGAAGGAGTGCCTTTTAGCCTGGATCGTTGAGCGGAGCCTCTGACACTGAAGTTGAAACCTGGTGTAAGAAGAAGGAATGACCATGTGGCAATCTGAATAAAAATAAAAGTATTGCAAAGAGAAGTAACTGATGATATAAAGCCCCTATGGTGAGAATAAGACTGGTTCAAGGAACCAAAAGGCCAAGTTGGTGGTCAAAGATCATGTTAGGAAATAAAGTATAAAGCCGGGAATGTGCAGGGGCCAGATCATGAAGGGCAGGGATTAGCTTTTGTCCCAGGTATGGGGCTAGTGATGGGATATGATTACAGTCCATGCTGCAGGCCAGGAGAAGCCCATGGAAGAATGACACAATCTGACAGGCACTTCAGATGGATGACTCCGGTAATGAGTGGAGCATGGACAGAAAGGGAGTAGGAGGCTTAGGAACGCCTGTTAGTGAGGCTGTTGCAGCTGTCCAGGTGACATGGTTGAGGTTGCTGTGAAGATGGAAAGGATAGATCTAAGTGTCACTTGAAAAATTTGTAACCATACTGTAAGTCTTTAAGCAAAGGGGTCCATCAATCATCCACTCTGGAGCCCAGCCTAGGGCTCGAATTGCTCATTGCAAGATCTCAATAATTAAGTGTGAAGTACAATCAAGGTGTATCACACTTTCTCTGTCCTAACCATCCTACTGCAAACACTCTTTTCTCTCTTCCCCGCCCTTTCCTCTTATACTGGAAAGCCCTGAAATTCTACAGGAGATACTAAGTCATGCAAAGTGAAGTATTCAGAAGATGGCTGGCAGCTTCTGCTCTGCCAAGTAATACTTGAACGACTTCAGTCAAGTCATTTACACCTCTTTAGTTCTGATTACATCAACCTTTAAAAAACAGGGCGGATAACAATCACACCACTTGTCTTCCTGCTGCAGAGAGCTGCGGTGAGGATCAAAAGAGATCATGAATTTCTTTCAGCAACACTGTGAAACCTTCTTTTACAAACACCAAAAAGTTATAGAGAAATATACCAAAACTATGTCAACTACAAGGGGAAGCAGGACAAAACTTTAAATACTGATTTCAGGTGTACTGTTTAAAAGTAAATGAATGGAAAACACACTCCACTTTCCTTCTCGACATGTAATTATCCCAATTACACACTACATATTTACTACATCATTGATTTAAAATACTTCTTGAGAACCAAATGGACTGGCTAGCTACCAAGGGGAATTAAAGATGAAATAGTCACAGAAAAACAAACTGTCCAGCCCCTCAATGTCATCCTCCTAAAGGGAAGTACGACCTTCAGATACTTCTTTTTTTGGACAAAGTCTATGCTTTTCTTTTCATGACAAACCATCCTCAGTCAAGAGCTCTTTGGGTCATTAATGGTGTCTTGCAATGATCCTTAAAATTCGCCACTCATTTCACTCTTGATTAAAGCGAAAGAAAGTGCAGCATCTAAGCCCTCAACTGATTTACACTTCAGTCTAATTTCTTCCTTTCTTATTCCTCTTCCTTTTCACTGGATAAAATCTCCCATGTAATTAAGCTAAAAAAAAAAAAAAGTGTCTCATCAAATGGTTTGATTGAACTGTGGCACAGTGCGTTTCCCATGTAGGCTGCTGGGGCAGAGAGAAAGTAGGGGACCCTAGGAGGGAGTGTCACACCTGGGCTGGAGCAGGCACCCCCTGCTGTGGCAGTGATTAAGGTGAACAGTGTGAGTGTTTGGAGTAACTGGGCTCTCACTCTCTCTGCTCCTTCTGTGCTGATTTATTACTCCAGTTGTGCCAGCCACTTTCTCAGTCTCCTTGTCCACAGCCCAGCAGGTGGCACCTGACACACTTGAACGCCACCATTGTGGTGGAGCAGACAGAGGACTAAACAGAGAATCTGGAAACTTCTGCTTCAGCTTTACCTTGGCCCTAACTTGAAAAGTGTGATTTGGGAATCAATCCACAAACTCTCAGGCTTTTAGTTTCTTAACATAAAAAATAATTTGATTGGAAAAGGTTCCTGAAGACCTCTTCCAAGCCCAGCAGTTGCTAATTTCACAAATGCAAAGCAGTTTTTGAGTCCAATGAAGGTCTTTCATCAGAAAATTCTTTTACTGGAATCACTCCAGGCCCTGAGGAACTTACTGTTCAGATGGAACATCTATTTCTCAGTTCCTGTTATTGAGATACTTGTGCAGGGAAATAAAGGGTTGCTATCTTAAAATTGTCTGAGTGTTCTTATATGATAGCTAGTCTCATGAGTCCTTCATAACTGACAGATGATGAGGGTAGCAGTGCATACAAACAAAATGGCTGCGTAGCATAGAAAACATCAGAAATAGACATTAAAAAACAACAACAACAACAACAGGGAACTGGCTACAGAGGGCCGGGGGTCCAGGTTTACATTCCTAACTTACATTAGAGCTGTCCCTTCTTAGAGTATGACTGACATGTCAATATGAGCCCCAATGAGACAAATGCACTGACAAATGACATCGGGGCAGTAGGAAGCAGGTACTGAAACATCCCTATGTCTGTGATGCACAGCAGGCTTAGTCCGCATGTCTAGTCTTTACATTTCAGGTCAGGAGCTAATTAAGTTGTTATCAAGGCCTTTATGCTACATTATTTCTTTATGGCTCACACACTCACCCACATGTGCCCTGACACACACACACACACACACACACACACACACACACACACTAATCCAAATGAAAAACCATCGCCATTCTTGAAAGATTTGTTTCATTAGTTTTACCCTCAAAATTAACGAACTTCCTGCCATGTGCATGAAGGACCAAGAATAAAAGTAGACTTAAAGACAATCTAGTAGGAGTGAAGAGATATCTTAGGATGTGGTCTATCGCTGGCAACAGAAAGTTGAATATCAAAACTGCAAAGGCAAAGCTGCTGGGCAACCTTAGGATTATTATAATTTGCAGTTGAGAACTAAAACTAGGAAGGTTTGGGGGCTTGGCTAGAATTATAATTTGAGGCAAAAGCCTATAGGAACTGTTGGAAACCAAATTTCCTGATAAATGGGTTTCTTACGCTGAATAAAAAGTGATGTGGGTGAGTCACGAACAGGCTCCCTTGGCAACGGAGAGGTCCCACCTTTTTGGATCCCTGACCATTCTCTCCCAGCTGACCCTGGAACTCATAGGAGTTTCCACAGGCATTTCAGAAAGCACAAATAATTGCCTATAATAATGGAACAGGGCTTGTGAATATAGGAAAGTGTTCTGAGCACTTGGTCTCAATGCCAGGGAAAAGATTTTATATTTGCACTGATTACCTGAATTAAAACGTCAATAGGTTCAAAGAGTTAACTGCTTAGGAGGTGGAAGAACTCTGAGTGAGCCACCTAACTCATTGAGGCTCAATTTCTTTTCCTGTAAATTCATGATAATAATAGCATCTTATTTGAAGGATGGTTAGTAAAGATTAAATGAGGTAAGCTCAACCATTTAGTTCAGTACCTGACACAAAGTAAGTGCATACTTTTAGGTGTAGAAAATCTTCACTGTCTTCATAATTAATAATTAATCTTGCCTCTAGGAAGAACCTAAAGGCCCTTTTAAAAGAGTCAGGTACTACATTTGCAAATACGACTCTGAGAACTTTTTCCCACCATCTCAGATAATATTGCAAAAATATTTACATGTTTAGAGCACGAATCTGGATATAAACTGCTTAGATACCCAACCTGGTTTCACCCTGTATTACCGGTATCACCTTAGGCAAATAACACACACATTCTGTGCCTCAGTATCTGTATCTGTACAATGGGAAAACAACTGTACCTGCCTCACGGGAAAATTAAATAAATTAGGACCCTAAGAAGGCTCTCAGGTGCATGGAAAGAACTAAAAGAAACAATAATATATTATTACGATTATTATTATTACTTAGAGTAAAGGAGACATTGTCATTCTTGTCAAAGTACAGAGGTCTCTTTTCTTGGTTTATTTTTAAAGGATTGGATTAACTTCAGTGAACACTCAAAGATACCCATCCAAATATGCAGAGATGAGGGTTCACAGAAAGGAATATAAAATAATTTGTTCAAGGAAAAAGATATGCAATAAAGCCTTGCCCCTCCAAACCACGGGACTCTCTCTCCACCCAAATTATTCAAGAGACCAAATTTTCCAAACAGCTGCTACTTAACTCTTTAATCATCTTTTCAAACTTTTAAACTGTCAGGATGCTGCTAACACTGACCTCCAAAATCCAAGAGGATCTTTCTTTGTTTTATCTGTGATCTAATTCCTCACAAGGGCCTTTGGGCTTTTCATGAAAACCAGGGATTCGAAACAGCTGAGGTGACTCTATTATCTATACCTGCAAAGAAGCCCAAAGCTTTTGCTGCCCCATCACTGCTTGCTCATGATAAGTCTGGGATTTCAGGCCAGGAGTTAAATGAACAGACCATGGAAGCACATTTAATATTTTCAATCAGAGTGGAAGCCTTTTGTCTGGAGCCATGGACACAAGGGCAAGCCTGGGGGACTAGTTCTTTGCTCATGATTGCTACCATTCTGGGCATGTGTCTGCCCAAACCCCTGTCCCTGAACCCGTGAGACACAAGTCTTGCTGCAAGTCTTGCATGCTCTTTGTTATAAAAGAGTTCTCTGTGCGGCAATTTCAAATTTTAAAAAGTACTCATTTCACTTGGCCGTTTGGGCTGTCTCCTCCTCCTCGTTTGTGTCTCTGCAGACAACCAGAACCTACCTCTCTCCTCCTCCTTCCCTTCTACAACACCAAATGACAAAGGTGCCCAGCAAATAAATGTTAAGTAAAAGATCCACACATTCAGTTAAACGCTGTGCTCTATCAACCCTCTCTACTACTGCCTAGCAACCGTGGTGGCTCACCCTGAGTTCATTTTCATTTTAATGTGCCACACGGAAAAGCAGCCTAAATATATACCCCCGGTTCTGAAGCATATAATCTGAAAACTACAGAAACAGGCAGATCATTTCCATTAGTTTCCTGTGTAGCAAAAACCACAATTTGCACCCAAAGAGTGTAATTATATTCAAATTCTGAAAGAGTGCCTCAGAAAGAGTTGAAATTCATAGTTTGGGAGAAAATCACTCAGGAGTATTACCCAGTTATGTTTTAACGTGGGGAGGATGGCAGGAATATTTCAAAACAGCGAAACAAGGGTGGGTGAGAACAGTAGCCCAGAAAAATGTGGCTTGTTGATTTCTAAGCTTGTTGGTTTAGGTTCAAATGGCCTGTCAAAAGCTGGTGAGCCAGGGGCGGGGACTGGAGCAGGGAGCAGGTCTTTGAACAATAACTCGGTTATGGTTGTCAGATGGGAAACAGACAGGTGGCACGACACAGCCTGTTTCCTCCCTCCTTTCTGACAAGTGAGACCCAATCTGGGCACGTAGTGTCTCCCAGCACAGACACCTGAATCTGAGTACTTTTTCACATTGGGGTCCCCCCACCTTGTATAGAGGAAGTCTTAGAACACCTCAAGAAGCCCTACTTCTTAGCACAAAGTCAAGCACCTAAGAAGAATACACATGAGGGACTAATTTTTACAAAAGGCCAGAAATGTCCAACACTGGCAGAATATGATCCTGTAGGATCATATCTGGTTAAGGAGCAATCTGCAGAAAGAGAGGTGGGAGACAAGGTTACACTTTGAGACAGGGTCTTAAAGAAGTGAGCAGTTGGCCTTCCTGCAGTAGAATAAGAGTAAGGTGATGAACCCTTGGAGTCAGACTGCCCAGCTCCCAAACAAATTGGATATTGACTAGATGCCCATGGCCAAGTCCCCACTTTGCCCACCTGAAATATCAGGGAGGGTCAGATAATCCCTAAGCTCTCTTTTAGCCCTGAAACTCCAAGACTTGTTGTGCTTTTGAGGGGTACGTGGCGTTCCCTATCCTTTGCCTCATCTGTAAATTACTATCCTTACTCACCTATCGAATGGGAATCAGTCATGTGGCACTCCACTCAATCATTTACTCATTCTTTCAAAAAGTATGTGTCACATATGGATGTTTGATCCTTCTGATCCTTTTAAATAATATCTCCCTGGGTCAGAATAGGTGCAGGCACTGATAAACATTCAAGCATTTATTATGAACGGGACACTCTCCTAGACGCTTTGGAAAGGGGTGTCAACCACATTAATCAGAATGGTTCATTAAACTGTGCACTGTATTCCTGACAAAAGAGCTTGCTGTGTTTGTTTTCTGTCTGTTCTTGGGATAACAGACTTGTGGTATAGCAGAGAGAGCAAGAGCTTTGCGGTCAGGCCTGGGTCTGAATTCTGGCTCTACCACCACATTACTTTGGTCAAGCCACTTAACCTCTCCGAGCCTCATTCTTTTCACTTATGAAATGGTGGTAACATTATTAATGTCAAAGGACTGTGGGAATGAAATGAAATCATGCATGCAAAGCAGTGGAAGAGAGCTGGGCACACAGTAGGTGTGCATAGTATGTTGGTGTAGGATCCAGGGCAGTCTCTGAAAACTCCAAACGTAAGTAGCAATAATCCATCTGGTCTTTATAAACTCAGTCGCTATTCTGCCCTCTGCTCTGATGGGGCTAAACACAGCAGAGCTTCTTAAACACCACACTGAGCTCCTTTCTAGTATTAATAAGGTTTGTTTAAATGAGAGCTGTGCTCTCCCCATCTCCGTGTGACTCTGCAGTGAAGTTGGATTGTGGGCTTTCTAACCTCACAGTGCACCACTGTTGTTCATTATGCTGCTTCTGTCAGAGCAGAAAAGAGAAAAATGTGGCTTGTGGCTTTGGCAAAAGTTATCATGCTAGTCAAGAAAATAGACATATAAAGGAGCTCAGGTTTAAGATACACAATGGTGTCCTTTAAGACATATAGATTGAAGAATCATGCAGACCATGTGCTGAGAATCCATTGGAGCAGTCATCTAACTCAACCCTCTCATTGTAGAAATAAGACAGAAATAAAAAAAGACAATTTTCAGCAGCTACATAGTATGAAGGCACACACTTTATGCTACACAGAAAACTACACATAAAAGAAAGAGAATAGGTTATAAGATCAAGATATCTCATATGATGTCTACATGTTAAGTAAGAGTTAATACAATTTTTAAAAATAATGTCATATCCAAAGTCACAAAGTTGGTCAGAGGGGAAACTAGGAGTAAAATCTATGACTCAGCATAATATCCTTTCCCTAAGAAATTTAAAACTCTGGTTTTTAATTTGGGCGCCACAAAGTCAAATCTAAGGGTTCTGGCATAAAAATGTGCTCCCACCACCCCTATGACCCTTAAGTCCTGGTGAGTAAAAGTATCAGAAATATCATCAAAAGGAGATCTCTATTTCCAGATCTGAAAACAGTAACTGAAAGACCTGTCCTTTCCTAGTATAAACTAGACTCAGAATTTTTGTTTTGAATGGATACTGTGTATCACATAGAAATGCTGAAATCCTGTAGAGTTTGCTAGACACAAGATCCAATTCTGAATTTCCAACATGTTCTCAGGACATGTCTTGGAGGCCACACTCCTTTCACTTCACTAGATCCCTGAGTTTCTGAGCAGTTTTGTTATAATCTGTTATTCCAGGCAAAAATGTACCTGGCATGGATGTTTATATGTTACCAAAAAGCAAAAGCTGACCACACATGGCATTGTCTTTCAGTGCCACAAACAAGGAAATACATATTAAGGTTTTCTCTTCTGCATTTCCATAAAGAAATGGTGAGTAAAAGTAGTAATCTCTTGGAGGCAAAAGTATTGCTACAGGTAAAAAAACGAAGATTAGTTGATACTTGTTCTTTAAGCTCAAACTACCAACCAGCCAACATTTAACACTGAAGTTCAATTTTGTACCAGGAATTGAAAGAGCATTATCATGAAAACATTTCTCACATTGTATTTAACCTGCATACAGTGGTTTACAATGTACTTAGCACAACTTGTTCAATTTCCCACACAATTCTGTGATGTATTTACGGTAAGTATTACTATTGCCATTATCAGTGTACAGATTAAGAAATCAAGGTAAGTCAAGTCCTGTGACTTATCCAGGTTCACAAAATTCCTCAATGACAAAAAGAAGATTGAGACCTATTCCTCCAACTCATAGATCCTTGATTGACAGCCCCTACCCCACCTTATACTATACTGCCCATGATAACTTTACTATCATAATAAATATCTTTAGAAGTACATATTCTCAAAATCATTTTTCAGAAGTATCTGAATACAAAAACAAAAACATACAGATAAAGAAAAGAAAAATCCATTTCTTTCCCCAAAGAGTTAAATACCTTGATTGGGATTTATAACCGCAAAGGTATTATAATTACAAGACATTTTCTAAATCATGTCGCCCAAGCCTCATAGCCATGCCATAAAGTAGACAGGTTTTTTTCACATTTATAGTTTAAAATGAACTTTCACAACATAAAAAAGTCCAACAGGAAAAAAATAATAAAATTAATCCACATTCTTCAGCTGCCAAAAATCTACTGATACTTATTTAACCTGCTCTTATTCACTGAAAAATGAGATGTGGAAAGAGATGGTGATGTGTGTTAGGAAAAAAAAATAGTGAGCAACTGTAGTTTAAAATGGAAGTCACTGCAAGGTAGGAATGTCTGGTCCGGAAAGGCAGCAGGGCAAGTAGAGAGAGCCTAGTGTGGACACTAGAGTCCACATGCAGAGCACGTGGCTATCGTCAGGATTAGCATACAGGCACATCAAGGTGCAGACTCAGTCTCACCAGGCTAACTAGAAGGAAAACAAACACAAGTTTCAACTAAACCTACTGGTGTTGATTTCTCCGTAGCTATTACATATAAATAGAATGTGTCCTCCTGAGGCATCAATCATCTTTATCAATAGTGTAAGTTACTACCATTGTCCTGGAAGGCTTTATTTTTCCACTGTGAAAGTTTGAGTTCAACAGAGATTCACCAAATGGTACAATTTTACTTCTTTTCCAATGACAGGATCTGGGGGAGATGGGGTGGAGGAAGAATGTTACAGGATAAATTGTGACCCCCCCCCCAAATTCAAATGTTAAAACCCTAATCCTCAGTACTTCAGAGTGTAACTGTATTTGGAAATAGTGCCTTTAAAGAGGTGATTCAGTTAAAATGAGACATTTGGGGGAGCCTTAATCCAACCTGATCAGTATCCTTATAAGAAAAGGAAATTTGAGCATACAAGAAAACATCAGGGTTGGGTAAACACAGAGCAAAGACCAGGTGAGGACACAGTAAGAAGGTATCAGTCTATAAGATATAGAGAAAGATCTCAGAAGAAACAAAATCTGCCAACATCATGAACTTGGAAGTCTAGCCTTCAGAACTGTGAGAAAATAAATTTCTGTTATTTAAGCCACCCAGGCTGTGACTTAATATTTTTTTATGGCAGCCCCAACAAACTAATACAGGGAAGCAAATATGAATAAGTTCATAGTTTATCTTCAGACATTTGCTTCCCTACCTGATTACCCAGGGTTCCAGCAAAGCTAGCTTTCTGAGATCTGGTAAATTCACCCACTAAAATGTAATATACAATGTGTTACCTCCTCCAGTTTCAAAATCAGACAATGAGGGGCTAAAGTTTTTACTAAGGAATCTTGGTTATCAGTCAGTTTGGTAAAGCTCATCCCCCAGGAAATAGTTGTTTTAATGGTCTCATCTCTCCCTAAGATCTGGCAGCCCTCACCTGCACCTCAACCAGTGATCCATGTTGGAAGCCCTGAAGAAATTTACACTACAATATTACAATCTTCCTATCTTTTATTAAGAACGTGTTAATCTCCAGACCTAACACTTGCCAGCAAATTTTAGAGAAGAAAAACAATGTATCAAGAGGAGAGAGACAAGGAGAACCCAATTTAATTAATTTATCACCAAGGACAAAAGCATATAAATCTTATCATTTTATCTGTCAACCAACACTATTAATTATTCAGCAAACTGAATCCCAAGAAGGAAGGGAGAGGGAAAGTGGTTAGAAAGCAGCTGGCTGAGCATGAGAAAGTGCTCAATAGATCAGAGCAAAACAGGCCCCATGGCTGGAAAAACTTAAGAGGTAGTTGTCTGTGACAATGAATGAGTAATATAATTCCTCACAGGAAGGACTCTTGGCTGATGTGACACAAGTGGGGCCAGCACCGCTCCTGTTAAGATGATTCAGATAGGATTCAGCTCTCTCTCTCTCTCTCTCTCTCTCTCTCTCACACACACACACACACACACACACACACACACACACATACACGTTGCTAAGCAAGAGACTTTTCACTAAATATATTGTTGTGTGTCCCCTTTTCAAGTTGAGTTCTGTTCTCAACTAGTTTCCCCTAAGGCCTGGAGTCAGTCAAGTTTGTTACATTATGGAGGATAAAATGTAAGATATATCCTAGACCTAGGATACTTAGAAAAGCCTGTTTGCTAAACTATAAATATTTAAACATTTATTTTTAGATAGATTGACTTCTTAAAGGCAGGTGAGACAAAAATAAACATATAAAAATTCTTTAGGAAACTGAAGGTTAGTAAACAAATATATATTAGTATTTATGTGTCCCATACCACTAAACTCTCTACCAGTTTTGATAAACATGATATTTAAGTATAGTAATAAAGGCAAGGATGAAAAATATCTGTAAGAAAAATTTGAATAACAGAAAAATGTAAGTCTGTATTTTATAAAGGATATTTACATTCTATATTAATTGATTTTATGAAGTATCTGGATCCTCATCCTGCCTCCCCCCATTTTCTAAATCATAGAAGGACTTACCATAAATGATCAAAATACTTCCAAACTTATTTCTAGCTGAACACCACAATGTCTTATTTACTCTTCTATCCCCAGCAAATAGGACACAGACTGACACATAGCAAATACTCAATAAATGCTGACTGAATGATTTTTGAATAAAGAGATCACAAAAGAGAGCAAGGAACCTCAGAGAAGGGACTAAGCACTGAGGAAAAAGCTTGCCAATTTCCAGTTAAGAGGAGAGTTCATTGTATCCTGAGACACAATCTTAATATGAGACTATTTTAGGCGTCCCAGGAATGTGTGGCTTTGTTTTCTACAACCCATAGAGAAGCTCAGCCTTCTCTAGAGGGCCTTGTAATAAAAACTGTAGGTAAATCCATACATCATTTTCTAAAAGATTGGAACCAAGGCTATGTAAAATATGTTTAGAAAACTTCTGTTTCTTCTATCTGTCTTAGTGTGAATTCATTCCACTCTAGGGCATAATGGTTTTGGGGAGAGGGTGCCAACAGCTGATTTAAAGGGAAACTCTGAGGACTTTTGGCTTCTCAGGAAACGGGCAAGGGGGAAAGAAAAGACAAACAAAATAATCTCCCTTGAGTCCCTTGAGTTCTTGGGTTCAAGCCTCTTGTTTTCTTTTTTACCAGAATATAGGTATTTACTTTTTCACAGAAAACAGAGACTGGTGTCTTTAACTCTAGAATAAGGTTGGCAGAACACTATTAGTAACAACCATTAGTCTCATGGTGCTATGCCTCCTACCACCTCCATCCAAAAGGCTTTTAAAAACAATTGCTGTTAGCTAAGCCTTTGTTTTGGATGAGGGGAAAACAAGCATACTTTCAGTAAGAATGAGAAGCAGGTTAGAAAAGCACTGAGGGGTCTCTGGGTCCTTTCAGGGCTCCAAAGGTCTCAATTTGGAAGGGGAATTGGAGCCAAAGGTTGGGGCATTTTGGTGATCACTGCTTCTCTTGATTCTGAGCTCAAAAACATTAATTATATATGCAAGGAGCCTGCTTGATATAGAGGAATTCATTCTCCAAGCCTCAAATCAATGGAATGGGACTTCAGGATTGAATGAGGATACTGAGGAGCTGACTTCACGAGCTTTCCTGTCTTAGGTTTGCAGACCCTGGAGTTGACTGTGTTCTGGAGCTCCAATAGACCTGGGGAGCTTTTCTGGGGTCTCTCATCATTTATTTGCTTTGTTCTTCTTTTCCATCATACTGAATCTTATCAGATGTAGGTTAATGAGAAACCAGACTGGGAACCAGTCAAAAAGACGGTACTGAGCAAACAGAGAAGAGTTGTGATTAACTTGTGTAAGGCTCAACAATTTTAGGAGAGAGGGAGAGGGAGGAAGAGAAGGAGGCAGAAAGAGAGAGAGAAACTTGGAAGATTTAGAGATTTAGGAACCCCTGGGAAGTAGAGCTCTGCAAATTCCATCACTTAACTCCTCGGTGCTTTTAACTGTTCACATCCTGAACAGAAAACACCCAGACTCTGCCAGTTTATAACCTCTAACTAAGGCATAATCTTCATCTCCCCGCTGATCAATTATACTAATTAGCAAAATTTACCCAATTATCGCTGAGTGTTTCTGTGTTTAATTATGGCTATTAGTAATAGTCTGTCTGGCTTTCTCCAGCCCCACGACCCTTCTATTCTTTGCCACTCTTTATAAGCTCACCTCCACTTCCAGTCCCTCTTCCTCTTCGGAACTATCAGTTTCCATATCAGTAAAATGGCATTTGCTTGTGTGTGTGTGTGTGTGTGTGTGTGTGTGTTTCTCCTCTCCTAAGATATTTGTTTGTTAGTTTGTATGCTTGTTTGATGGGGTTGGGGGGGGGGCTTTGTTTTTTTAAAAACAGAAGCCTCTACAGAAATCACAGAGAACACAGCAAGCTGATCAAGATCGATCATTCCCTCCTCCCCACCACCCCACTCCACCAACCTTACAAGCTCTGAGCTGCTTGACAACTCCATCAAATGAAATTTAAAGAGAGAGCCAGAGTACGTGCTGGCATTTTCTCAATGTGCTTCCATTTAACCCTACAGACAGCGCAGAGCAGAATCCCACGGCTAGGAGGCAGTGGGAAGAACTGATGTTCCGAATGGGGTCTTCATGTTATAGGTCTTCAAAATACAAGCTAGGGCAGGGGACCTCCGGTGTAGTTCACTTGTGCAGCTCTCTGGGGTCTGCTTCTGTAATCAGGTCTGTGATTCTTATTCTCCTGGCCATTGGAATGGAGTGCATAGTAAACAAATAATGAAGCTCTCTTCTTCAGAACATTTTACTACAGCAAGTTCCTACGTTAGAGGCAGACATCACCCTTTCCGAGACAACCTGCATACAGCTGAAAATAGTTTTAAAAGCCAGAGATCTCTTCCTTCAGGAGCTATGCAAGGAGGATTTGAAGCAAAATTGTGTGAACAAGCCCACCCCTGCTACTTTTAATTGAAATAACATTTGCATAAATAGTGGAATCGAAGTTATTATAATTTACATTTGGGTCAATGATAAGTGCACTATGCCTTGTCTATAGATTTCTTCCTCTCTGGTAGTTAGCAATATTAGATATACAGTTTTTTATAAACTCTTTCTATGCATAAAGCTGCCCAAAGAAGCAATAATGGCCACTGCTCATTAATTACATTTTCTGCCTTTAACTACTCCCCCTCACCCCCAGCCTTTGCCACACAGGCCACTTTACAGCAGTTCAAACAACTTCCAGCTGAAAACCTAAGGATTCTTGATGTCTGCTATTTCCCTGTAACTAGCTCCCAAGCAAGATCAGAGAGAAGGGTGAAAGCAAGGTGAATGAATTAATTCTCAAAGTGCAGCACTGTGGAAATTATCTTAATAAGTTGCCTTTCACGTGGGGGAGGGGTGACAAAAAGGGGGACAGTTGTAAAGGCAGAAGTATGTGGTGTCGGTGCAGCTATGGATAAGGGAGCTAAGGAGAGAATAATCCATCAGAGAAAATTGGGGGTAGGGGGGCCAGGTCAGAAAACATCGACATGTCTTTACAGGGAAACTGGACATTTTCTTCCCTCATAAACATGCGATGCCTTTCATCATTTTAAATTCATTTTTTTATTCTCTTCCCACCCTTGACATTACCTGAGCGGCGTGTGGGTTAAGGAATTGCTATGCCCCATTAAAAGGATATAAAGAGCAGAGAGACCCACCGTGCCCTCCTCGCAGGGAAACTGGGTTGCGATAGATAGAAATAGGCACTGAGTGATGCTTGCTGCCGTGGAAATGGTGCTCGTGCTGAGAGTGAGACCCCGACGATGAGGAGGAGGAGGAGGAGGCTACATTAGAGGAACTCCACACAGAGCTGACGATACATCCCCAGAAGAGGGACCAGATCCCAAGCGTCCAGGCCGGCCGGCGAGGAGGGCTCCGTCTCGCGTGGATTCTCAGGTGCATGGTCAACGCACTGGACCACTACAGATAGGCAGTTTGAATTCCAGCCAGTGAGGAATAATGAAGTTCATGTTGCCCAGGGGCCCATCATAGCAGGAAGAAGACTTGTTCAAATTTTGGAAAGAGGGAAGGAAGAAGCGCTTTCAAGATAGATGATGAATCAGTTAAAAAAAAAAAATACTACTTGAAAAAAAAAAAAAAAGAAGGCAAAATCCCCTACTGCCTTGCCTGGTGTTTAAATTTAGGATGCCAAAGTCCACCCAGGTATAGCAACCCTCCTAGGGAGCCCAGTAATGCCAAACATGTCAGGGGAGGCCCTCGGGGCTTCCTCCTGATCTCCAGGCACCTCAGGTTTGATGACTTAACTGCACACTCCGGGAAGCCACAAAGAGGAAAGGTGGAAATGAAGGAGGAGGAAGAGACAGCAGGACGCCCAAGTAGGTTCAGGTTAGTTTATCCCAACATCCAAGCAGTTTGAACATTTTTTTTTTCTTTTTCCACTTCCATGAGATGCAATGCAGAACTGCCAAGCAAAAGGCGGCTGCAGGAAGAGTTCTTCGCGTGTTTCTTGGAGTCTCGGAGGAAAGGCGCGGACGCTGTTAACCCTGCACTTTCTGGAAGAGCTCCACGAGCCTCCGCCTGCTTCCCAGGTTTCCCAACTGAAGGAAAAGCAGTAACAGCAGCAGCAGCAGCAGCCGGAGGAAGAGAACCAGGAGGACTGGAGGGAAAGAGAGGAGGAGGAACCCAGCGCGGAGCAGCTACCCAAACCAACGTGGCACGGAGAGGAGAGAGGTGGGTGGGTGAGCAGGGAGAGCAAGAGAGGAGGTGCCTGCGGGCGGCAGAGGTGGTCGAGAGGCGGGTGGGCGCCTGCAAAGTGCTCAGAACTGGGAGGCACAGGTGAAGTGAAGAGAGGAGTTGGGGAGCCAAATTCACAAATGGGCAAGTCATATGCAAATAGCACACTCCCGAGAGCAAATCAGTGCAGCCCGAGCGCTCTGCCGAGGGACTGGCTGGCTCGGGAGGAAGGAGGGGCCGAGCGCCCGGAATCCCAGCCCTCCCCATTCAAGTACACGCTGGACCGTCTACACCCTCCACCTCCCCGCAGGCACACCCCACCCCGCACTCCCCCCCCTGCATCGCTCTTCGCTTCCCTCCCAGCAGTGAGCGCGCCCACGTGTTACTGTGTGTGTGTGTGTGTGTGTGTGTGTGTGTGTGAGAGAGAGAGAGAGAAAGAGAGAGAGAGACAGAGACAGAGACAGAGAGACAGAGACAGAGACAGAGAGAGACAGAGAGACAGAGAGACAGAGAATGAGTGAGAGACAGACGGACGGACACTGAACATTTTTTATCACCCTTTTCTCCTTCTCTCCCCAGCACATTAAGCCAAACTCTCACGATTAAGGCACCTTTTACAGTTCGTTAAGAAAACTGTGGCGATGGCTAATGCTGAAGTAGCCCCAAATAGAAATAAAAATAAACCCCTTGAGTCAGCAGAAGCGCGGAAGCGGCTGCAGGCAGTGGTGCCATGCTCACACGCCCCCTGGCCAGGCGGTCAGCACCGCGGTCAGCGCTGCGCTTGTGCCCCTCTAGGAATTAACACGCCAAAGCTGATATGCGGCCTGGGGACTCTGGAGGCTGAGGGGCTTGGTGGCCGGGAGGCCCTCCAAGAAGATAGCTTCCACCCTCGCTGAACAGGACACTCTTGGAATTCAGGAACCGGAGCTGAGCGCCCTCGCTGGCAATCTTGGTCAAAGAACTGCAAAAGGGGTGAGGGCTGAGTCTGCTGGAGGAAGGGGAGTGGCGGCCTGTCCAGGACTGGCCTCAGAGACAATGCCCCGGTGGGTGAAGACTCCGGGCCTTCAGGACACTGGGCAACAAGGAAAGCACAGCTTTTACATCCAGGCTGAACTTGCAGGGAAGAGCAGGAGTGGCAGATAGAGGCTTGGTGCGCCTGTCGTGGCCATCTGTGACTCCGGGAGGAAGCTGACCAGAATTCTGCCAGGGAACAGTGACATTCCGGACAGGCGGCCTCCACCTCATCGCCTCCCCCCCTCCCATTCCACGTGATGTGCTGGAGGCACAAACCCAACAGGCAGTCCTCTTAGACCCTAGTTTAAAAAAAAGCATATTATATTGGGAGGGGTGTGGCACAGAGGAAATAAAAATTACTGCTTAATTCATATCATCTATTATTATGACACTTGCTTGTTAAAATATATACATACATATATATATTATATATATATGGCATTTAGGTGACATTTTGTCTTTTTTTTTTTTTAAAGGAGCTTATAGCACCTGCTTTCAAGAACATTTCAAACCCTGTAACTGAAAATGAGGACAGGGATTAAGGCAGTCCTATTCATCTTTGGGACACTCCAAAGAGAAACTGAGGAAGTTAGCATCATATGTCTTTCTACCAGATAGAGATCTAACCTCTAGATGGTTTGTCTTCAAGGTCAGATATCAAGTCCGATTCAGATTTTTGGTGGTGACTTGGTCTCCTGGTTCTGAAATCAATGTTCTCTCAAAGGCCCATGCTGTCAGTAAATGGTGTATGTATACTCATCCCAACTGTTCTGGCTCTTCGCTGCAAGGGGATTTACAGGGGACCCACCCATGATCTCTCTCTCAATGTCTTTCATGTCCTTGGGTGGCATCCAAGAAAGATTATGCCTTAAACCAACAACATGTACCCAGAAACACCACAAGTGGCAGGGGTGGTTTATGGAGACTCAGTTTCTTGCTCTGTAAAACATGAATAATGTTTTCCCTCATGAGTTTCTTGGGAGTTTTAAATGAGATACACTGCATCTGGCATAGCACCGAACAAAGAGTGGCAGTACTCTCTGTCAATAGAAAAAGAATCTAAAACTCCAAGAAGGTTAAGTAGATGGTTAAGTAGATGGTTAGGGTCTTATGTTATTATTAGTAGAAAAGTCAGGGTGGGGAATTTTATGCCTAGTGTCCTGCCTTAAGGTAGATTATAATTCCCATTCAATCCAACCACTCCTTTAGTCATCCAGATGAAATCCATTGCATTTTAGACTTATTTAAACTCTGTATCATGCTGTTAAGGGGACTTAGATGACCTGCTATATGCTTAATTCTCCAACCCCTTACTACCCTCCAGTCTCCCAGACCCTCTTTCTGTTCGTTGAATATTTTAAGTCCTTTTCCAACTCCAAACCTTTATACTTGCTGGCTCCTCTTATCTGAAAGACTTTTCTCCAAGTTTTTTATGTGATTGGTTCATTCCAAATGTCGCCTTTTCAGAGGCCCTCTCTGGCCTTCATATTAAGTTAGCCATCACACCCCTAAAAGGCACTTTGTCCAATTACCTTGTTCTACTTCCTCTCAGCACTCTCCACTTTCTGCACTTATTTTGCTTGTGTCTGTTCATAGTCTAGCTCCTTAAAAAAAAACCAACTGTTAGCTCCCTGAAAGCTGAGTCTCTGTTTTGCTCCCCCTACACTGTCTCAATAAATGTATCCAATAAATTAACTACCAATCTGATATTCACATGTTCTTATATCATTAGTTTTACTGAATGCATTTATCTGGCTT
Source organism: Saccopteryx bilineata (assembly GCF_036850765.1). NCBI lineage: Eukaryota > Metazoa > Chordata > Mammalia > Chiroptera > Emballonuridae > Saccopteryx > Saccopteryx bilineata. The sequence goes on from NC_089493.1 coordinate 22,768,586, forward strand.
TAGTGACATCGATACCCAGAGATGCACATTTCCAGAGTTGATGAGTTGACCACCTATCCACACAACATTGTCCTCTTTTCCAAATTGGCGCTGGGTGTTGAAGACTGCCTCTAACTTTGTCCCGAGGAAGCCTGGGAAGCTTTGATGGGCCTTCCAATTAATTCTCTGCTAGGCAACAAAGTGAAAATAAATCCTTAATGCAGTACAAAATCTGGAAATGCTGCTGGTGTGTCACAGCTGGAGCTATTTATTTCACTTGTCACAGTTATAATTTATTTATTTACTTTTTGCAAAATGTCAAAAGAAGTGGCTGTGAATTCCAGTAAGGCTGACTCCGTTTGGGGACCCCGCTGAACACTGAGAAAACCTAGCAGAGGGCAGATGCAAGACTGATTTATTTTTTCTCCTTTTACTCCAAAGAGATAACCCCCAATTATCCTGATAAAATGCATGTCCTTCTCCAATTTAACACATTGTTGGTTTCTTTTATATCTGTTTCTTATCTCTCCTGTCTCTTCCTCTAGTCAACACATTCGTACCTAGATTTGTTTTTCTAATCTCATTCTTTTCAGGCCTAATAGAGTTTATATTAGGCTACCTTATTAAATGTGTTTTTAATTTTTAACTCCAGTGATACCTTTTAAACACTGCCTGCACCTACAGTCCAGCTGACAGAGTCATCACTCCCTGCAGGACCACTGAAAGCTGCTCTCTCTCCTCCTGAGCTGTCTTCTCCAGGAGATCCAAGAGTGAAAACACTGGGAATGAAGAGTGCAGCTCCAGGAGAAAGATGTAAACCCACTTTTAAGACAGAAAAGAGGAGAAATAGATATAAAAAGATTATGCCCACCACAGATTAAAAGTGAAAAAATATACATAATTTTGCAGGAATAACCATGCCTAGGTCCACGTGCATAAACCCCTGTGAAGTCCTAGATAGACTCTTTGGAATTTTAAGTTTCTGAATGGAATTCAGATGAAAAACAAACAAACACAAACAAAAACCCTGTAACTGGATTTGGCTGGTTACCAGCTGGGTTTCTCTATTATTTCAGACTTTAAATTTGGTATTATAAATCTCCTTCCCCTACTTTTTAAATTTCCACCCTCTGCCCCAACTCCCAGGAAACTGTCCCAAGGTGAGGTAGAAGAATCCATACCTATCTGACCCTCTGTGTCTTGCTTCGGCCTGTATTTCTTCTATAAAGCAGTCTGGGCAATCTTTTGGTTTCTACAATAAGCCTCATAATGGTGCTTACTGGTATCAGGTGCCAGGGACCTAATGTGAAGTTGCCCTGTCAGTCCCTCACAATACATTTTGTCTCTACACATGGCTCTTCTCGCTTGTATAGACTCCGACTTTCTACTTCACTGCCAGCAGCAGACACCTGTCAAGATTTTTGTCACAGGCACATCTAATATGACTGCACAGACACAGAAAGCACTGAGCAGTCTATTTCTAAGCTCATAGGTGAGGACCCTCTTTTTCTGAATACAAAGTGGAGACAATCTTACTTTCTCTCTCTAGGCAGAGTTCCAAGGTATATGTGGGAAGAAGTGAAAAACAAACAAACCAGCAACTGAACTCTCATAATGTGAAGGAAAATAAAAGTCCTGAAAAAATACAGGTAACTGTCAACATGGCTATAAATATATCCAAAGGTTCCGGTGACACCAATAAAACAGTCAAACTTTGCTTTATTATAGTCAGTAGATTTATTTATAGCCACATAATTCAGCCTTCTGCTCATTTATTTAAGAAAATCATCCTGCAAAAAGGAGATTTTGGTTATATTTCCCACTTGGGGGTATAAAAGAAAAGCTTTATTCTTTTAAGCATCATTCCTAAAGGTATTTGATATTTTAAAAAAGACAATGACATCTTCACATAAGTTTATACTTTAGAGGATGCACATACTGCTTTTCTTCCTTTAACTTCTTTCTCCCTCTTATAAATATCCAGTTATTCTTTTGTCCTCCTTGTGGCTGAAGTGGGGATATCAAGAATTTGGATGTTGGAAAAATCTCTCTAGGAAATTTTCCAAATCTGTAGAGTTTCAATCAATGGGACTGAGATATCCATTTCCTTAGAATCTTACACATTTCTTCAAGGGTAGGAAAAATATGAAATGTTCCTGTATGAGCCTGAACCTGCTTACTTTGAAGTTTAAGTGCAATTATTTTATCATGGAAGCACATTTTCCTTTTACAAAGAACAGGAATCAATCAGTCCCTTTAGAGAGATTGGGAAATTCAAACTCGTTAGTCTTCACTAAGCTGACACTAGGTATCAGAGAGCTAAAATGTCCTTCCTCTGCATCGCATACATCTTTATCCCATTTTAAGAACTCAAACCAAAGGAATGATTGCTATACAGTAACAGATGTAATAATATCACGTGTATATTTATAGGATAATTATCAAACCAAAGATTGAGAGGACATGTTGAGAGGATATACAGATTTAGATTTGGGGCTCTGGTGTTTGATTGCCTTGGTTCAAATCCTGACCCTGCTTGTCTACTGCTGTGAAAATGTTATTAAGATTTGTAGCCTCTTGGTATGTTAGCTTCTCCAACTCTAAAGTGAGACTATTCATACTATCTACCTGATAGGTTGGTTGTGAGGATTTAGAAAGTTAATATATGTAAAATGTGTATAAATAGTGGCTGGAGCACAGTAAATAATCAATAATTATTAGTGGTAGTCACATTTATTGGTTGTTTATTCTGTACAGGCACTGTTGTAATTATTATTATTATTATTATTCTTTTTCTCCTCGGCGATTTCTTGAAAGATGATTCCTTGTAAGTTTCCCCCGCAGAGAGTATTCTCTTATTGCTGATACAAACCTCAAGAGGAGTGGGTAGGCAGAAAGCTCCCTCTGCGATTCCAAAACACAGAATAGAAACTCACTCCATGTGTTACCTACCTCATTGAATTCTCTCTGCCCATACTTTGCAGAAAGGGAGCAATTTCTTTGCATTATGACCACAGACATTCCTTCAAGCCAGCAGCAAAAACAATAAAGCTCACCATGGTCCCAGAACCAGATACAATGGGCTACCAAAGCTGGGGCATCGGTGGATAAGTAATCATTTCCAGTGTGAGGTAAAACCCTCACCATCTCAGTCTACTTGAAGATCTGGAAGAACTCCGGGGATACTTCTCATCCCCATCTCTTTATTTTACCATTTTCTTCTCTCAAATAAATAATAAATTTTAATTATTTAGACTCCCCCATAAAAAGACATGTGTTCTAAATATTTTAATAACTTTCATTGAATTTATTAAGTATTTATTTATTATTCACTAATTTTTTGCTATTGTGAATATACCTCTGAACTAGGTTCTACTAGGTATAGAAAGAGATCATTATTGGCATATCGGTTGATCTACTTCATAAATATTAAATTCATGCTAACTATGAGCAAGGCTCCAGGTGAAGTCCAGGCGAATCAAGGATGAAAAAAATAAGATATAAGGCTTTAAGAAGTATATAATCTAGCAGAAAAAACAAATCCATTGAAAACAAATTTTAAAAAACATAAAGGCCATGCATATCTATCTATCTATCTATCTATATCTGTCGATCTGCCTATATCTATGTATATCTTTCTAGATCTATATCTATAGTTGGATCTATCCAATAGATATAGATATACAGTTTCCCAAATACAATGTGATAAGTGCTAGAATAAAGGTATAAACAAAGTATACAAATAATAGAGAATAAAATTAGTCCACTGTAGGGAGATAAGGGACTATTAGGAGGAATTCACAGACAAGATGACATGTGCACAGATTGTCAGAGGACTAGAGTTTAAATGCTGGTCTTCTACTTACTTGCCAAGTGACCTTGAGCAAGTTATTTTAAGCACACTGAGCCTGTTTCCTTAATAGTATAATTATGAACAATCCTTACCTCACAGGATTGTTTTGATGGTTAAATGAGAAGACATATTTTAAAAGACCATTGTTAATGTTCAGGACCACTATTATCATAAACCTGGCCTCAAACGATTTCGACAGGCTGAGAAACAGGAATGTAAAGTAAGGAGATTATCAATGTGTGTTGAGATCATCCACAGACAGCTTCCTAAAGGAGGTAAATTCTAAACTTTTCCATCACTTGTCATTCAGATTGTTAAAGTCTGAGAATCAAACGGAAGGGGTCAACTTTTTCTTTTGACTCAAAAACTAGTTGTTTAGTGGCATAAGGAAAGGCAATGTAAGTAAAAGGAAGACAAGAAAGAGAAATGGAAAGAATGAAAAAAAAAGGAGGGGAGTGGGGAGAGGAAATGAGAAGGGAGGAAACTCATGTTGGAAGCTACAGTGTTTATCTCTAATGACAGAGTTGCAATATTCAGATGTCAAATAAATGACATATAAAGATTTTCAAAAAGTTAAATAGAAGTACAACCAGAACTTTTCCTTTGTGAAGTTCGTCCCATGTAATTGTTTTTCAGATACTAAAATGCCCTTTGGATCCAATTCACAAGACTACCATTTAATTCTAGGAACATCGTAATTCAAATATCCATCTTATTCAAGTGTCTATCTCACTCACAATTCCATAAAGGGTACATCTTCTTCCTTTTTTTTTTTTTTTTTTTTGAAGGATAAATTTTCTAAGGCAGAGGAGAAGAGATCTAAAACAACTGGACACATTTCCCTTGATACTGTATAGTCTTAAATTCACTTAAAAAAGCATTCTTAGAGGGTAAGGAGATGAATATTCTCCTAACAGAATGTATAAAGTATTATCTAACTAGCTCAAAAAATATTCGGTAGATGGGCAATAAGGGCATTTTTTGGTGGTATTGGGGATTTAGCATTTTTCAAAACTGATGTTGAGGTCAGGGAGTACAAAATATAAATTAATATTACAGGCTATTCTTGAAATAGATGAAACAATGTTAAAATAATGTTTTGGCATTGATAATATCTATGTTTTCAAAATCAACCATTTTCAATCCGAACAGGTAGAATTAGTTTTTCTTTACAACCCACTATTAAGACTGGTCACATTTTACTAATATGATATAGTTATATATCTGGGTCCACTACATCATTTATAAAGAAACCATGTAAGGGAACCAGGACTTGGTCCTAGGGCCAGGCAGCTTAATTACAGGGCCAGACAGCTTAAGTTCAAATCCTTGCCCCATTATTTCCATTATTCACTAGCTATGTGACCAGGGGCAAGTTAGTTAGCTGCTGAAAACTGGTGTTTTTCTATCAGTAAAACGGAGATTATAATATTATCTATCTCAAACTTAGCACAGCATCAGGCCAATATAACAATACAAGACACTTAGTGGATGTTTGTAGAACAGTATTGGGATCCAATTCATACTGAATTTTACCCCATTAGATGGGGTAAAATATGCAATAATATAATTATAAGAAAAAAACTTTTCACCCAGGCCAGTTGGCTTAGTGGTAGAATGTCGGACTGGTGTGTGAATATCTCAGGTAACATTCCCAGTTAGGGCACACAGGAGAAGCAACCATCTGTTTCTCAACACCCCCCCCCTCCCTCTCTATTACTCTCGCAGCCATGGTTTGATTGGTGCATCAACCCTGGGAAATGAGAATGGCTTTGTGGACCTTCCAGCTCAGGCACTAAAAATAGCTCGGTTGTGAGCATGACCCTAGATGGGCAGTTGCTGGGTGGATCCCAGTTGGGGTGCATGTGGGAGTCTGTCTCTCTATCTCCCCTCCTCTCAGTTGAAAAAGAAGAAAAGAAAAAAGAAACTTTTCAACATTTAGACACATTACCAAATTGGAAAGGATGCCTTTGAAGGAAGTGAGCTTTTCATAGCAGAAAATGTTCAAGCCGTAAATGCCTTTTAGAGATTCTGAAATTGCTATCGTGTAATAAGTGAGAGGATGTAGTATATAACCTGTAAGTTCCTTTCCAAATTTATATATGATACTGATTAAATCTTCCTTTTAAACGTCTCTTTGCCTTTTACTTCTGCATCTACTTAAATGTGGTCTCTTGGCCTTATCTTGGGAGTTTGCACCCAAATCCTGGTTTGTTACAAAAATTACAGCAAAGTCTATTTATTAAAACATCAAACATTGAGGTAAAAAATTTTAAATTTCTGTAAAATGAGTACAGTATTATTGCACTAAAACTGCATTTTTATTATTACATGAAGTATAAGTTGTTTCTAAACACATGAACAATCTTATGTTTCTATTTTCAATATCAAGGATTTTTCTCCTCTACAATACCTACACAGCTATTGTTCCTGTGATCTAAGAGGGCATTTTTCATTGAAGGAAAGCCCATTGCTACAGAAACAGTATTCTGACCTGCTTGCCTTATTGTCCTTTACCTCCCAGCAGGGAATCCTGGTGGACTGAGCATTAACAAATCTAAATTCCCTTAAAGACATATGTCTTTAAAATGCTGGGGCAAAAAGCAGAACTACTTTGCTCTCTCTAACCAAGATAAACTCATTCCTCCTCAGGAGTTATTACAGACAAAAGAAAGAGAGGTATACAGAACACAGCTAAGAGTGTTAGAGAATCTGAGATACATACACATAGAATCATCTGTTTAATATCACATAGCATTTCAATGTCAGAATAAACTGGTATATTCTTCTAGAATATTAGTCTAGTGTGAAGTATGCATAATTTCTATGACAACATCAGTATATGATATGATTACAAAAAAGATAATAATTCACTAAGAAGATAATCTTATATAAGAGTTAAGAGACACAGCAACGGGAGAATAAGGAACCAAATAATGTGAGAGAACAATCTGAAAAAAACTGCCAAAATATGGTTGAAATGATTAGATGGATTATAGAAACCACAAAAAGGAGACAAAAGCTATTTTGGTAATAAGCAGAACTAAGAAAGAACTAAAATCTTTTGAAAGTGCAACACAGGCAATGAAATATTTTTTTAAAAGCTTGTGGATTAATTATGTAGATGTAGCTAAAGAAAGACTTAGTGAACTGAAAGAATTTAGGGAAGTTCCTAAAATATAGCACAGAGAGAAAGAGATTTAGGAAACATAAAAGAGATTTAAAATCATGAAAGATCAAACAAAAAGACTAACATACAACTATTAGAAATTCTAGAAGAGAATAGAGAAATAGAGAAAAGCAATATTCAAAAAGATAATGGTTGGAAATTTTTCAGATTTAGGCAATGTGAAGTCTTTTATTTAAGGAGCCTAAACAACAAAAACAAACAGCCACACCGTGGTTCATCACAATGTAACAAAAAATCAACTGAAATAAAAATCTTTAAATCAACAGATTACTTTTAAGTAGAGCCCACAAAACAACAAATATAACAGCTTCGTTGTGAAAAAAAAATCAATCTAGATTTATTTATCTAGACAAATCATTTAAGAGTAGAGATAAACCCAAGACATTTTCAGATAAAGAAAGTTTGAGAAAGGTTACCACTCACAAACTATCACTGGCGTAACAACTAAAGGATGTATTTCAGTAAGAAGTAAATGATCCCAGAGAAATGGAGTAGTATTTAAGAAGCAATAGTGAGTAAAAAGAACTGGTATGACATGGCTAATCTAAGTAGTAAGCATAGTGTCACTACTACTAGTGCCACCACCACTACCAACTTGTTTGGGGTGGCTTTAAAACAAAAATTAAACCAGAAAAATAAATTCTCAATGCTTATAAACATTGTCCATATTTTACAACTAAGGAAAAGAAGGCACAAACTGTGACTTGCCCATGCTCACATAGAGGTAAGATTTGAACTCAAATCAACCATCTACTGAATCTATGGTCTAAATCACTTTACTTTTATTTTTGCTAAATGCTATACAAATGATGTGTGCAACTTCCAAGCCACACCCTTAGAGGCTGATAGCTGTTATCTGCTTGCTTTCTACTTGCCTTTGTCCCTTATCTGGAATGTGGATGTAGAGATGAATCAACTCCAGCCATGCCAATGAGAGTGTTGGTATACAGTAATACCTCAGTTTTCGTTGACTTCTGTTATTGTTGGTTTCAGTTTTTATCAATTTTTTCTGTGAAAAATTTGTCTTCAGTTTTCATTGGTTGTCTCGGATTTTGTTGGCGTGCCCATGTGACCTCACTGCTAATATTGCAAAAACAAAGGGCGACCCACACGTTCTCCTGCTCAGCGTGGTGTTGTTTCTCATTGTGTGAGCATCTCCCATGCACCTAGCCGAACAATTCCATTGCTATCCTGTGTTTCTGTGCTTTTTTTATTGATCGTGAGTGCTAATACTACAATTACATGTAAGTGATTACTGTGTAGACAGTATTTGGTGTAAATTCTTGTTGTTTTTAGTATTTTTTAAAGCATTTTAATTTTATTTATTTATTTATTTATTTTGTGACAGAGAGAGTCAGAGAGAGGGACAGACAGGAAGGGAGAGAGATGAGAAGCATCAATTCTTTGTTGCAGCACCTTAGTTGTTTGTTGATTGCTTTCTCATATGTTCCTTGACCAGGGCGGCGGGGGGGCTACAGCAGACTGAGTGACCTTTGCTCTAGCCAGCAACCTTGGGCTCAAGCTGGTGAACCTTGCTCAAACCAGATGAGCTCGTGCTCAAGGTGGCCACCTTGGAGTCTTGAACCTGAGTCCTCTGCATCCCAGTCTGAAGCTCTATCCACTGTGCCACTGCCTGGTCAGGTTGTTTTTAGTATTAAACACTACACTTATTCTATAAAATGTGTTTTTGGAATGTATTTTGGAGTGTCTAGCATGAATTAATTGGATTTACACTGATTCATATGGAACTAATTTCCTCGGTTTTCATCAGTTTTGGATTGTACTGATTGTTTCCAGATGCATTATCGACGAAAACTGAGGTATTGCCGTATTTGCTGTTGTGGTGGGGTTTTCTTTTTTACTGTTTTCTGTTTTTTCTTGATTAACATTTTCTGAATATTAATTAGGATATCATCTGGCTGTTTTTTAACCGAGACCACATTGCTATGTTTAAATAAGACTGGAGTTTCCTTTGTCTTTCATAGAAAAGCCTTACTTGCTTGGTGGTTCATAGCAGTATGGCTGAGCAACCAAAGATAAACCACCTGGGGCTGCGGGTGACTGAAGGAAGCATGACTGACACATTCTCAAATCAATATTTTCACTAATATAATTGGGAAGTGTTAATAAAAAAACAGATATAAATATAAATATATTATTATCAGAAAAATATTGACTTTACCAAAAATATCACTGCATCCTGAGAAAAACAATTAACCAGAGAGATAGAACTGTATTGAATCTATATGCATCTAATAACATAGGCTTGCAATATATAAAACACACAGTGAAAGGCTGAAGAAAATGACAGTCCATGATAAAATAATGCACAAAAATGTATGTTCCATGGAGGTAGATGTTTTTGTCTGTTTGGCTGTTGCTGACTGTCTAGGATCTATAAAAATGCATAGCAAGAGCTTAGTAACTATTTGGTAGATAAATATATCCTTCTTACTTAAACTGATAAAATAAGCTGGCACAAAGTAGCTGGGCTATAGTTAGTTGAAGAACCATAGTTAAAAAACAGAAATGAATATATTTGCGACCCTGAATAGAACAATTAAGAGTCTTATCCTTAAGAACATATGAAACATCACACAAAAAGTACTCATTTATGAGATTCATAAGCAAGTTCTGAAGAATTAATGACTACATTCCACATCTTCTGCCTACAATATAGCAATTTAAATGAATTACGAAAAGCCCCATGATATTTGTTATTAAAAAAATTAAGTAATCTGCTCATCTTATTAAATGATATGCTTTCTTTCAAATATTTATTCATATGTGAGCTTAGAGAATAATTCTCTACTATTAATTATCACTTCTGTATATAATGAAATTTTAGAGTGATGCTTTCAGAAAGAGAATTGTGATCAAATGTTTTTCTCTAGTTCCCTCTCTCTCTTTTTAAAATAACAACATTCGGCACAACCTATTCAACACTCATTCCAAAATGCTGGCTCTCCAATGAAATAAAACAAATGACATACACATGATTGACTCAGAGTGTTGGCTATTAGATGATGGTTTATAGATCCCTTGTTCTTTACCTCCCAGAGGGTACTTTTGCAGTACTTAATAAAAAAATTATAAGTTTTTATATAAACAACTTTCAATTACATACACTTGAATTAAATGAAGCCCAAAGCATTCGCATTAGGTATTGATATTTATTATATGGTGCTTGGAGAATTTATAAGTTAGAAATTAAATATAGTTTGTGTTCACTATCTGATAATGGAAAAGGCAATCTAGGGTTACAGTAAATTGGTGAATAATCCACAAGATGTCCTCTATTCATACAACATGCAGCTGTTCAGAAAATTTTTGGTTTTAGGAAAACATAGGTTTATTGCCGGTGTTCTTGTCACAAACAACAGCCAAGCGCCCTTTATCTCAGAAGTTGCTCCTTCCCCTTGTAGGTCAGAGTGAATCCCCAGAATATTCGCACAGTTCTTGTGATTATTTTATAAATTGAGGAGATGTTCATCTCCTGAGGGTACCAATCTTTTGCTTAACCTAGAAACTAAATGCTAGGAAAATGTACTCTGACTTCTGATGCTTTCTCAGTAAAAATCCTGGAAACAATATTCCAAAAAAATACCTTTGATATTAGCAATACCATTAGTAACAAGCATGAGCACAGAGCTTATTTTTCAGCTATTAAAAGAGAAATAAGACATAAAAACACATATACATATATAACTTGGAGCCAAAGAAAATCAGAAGGTTTTTTAATATCTATACCAGAAGAAAGACTATATTTTCATCCTGTTAAGCCAAGTTTTAAACTAATGAAGAGAGAACTCTATTATGTTTGATTTCCAATTATTTAATATGATTGTGGTTGACAGATGTATTGTCATCCTGTATTAGAAATAAAAATATCGGAACTTTAATTCTTGGTTCTAACATTAATTGGCAGACATTAAGCAATGCACTTAACCGTAGACAATTTTATATAGATTCTGGGTTATTTTTTAATTTAAATTTTTATAATAGACTCTAAGGCTAATAAGCTGTACAAGTTTTGAATAATAATACCTGCTGGCAAGCTTATACCTACTGTTTATTTCCCCTGCTATACCTCTCTCCTGCCTGGCTTGGCCAACTACCCACCTGTTAATTTCAAGCAAATGAATGTAGATGACTAGGTATTTTCTGTGGATTCCCTAGGACTCAAAAAGAGAATTTCCAAGGCAGGGGTGGTGGAAGAAGGACAGGAGGCAGCAGTTTTCAGCAGCATAGATCTGAGCCCAATTCAGGCAGAGTGTGAGCCATGTCATCCACGGGCGAGTGTCTGTGTGGGAGTAAAGCATCCCAGAGGGAGTCATCATGCTTGATAGAGGTAATTTCCTAAAATGTACACCTTGTTGGTGTTCATAGGAGGAACAGAATAAAGTCAGTGCCTCAAAAGCAGGAAGGACAAAAGGACAGTGCACTGCTGAAGAGCACTGCATATTCTTGGAGGGGCTGTAATACCACTAACACACAGGCTTGACTCATTACTAAGTAAAATTAAACAGCTAGAGCTATGGTGAAGCTGTAGCAATAGCAACACCCAGCATGTTTCTGAATCCTCTTCTCATTGACCATCTCTCATATTTAGCTCCTGCTGGGATAAGGGAACTTCAGAGTGGTGTAGGATGGTTGTTGGCTTTGGGAGTTACTCAGCAAATGGTGGTTACTAAACGTGGCACTGGGGGAGCAAAATAATAAATTTAAACAACTACAAGAAACTCTTGGCCTTTTCTCCTCAGCCTCCACTCTCCCACAACAGTTAAAGGAAAATTGGGAAGAGCAGAAATAGCAACCCCCAACTGTCCCCACCCCCATTCCGCAGATGCAGAAGAGACTTTTGGTAGCTCAACTTGCATTATATGAAGATGATTACATGCAAAGAACAAAGAAAAACAAAAACTAAAAATATTTATAGGTTACTGTAATTTCTTCTCTCCTAATTCATTCCCTCCTCTGGTATATACAACACTTGGCCTGGGCTCTTGATGACCAATTCCAAATAAAGTTAATTTATCTTTACAACATCAAGGTTTTTTTAAAGTTATATCTTTTTTTGCCACTAAATAAACTTCTGTGAAAGTGTTCTCTTTAATAAAATTAGTAGCAGATAAATTTTGTTTGTCAATTATAAATTCCCATTTTTAGAAACAGCACATTTTATTCTGATTTTTTGATAGGCTTATTTGTGCGTTTTTTGACATGGAAGGAATTGGAAAGATGTTTCGATTCGTTAGTTGTTAGCTGTTACTCTGCAATGGTTTATTAGTTTGGGTTTGTTATGGACTGCATTGTGTTGCACCAAAATTCATAGTTGGAAGTTCTGACTCCCAATGTGACTATGTTTAGAGAAAGGGCCCTTAAAGAGATGGTTCTCATTAAATGAACTCATAAAAGTGTATCACTAATCCAATAGAATGGTGTCCTTCTAAGAAGAAGAAGAAATTCTAGGAGCGTGTGGTCACAGAGTAAAAAAGCCATGTCAGAACACAGAGAAGGTGGCCACAGGAGAACCCTAAATCTGCGGACACCTTGATCTTGGTCTTTCAGCTCCAAAACTGTACAAAAAAAAAATCAAGTTCTCTTGTTTAAGCCATCCAGTGTGTGGTATTTTGTTTTGCAGCTTGAGCTGACTAATGTAGGATTATTGATAATAATGATGGTATTTATGGAATTAGAGACATTCAGATTCGTAAAGAAGCTTAGAATTTATTTGGATGGAGTTCTTAGCCTGGAGTTCAAGGAACTGTCAAAATCAGGGATCTCTCTTTGCCTATCTCCAAAGAGCTGTATATCCCTTGTGTCATAGTCTGTGTAAATCATGCCCTCTTGGAATTGTATAAATCTACACTACATAATTATATAGTATACAATTTCTATGGTTCTATACGGCAGCACTAAAAATGGTTGTAAAATTACTACTTTAAACTACATTCAATTTAGTCTGGGTGTGCATTTTTTTCTGGAAAGGAGGTAGAAATATTTCTTCCGGTTTTTAAAGAAGTTTGTGATCCCCAAATGTTGAAGAACTACTGATTACTTCAAGTCCCTCATTTTATAGATAAGAAAGCTAAATCCTACAGAGAGAAAGTGCTCAAAGATGCATAAGAGCACTAGTAAAAATGAGATACAAATTCCCTTCCTCAAAATTTGATTGTTAATGTGTTCCTGTTTATATCTGATTATTAAGAAGTCATACACACACACTCTTTACAAAGATACCAACCATGATTTCATAGGAGTTGAGCATTGCCTCTATTTCGCCTGAACTCAGCTAAGGCAAAGAGATATATTTCAACCTTTCAAAGTGTATCAAGTTATAAATAACACCCAAATTTAACACGTTTATTTAGATGGTAGGGTTAGTAACATTTTTTAACTTATGCCCATACTCACATAGTATGTTATACAGATGTGATATTCTATAACTGACAACATACCGTATTTTTCGCCCTCTAAGACACACTTGACCATAACACACATCTAGGGTTTAAGGAGGAAAATAAGAAAAAAAAAAATCTGAACCAAATAGTGTGTTAAAATATTTAATAAAATACTGTGGCCCTGGCCGGTTGGCTCAGTGGTAGAGCTTAGGCCTGGCATGCGGGGGACCCGGGTTCGATTCCCGGCCAGGGCACATAGGAGAAGCGCCCATTTGCTTCTCCACCCCGCCCCTCCTTCCTCTCTGTCTCTCTCTTCTGCTCCCGCAGCCAAGGCTCCATTGGAGCAAAGATGGCCCAGGCGCTGGGGATGGCTCCTTGGCCTCTGCCCCAGGCGCTAGAGTGGCTCTGGTTGCCGCAGAGCGACACCCCAGAGGGGCAGAGCATTGCCCCCTGGTGGGCAGAGCGTCGCCCCTGGTGGGCGTGCCGGGTGGATCCCGGTTGGGCGCATGCGGGAGTCTGACTGTCTCTCCCCGTTTCCAGCTTCAGAAAAATACAAAAAGAAAATAAATAAATAAAAAATAAATAAATAAAATAAAATAAAATACTGTATTTTTTTCACCATAAAACGCACAGGCATTTTCCCCTCCACTTTTTTTGGGGGAAAAAAGTGCATCTTATGGAGTGAAAAATACAGTAGGTTTTTCTATACACATGGCTAACAAGAGAATTCCATTAAAGAATGTTGTTTAAGGCCCAGCATTATAACTTCCAAGTTGCTATGAATCTTAATACAAATTCTTTGGGTCCTTTCACTTGCCAAAAGACAATGGTCAAAAGACAATGAGTGACTAGAATTCCATTCCCCAAGTGGTTCATCATTAAGACTGGGGTCAAGCACATAAGCCAGAGAGAGTGCTGTGCCCACACTCACACAGACGCACAGATACTAAGATCTCTCAGATGGAATCTGAGCAATAGTAGCATAGGCTGGTAGTAAAAGCCAATAGAGAAAGGGGAGGCTGAGGGCCCCTCCCTTCACCTTGTCTGTGCTGATATTGACCCAGGCACCATCCACTTTCTCCCGGCCTCCTTGAAGGTCAATAGCCATTTGCCTTCTCTGAGACTCCAAGCTCTCTCTGCTGTGAAGGGTTCCCGATGTGTGCGGCACTTGTCTTCAGCATAACTCAATATAACCACCTCTCTGTCTGCATTTCTCCTCTCCCTTAGTTCCTGAAACAAAGATGGCCATTTCAACTTTTTAATGGAAGACATGCTTTTCACAAATATCTGCAAAGATTTTTCTTCTTCTGTTCCCTCTCCTCAATATCTATCTACCTTTCTTCTTCACCTCAGCCAAGAACATCAGGTCCAGCACCTTATCACACTTTTTCAAGCAGGAGCTCCTTTTTGTTCTTGAGTCCCCTCTTAACCACCACCTTGACCAAGATTAAAGAACTACCCTGACTGGAATCTTTGGAGCACAAAGTGTGTGGTTGGGTAGCCCAGATGTTGTTATCAAATCTTCAGTGGTAAAAAAAAAAAAAATGTTTCTGACATCCTAAACTAGAATTTTAAATCGCATCCCTTTAGAAAATATTCCCTATGTGAGCAGGTACTTGATTATAGTAGCTCTTGACTAGGTTATTGAGAGTATTCTTAGGTTGTATTTGAGTTCTGGTTCTGGGAATAGAATGCATTCTATCTCTGGGAAAACATGATGTGAGCTCTGAGAATTCATAAAGTAACTTTTGAAATACAACCCTTTTGAAAACTGAGGGCTGCCTGCTCTTTCTGTTATGTTGTGGGTGGCAAGTGGGTGGTGGTATGACTATGATATCTGGCTTTCTATTTTTGTAATGTGGCAAGGATGCTAAGGAATTCAGCCCCCAACCTGAGAAAGGCAGAATAGCACCAGATACTAAATCATGCAGAGACAATATACACCTATGTTGTGGGTGGCTATGGGGGTGAGGGTGAGGGACTTGTCAAAAGTACTCCCAACACAGGTCTCTCCCTACCTTTTGGGGTAGCCTAGTTCTGTGGGGCTTAAATGAGGAAGAGTTTTCTTTTTTCATTTTAATTTTTATTAATTACTTTATTTGTACTGCTCTATTTAGGCATGCCATCTTTCTTACTTATTGGGACCCTAAGACTTGCAGTCTTTTTCCTTTTCATTCTTACAAAGTCACTGGATTTTGGCTAGACCCTTATAAAATAGCATATACAGAGATGTGAATCATTTTAAAATATATATTTATAGTATTTGTGTATTTGTTTATGATAAACATGACTGACATCTCTTTAAGATAATAAGTGGGTAGACATATATTTTTACATATCACAAATACTAGAAAAGCATAAAACAGAAAATACATTTGCAAAGGCTTGAGAAAGTTTTAGGGCAACCCATAACCAGAGTCATTTCATAGTTTAAATTCATCAGCAGTTTTCTTCTGGTACAGTGGACTGATGGCATTCTGTACCCCATGACAAGTAAAGAGAAAGGTGGAGAGAAGGAATAGAAGAAATAGAATGGACCTCTTAGCAAGTTCTTACCTTCCCATGTAATATACTAATGATACCTGAGCACTCTACCCAGGAGACCCCAGAATATCAATGTTGGACTCAGTTTTTATTCAATATCATGATTCCAACTTGAAGAAGAAGAACAACTGGGTCTAAAGATATATGGAAAAAGCTAAAGCATTACTCTACCGAAGCCAGAACCACAGTAAGAGTCCCTGCAGAGAAGGGTCTCAGAAAAACAATGGAGAAGCTACACCTGCTAACAACAGAATTAATTCTTCATTTGAAAGACAGTTTTCTGTATGAGACAATGTAAATCAGAAGGCAGGAAAAAAGTTTGGAAGCAGAACTTTCAAGCAACACCTCCTCTCTTGTGGCTGTAAAAAACAGATAAGGAAGTCCACTCCTTTTGACACACTGTGTTCCTTATTTAACATCATAAACAAAAGCTCACAGTTTCTCCCGCCCCACTGAGGGACCAGAGAGAGGATAGAGGACCATTTTATAAGTAGCCACAGAGTGACTATAGAGCTTGGGATTGTTCTCTGTTTAGTTGTTTTTTATCTCTTTCTGCAAATGTGTCAACCTGGGATGCCTACAGAAAAATCCAGAAAATAAAAGACACACACACACACACACACACACACAGTATGACCGCAGTGTCTCTCAAAGTCAGTTTGCTTGAAGACATCTGAACCCATTGTGGTTGACTTAACCAAAAGATACCTCCATATTGTTCTATCCCTCAAAGGGGAGAGATAAAGAGATTGAAAGAAAAAAAAAACAAAATTTCTTTTCTAGAAATGCTACCTTCACTTAATCGCCCCTCTTTTCTCAGACAACCTGTCTACTCCCTCAGGTGTTTTTATTTGGGTGTCTGATTCACACAAGGCAGTAAGTAGGATGAATTGAGCTCAACATCATCATCTCCAACCAGAAAGGAAGGACTAGTTAAGTAAGTTTGTCACCAACAATGAGCCAAGAGCTGAAAACTGGCTTTTTCATTTCCACCCAAAACCTGAAGAAATAACACACAGAAACATAAAATGACCTCTCTTGCAGTTCTTTTAGTTATTAAGTAATAGTAGAGTTGAGATTGGAATTTAAGGAAAGGAGTTAAGCCTGAAATTATAGAAAATAAAGGAGAAATGATGGTTTTAAATATTTCTATGGCCTTCTGCAAAGAGATTTATGCATGAAAGTGACGAAACAACAACAACAAACCAAATGAGCTGGTGAAGAGGCACAGGGACATTCACTACAATAAAAATCAGGACAGGAGGGCTACAACTTCTGAGAACTAGAAGCAGAGCTCACCCTACCTTTTTATCCCAGTCATTACTATCTTAAACAGGTCAATTTACTTTCTCCTATAAGAAGTCCTTAACTGTTAGAATTCAAAACATTACACAGAGAGAATAGTCATAAATTATTATTTTTTCATTCAGTTTGCTTTAGGTAAAACAATAGAGAAAAGTTTAAAATTAAATTTAAAGAGGCAGTCACCTCCTGGTACGATTTTTTTGGCCTATAAGCCAATTACTCAAGGACACTGATAATTTTACAGGTGGTGACAGCTTTTGATGTTTCTCTTGCCTCATACATTTTAAAATCAGATGCTACCTGTACTAAGTTTGGATTAAGACATTCCTGAGTTGTCGTTTCTTCTGTCTAATTTTTCTTACTGCCCAAATGTACAGACACATTCCCACATGCATTTGTCCTCGATACAAGTTTCTTCTAGAGAGACATCCACCTCCAAGAGCACGTCACCGCCACCACCGCCACCAGGACCACCACACTACCATTACCAGGAGTACAGCAGTTTCTGTCCACAGAACTTCGAGCACGTGTCTCTTTAAATAGCTGACATCTGGAGGAACTATCTGATACTTGTTACTTACACTCCACTCAGCATGAACGGAGGATGGCAGGGAATTTAGCAGCATGTCTTATTTTTAAAATATCTCACACCTCCCCCTCGCCCTCCCTGCCTTCAGAGAGAGGTTTAAGCAATACACTTTTATTTTCTGTTGCATGAACCCACCACAGTCTTCTCAGAAGTACAAAGCATTAAAAAGAGAACCCAAATCGTTTATCTACTGCCAAGGTGGGCTTCACTAATTAGACACAAATAAGACAGAAGCCAAAATCTTCATTTCATGGATGAAGTAAGAAATGAACTTCATACACTTGAAGTCAGTCTCTACTGTACTTCTCTCTCTCTCTCTCTCTCTCTCTCTCTCTCTCTCTCTCTCTCTCTCACACACACACACACACGCACGCACGCACGCACACAATCTTTTAAAAAGTCTTTCCATTCCTTCACTGCCATTCTTCCAAAGGAATATCTTTATCAGGGTGAGAGAATTAGCTGTCTTAATAAAATTAATGGAACTTAATATTTCACTTGTGACCTGAGAGAAAGCCTCCTGCTTTGCTCTGCAGGCGAGGCTGTCCAAAAGCCCTCTTTCCCTATTCCAGTTGCTATGAAATCAAATGAACAAATATCAGCACTTAGATTCTTGAAGGACCTAGATCTTTAAATGGAGAAAGCTGCCACTGATCTATCCAGTAGCTGATTTTTGGGGTCTCAAATAGCAAACTAAACTGAGAGGTCTGTGGAGGTGCTAGGGGGCGCTCTACTACAGGAAATGACATTGGTGATTTAGTACAGAGCTTGCAGAATTTGGGAAGTTCTGCATAATTGCTAACAGTTTGATAAGTGTTATCACAAAAAGTGGTGATGCCTGAAGTTGACTAACAACAACAGTAATTATTATTAGGAATAGTGCTGAAAAAAAAATACCTACAAACAAGAACTTGAGAAATTTACTTCTCCTTGGGACAGCTCATAGTACTTTATGCAAGCAAATCCTTTCATTCTTCATAGCATTCCTTTAGGTAGGTGGAATATTCTGGGAGGGCTGTATGTGTGTGAAAGAGAGAGAATGGGAAAAACGGGAGGGACAGGAAGGGATATTAGAGACAGGTAGAGTTGAGAGAGAGAGAGAAGAAGAGAGGGAGAGAAAGAGAGAGAAGGGTAGGGTAGGGTATATCGACAAAAACCAATTCATTTAATATGAGGAGGCATGGTATTCACCCTTAAACAATCCTGAAATAAAGTTTGTCTTTCTCTTTTCCCAGATTTCAAATGCCCAGAACTAGGGAAATCTGAAAGAATCACCCTATAATTCAAAAAGAGAGGATAGCACTGCCAATCAGCTTCTTCAGCAAAGACTTAATTAAAATCCATTGTCTAGAGAAAATGCAGCAGGCTAGCATCATAGTTATCACCCATTGGTCTTCAGCCACCAGGTTTACTGCGCACCAATTTCAGTCTCTGAACCCTACCATATAACAGCGTATTAAAAATTATACTCATGCATTTAGTGATAATAACTGAATAGTAATAATTAATAATAATTTGTATTTTACTGTACATCAGGTACTATGATAAGTGACTATTTCATTTAACCCTGACAACAACTCACAATAGCTACAATTAGTCTCATTTTAGAAAGGAGATAATTGTAGATTAGAAAGGTTAAGTGACTTGACTAAGGTCACACAGTGATTAAATGGCAGGATTTGAGCCCAGTGTCTCTGGCTCTGGAAGTCACACTCTTCATCTGTAGCTTGTGCTGCCTGTGAAACACCTGGCATGTTAAGCAACCTGTATGTGTTAGCTATCATTAGCCAGTATCATTTCCTAGTGCTAGGATGAACCGGGTATTAGGTCTGGCGTTCCTCTTGAATGCTGAGAAAAATTCCTTTCCAGCAGTATAGAGGAAAAAAAAAAAAAAAAAGATTGAAACCAGGTGGTCTGGGTTCCTTCCTGATACGGTAACTTGGTGATCATTTTGGTACAATGAGTTTAAGACAGAAAAAAAGTTCCATTTCAAAATAGGGCCAGAAAAATCCAGAAAAGCTTCCAGAAAAAAAGAAATCATTGATTTGCTTCTTTAAATGGTTTGTTCTGAAAGGAGGAATGCCACTCTCTTTCAATGAGACAGGCTTTAACAGTATCCTTAGGGTGTGGGATGGGGGTTGGGGGAACTAATGAGTCGAAGTAAAACTGCCAAACAAAAGCAGGTGGAGAGAGTGAAAGAAGAGGTGGGGTCAAAGAGATAGGGATAAAGCAAGCAAACAAACAGTGCACCTCCAAAAGCTCTAGCATCTTTTCCACCCAATTCCTGCTCTGAAGCCTGCATTGCAAGACTCTCTTTCTCCCTACATAATTCTTTCTTTTCCTTTCAGCTGATTGTACATGAAGTTGTCAGAGGCCAGCGTGATAATGAACTTTGCCTGGGAGACTGGAATCTTGGATCCAAGGGTGAGGCAGCTTCCTCCCCGGGCCGCCTGTGTTCTCATCACCTGTTTGACACCACTTCAACGGAAGAGATCAAAGCTTCCCATGCAGCAGACAGACACACATAATATCTTCCCTTTCTTCTTCTTGAGCTCCTAAAGCAGAGTGAAAAGGTGAAATGTTCCTTTTCAAAGTAGAATTGCCTCTGAGAAGTCACCAAGGAGTCTCATTAAGTAACAGGCTTTGTAAATGAGCTGATTCTCCCCATTGCTTGAAACCAGTTGCTCTTTTTTTTTCTTCTTCTTCCTTTAAAAGACAACAGATTGCTGAAAGGGAGTTGCTGCTACACAGTCCTTAGAATCAACTAGGATTAACAAAATATCCCAGGGCATCACTACATGCCAGGCACTCCTGCTGTTATTATAACAGGGGAACCCATCCTGCTGATCTCAATTCAGAGAAGGGCCCAAGGCACTTTTGGAAGAGAGTCTTCAGATTGCGCCCAGGGTGTCATGGAAGATGCATATGGCTCTCAGACCTTCCTCTGCTTTGTGTCTATAGGAAGAGGGGTAACCAAGAAAAAAATTATTTGGACTATGGAATAGAACTGTTAAGGAATGGATTCATTTGTGTTATAATGTTCAATTCTTTCTTTAATTTTTATTTTTTAGTGAGAGGAGGGGAGGCAGAGACAGACTCCTGCATGTGCCCGACCAGGATCCACCTGGCAAGCCCACTAGGGGGCGATGCTTTGCCCATCTAGGGCCCATGCTCCATTGCAACTGGAGCCATTTTTAGCGCCTGAGGTTGAGGCTATGGAATCATCCCTAGTGCTCGAGTCCAATTCGCTCTAATTGAGCCAGGCTGCAGGAGAGGAGGAGAAGAAAGAGAGAGTGAGAGAAGTGAGAGAAGGAGGGGGAGGAGTGGAGAAACAGATGGGTGCTTCCCCTGTGTGCCCTGACCGGGACTCGAACCTGAGACATCCACATGCCAGGCCGACACTCTTCCACTGAGCCAATCAGCCAGGTCACGTTTAATTTTTTTAAATGATGTCATGCTGACCAAATAAAAGTAAGCCCATGAGCTAAAACTGGGAAGTTATGTGCTTAGCAAAACTCCACAATGTGTTTCAATGCTTTCGCCATCTATCAGGCTTGGTTAGCAATAAGTCCAGCCTTGCTCAAGGATCTCTCTCTCTCTACAACTATTTTCC